>NC_057806.1:178428288-178756539 GCF_018294505.1 Triticum aestivum | reverse complement strand
CGCATGCGTATATAGTCCATCTATAGGTATCTCTCTCACACTATGTATGATTCTCGAGTCCAAGCTAAATATCTTGGGTGCACTCATCGTACGCACACAAATTCCTTGGCTCGTTGCCCGTAACTCTCTCACGCACCACTCTGTCGTCTCGGAGCTCATCCCTCTCTCTCCCTCTCAAACTCTCCATCTCCCTGGGTCACACATACACATGCATATCTCACTCGTACTTAATAGACCCATCTAAATCTCTCATCTCTCTCCGTTGTTCTCTCTCCATCTCACACGCACACACACACAATCTCATGCCTAGCCAAGTATGTTGGTATCTCACTCAATTGTAGGCACACGCGGTCCCCCCTACATGTATATGACTAGCTAATCTTAGTCTCCATCACAAACATGTGAATGGTCTATCTCAATTTCTCTCAGGGCATCTTTCTATGCCGCACGCACCTCCCTCGATCTCCCACCCATATAGTCCCCTCGCAATCTCGAGGGGATCTCTCTATCAAAAACACACCCTCTCTCCCTCCCCATGCGTCCATGTTCTCCAAGCGTCCCTCCCGACCTTTGTTCCTTGTTGGCCAGACCTCTATTGGACATGTGCTATAGGGGTGTGTCTCCATTGCAAACAATCACGCACAAGCTATATTCGTGTATCTCCTCTCCTTGCTTTTCTATCTCGGAGATGCATGCATGATATGTTTGCATAAGAAATGAAAAAACACACACTCTCTCTAATTTATTGTTTGTTGTCCCTTTCTCTTTCACACACATACTCTTTTTTGCACACTCACTCATTCTCCTTCACACGCACTTGATCTCTCTCGACTTAGGCACTCTCTTCGGTCCATAGCATATAGATTTATTGAAAAGTCAAACATCACAAAGTTTGACCATGTACGTGGAGAAAAACATTTTCATCTAGAACGGAAAACATATACCATTAGGTTAATCATGAGATGTAGTTTCATATGATGTATCTTTGGTATTGTAGATATAGATAACATTTGCGTAAACCTGGTCAAAGTTTCCAAAGTTCGACTTCTAAAAAATTTACATGCACTGCATTATCGGAATATCTCTTTCCCCCTCTCAGCTATCTGACGCACCACTCAGCCTTATCGGGGCTCCTCTATCTCTCTCAAACTTTATATCTCACAGGTTCACACATACACATGTCTCGCTCACGCTACATAGACCCATCTAACACTCTCTGCCCTTGTTCCCTGTCTATGTGACACGCACCCCCCTAAGTACCATAATCCCTCACTCCATCATAGGCGCACGCACTCCCCCCTTAGTATGACTATCTCTCACTAGCCATCAGGAACACACGTATTGTCTTCTTCCATCCATACGTCTATCTCGATATCTCTCGAGGTATCTTCTATCGTGCACACACCTTGTCACTCGATCTCCCACCCATGTAGTCCCATCGCGATCTCCAGGGGATCTCTCTATGGAAAACATACACTCTCTCCTCCCCATGTCAGCATTTTCTCCGTACGTCTCTCTCGACATCTCTCCCTTGTTTGTCAGACCCCTCTTGGCCACGTGCTAGGTGTATTTCTCTCTCTGTTGCAAACAACCACACACTATCTCCTCACCTTGCTTCCGCTGTCGAAGATGCATGTGTGATATGTTTGCATAAGACACACACGCTTTTTCTCTACTTTTATCGTGTGTCGTCCATGTCTCTTTCACACATGTACAAACCCTTTTTTTAGTCACTCTTTCTATTTCACACACACTCTCTCTAGTTAGGTACTCTTTCACGTCCATAAGCATATGGATGTTTTGAAAAGTCAAACCTCAGAAAAGTTAGACCAGGTATATGTGGAGAAAAACTTTTACATCTGGAACGATCATTAGATTCATCACAACATGTACTTACTTCATACTATCGTTTATCTTTGGTATTGTAGATATAAGTAATTTCTTTATCAAGTTGGTCAAAGTTTCAAAAGTTTGACTTCAAAAAAATGTTGGCACTACATTATCGAACGGAGGGAGTAGCTCTTTCTCTCTCTCTCTACTATCTCTCATGGGCCTCCCCTCTCACTCGAACTCTCTATACCAATGGATTATACGCTCACCGTGTCAGCGTATAGCTCCGTATATTGTTTAGTTGACTGGTCAACTAGTCCACATGCTGCCTTGTCAGCTCGTGTTCTCTATCTTCATGTGATGGCCCATGTGGCAGTGGGTGAAAATAAGTAAACTAGAGGCCCATCTGACACGCGGTGAAACCACTCGGGGTAGCACCCCGCACGCTAGTAAATCGAGGGAGCATTTGAGGGCACACTTCTTCCGCGTGAAGGACGCACTCGCGCACAATTCACCACTGCATGGTGGCATGCACAGAAGGACGCACTCGCGCTCACCCAGCAGGCCAGCACACGTGTACACTGGCATCGCCACCGGTTGAGATGGACGGTCAGGCAGCCAACAAGCGGAGGCGGCTCGAGCCAAAACCGCATCCGGCGAGCCTGGACTTCATCAGCAGCCTCCCCGACGACATGCTGCTCGTCATCATCGGCCTCCTCCCCACCAAATCTGTTGTGCGGACCGCCTTGCTCTCCCGTTGGTGGCGCCCCCATTGGCGCCGCGTCACCCTCAACCTCACCGTCGACAGCTGCCTCTGCGATGGGGATTGCAAACGCATGGCCGTAGTATCCAAGATCCTTTCATTGCACCCTGGGCCAGCCAGACGCCTTGACATCCACATGTTCAGTACCAATTGCAAGGTCCAAGCCAAGTTCGACGAGTGGTTCTTATCCCCCGCCCTAGATCAGCTCGAGGAGCTCAGCTTTGAAGCTGGACGATGTCGCTATCTCCTACCATCCGCGCTTCGCCTCATATCAACGCTGCGCGGCACCAGCTTCAGCTCCTGCTCTCTTCCCTAGATTAATGCCGCGCCCCCCCTTCTTCTCCCTCAACTCAAGCAGCTCGACCTCTTCGACGTTGTCATCTCGAAGAAGGCTACAGAGCACCTGATCCACATTTGTACTGCACTTGAGTACCTACGTCTTGAGCAGATCCACAGGTTCATTAGCCTCCACATCGCCTGGACGAATCTTCGATGGATTTATGTGTCTTGCTGGCCCTGCAACAAGACACCAATTGGGAAGAGATCACTCCAATTGTTCCACGTTATGGTCATTGAGAATGCGCCTTTCCTTGAGAGATTGCTTGTATCTGATCTAGAAGGTCCAACAAAAATCAAGGTCATTGACGCGCCGAAATTGACAACGTTGGTGTACTCGTCTACCAAATTCTCCGAACTCTTTATTGGATCCGTAATCGTTCAGGTACAACACTCATCTTCTTCTCCGTCTTCTTGAAATTCACATTTTTAAATTTCTTCTTGATGTATTTATGACCGTCTTCCAGAAAATGATTCCCACAAGCTTGACCCAGTCTATGCGCATAGTGAAGATCTTGGCAATAAAATCTATCGGGCCCAATCTGGATCAAGTTGTTGGATTCCTTACATGCTTTCCGTGCACGGAGAAGCTACTCATCGAGGTGAAACTTCTTTCCTATTAGTAAATGGCAATCACAATGTAGCTCAATTTTTTCTTAATTTTCCCAAATTACGATGACAAGTGTAGTGTTCAAAACTGCATCTACACACTGCACCAAAAGAAAAGTTTTTAGTTATTTTTCTCACGTGATCACCTGCATCGGTTTTTTTGTACTACTATAGTATCCTAGGCTAGTCATAGTGGAAAGTAACTTAGACTAGTAACTCTACGGTTACCCTAAGAGCAAGTACTACCTCCGTCCTGGTTTACTCTTCCTATTTTGTAGTATCAAAATTTGACCATAGATTCAACTGACAATATGTTAATGCATGTCACTAAAAATTATATTGTTGGATTCGTATCTGAACATAATTTCAAATGGTATAATTTTCGGTGACATGCATTGGCATTTTCTTAGGTAAATCTATGGTCAAAATTTTACACTAAATACGAGGCAGTACAAAAGTGGGCTATAACATCCCTTGATGCGTCTCCAACATATCTATAATTTTTGATTGTTCCATGATGTTATATTATCAATCTTGGATGTTTCATAATCATTTTATAGTCATTTTATATCATCTTTTGGTACTAACCTATTGACATAGTGCCAAGTGTCAGTTCCTGTTTTTTCCTTATTTTTAACATCACAGAAAATCAATATTAGACGGAGTCCAAATGCCACAAAACTTTACGGAGATTTTTTATGGACCAGAAGGAACATGTTGGGCCCTGGTTGCACCTGGGGGGAGTCCTGAGGAGGGGACAACCCACCATGGCACGCCAGGAGGCCCTGGCACGCCCTGGTGGGTTGTGCCCATCTTGGGTGCCCCCGGACCGCCTATTTGCTCTATAAATACCCCAATATTTCCAGAACCCTAGGGGAGTCGATGAAATATTCATCCAGCCGCCACAGAGTCAAGAACCACCAGAACCAATCTAGACACCATCTCGGATGGGGTTCACCACCTCCATTGGTGCCTCTCTGATGATGCGTGAGTAGTTCTTTGTAGACCTTCGGGTCCATAGTTAGTAGCTAGATGGCTCCATCTCTCTCTCTTGATTCTCAATACAATGGTCTCTTGGAGATCCATGTGATGTAACTCTTTTGCAGTGTGTTTGTTGGGATCCGATGAACTTCGAGTTTATGATCAGATCTATCTTTTTATATCCGTGAAAGTATTTGAGTTTCTTTGATCTCTTTTATGCATGATTGCTTATAGCCTCATATTTCTCCTCCGATATTTGGGTTTTTTTGGCCAACTTGATCTATTTATCTTACAATGGGAAGAGGTGCTTTGTAGTGGGTTCGATCTTAATTACAGTGCTTGATCCCAGTGACAGAAGGGGAACCTACACGTACGTATTGTTGCTACTAAGGATAAAGCGATGGGGTCTATCTCTACATAGATAGATCTTGTCTACATCATGTCATCGTTCTTATTGCATTACTCCGTTCTCCATGAACTTAATACACTAGATGCATGCTGGATAGCAGTCGATGTATGGAGTAATAGTAGTAGATGCAGGTAGGAGTCGGTCTACTAATCTTGGACGTGATGCCTGTATAATGATCATTGCCTGGATATCGTCATAATTATTTGAAGTTCTATCAAGTGCCCAATAGTAATTTTTTCACCCACCGCTTTGCTATTTTTCTCGAGAGAAGCCACTAGTGAAACCTACGGCCCCCGGTTCTCTTTCTCATATTATTTGCCTTCGGGATCTATTTTTATTTGGTTTTATTTTCATATCTATTAAACCAAAAATCCAAAAATACCTTGCTGCAATTTATTTTATTTGGCGTTCGATCTATCAATATTTACAACTCTCTCACGTCGGTTTGCCAATTTCTAGCACCGTTACCCGAAAGGGATTGACAACCCCTTTAACACGTCGGGTTATGAGGATTTGTTATCTGTGTGCAGGGGATGTTTACGTTGTGTTGCTTGGTTCTCCTACTGGTTCGGTAACCTTGGTTTCATATCTGTGGGAAATACCTACCGCCATTGTGCTGCATCATCCCTTCCTCTTTGGGGAAATGCCGACGTAGCTTCAAGCAACATCAGCCCTCCACTATGTTGGCCAAAACACGTGCAAAATTCACTTGTGATGCATTTGGCATCGGTGCCCCTCCATTGCTCACCTGGTGCCCCAATCTGGATCACCTACTGTGCTCCGGTGCCAAATTAACTCACGCAATGAAAAAACACTTACATGGGAGAGAGAGAGAGGACTAAGGCAATAAAAAACACTTGTTTGGGAGAGTGAGAGGCTAGTGTAGTTGGTTTGATTGATTTGTTTATACATGTGGGTCTGTGTGGACAGCTGTGCCAACTCTCACACATTGCGAGAGTGGTGCCAACATCTTTTGATTTGACATCGATGCATATTATGTGGCATACTTTCGATAAATATTGCATCGGCCACATAGTGGAAGGCAAAAAATGCCCAAGCTCTTAGGTAAATGAGAGGAAAGAGAAAGAGTGAAAAAATATTGCTAGCCAGCCAACCCTATCATATGAGCGAATGATATTGGTACCTCTTGATGACACGACAATCTTATACAGCCAGCTGCTCTAATATGTTCTCTTCTTTGGCAGATAAAAAAGACCTGAAAGTGAAAAATGTGCTGCACTATAATAATCTCATCAAATGCCATGATCTCCATCTTACAAAAATTGATTTGATCGACTACCGAGGTAGCACATCTGAGATTAAATTGGCCCAGTTCTTTGTTCTGGAGGCAAGTGTGCTCAAGGTAATGAGGTTTGGCATTCTCTGGTGCAACAATGAATGGCGTGTTGATCACCGCAAGCGTCTAAGCCTAACTGAAAAAGTCTCCGCAGAAGCTGAATTTGTTTTCGAAACATCAAGCGGCCAAAGACTCAAAAATTTATTTTCCCATTAGTAACTTGTCAAGGCGATGGATTTTAGTTTGTACAGTAATGCTGCATCCACCTAAAGTAACAAAAGTTCTTACGTAAACTTCCTAGTAATTCCCTCTTCGTAGGTGCATCGTTACTCCTAACATTTGTAAGTTTGAAACTTGTAATATGCCGTGTCCTATTACTGCATTTTCAAAATCCTGCGAATCAAAGAGGTCCTGAGTTCGTGATGATGTTGTGCCTGCCATCTTTCACCAATAGCTGCCGGATCTAGATCTGACGCATACAAACCAAACTTCTCCAGTTTAGAAAAAATATGCCTGCACTTGTTCCCTATTTACAATCAACTCCTTGTCTCTCACAATCAGCCTTATCTCCTCCCCACCACATCTAGAAGGCCATGAAAAAATCTGGCACGATGGCCGCTGCCGGCGCCGTCCACCCCCAATCTTGGTGTTCCGTGCAATGCACGGGCATCTACGCATGGGAAATTATGTCGAACACGACTAGTTGTAAGCAGGATAGCTCTATAGCCATGATGATACTGACTGTAGACGGTGAGGCTGACTATGGTATGCCGAACACGGTGCCTATACTCAAGTGTCATCTTCGGCGTAGGGTCTAGCCACTTCACTATGAGGAGCAGCACGTAATAATTTGACCAACAGGTAGTACAATACTACTACATTGGTAGTACTACTACTAGTACTAGCACCATCGTCTGGATTTAGTAGTACTACCACGTCCATCTGGATTTAGTATTTGACTAGCAATATCTGGTAATGCATGTAACAAAAATGTACTACTCCCTTTGTAAATAAATACATGGTGTATTGTTTTATTCCTTCTGGTAGATGGCTCAAATCTGAAGTCTCATCAATCAGACTACTATTGTACTCACCGAGCGCTCAGCTTTGTAAGCTACCAAAAAAAATTGCAATGAAAGACTACTATTGTGCTCCCACCATACTAGTGCATTAGTCACGTTACGAAAACCAAATAGTAATCCTAAAACTTTTAGGCGCAGTGCATTAACTACCCACCTCGTTCCCTGTTTCTCACAGAAAAAGAAATCACCCAATACGAGACGTGGAGTGCATATGCATCCAATGACTTGAGACTACTCCCTCCGTCTAGGTGTATAAGGCTGGTCATAGTGGGGAGTAACTTATACTACTGTCATGTATATGACACTAGTCTAAGTTACTACCTTCATAGTGCAAAGTAACATAGTACTAGTGTCATAGATGGCCTCATTTATTAGCTTGTAGACTCATCCTTTCTTGGGAAGCGCTATGTTATAGTAACATATTATGTTACTCTAAACACCTCTCTCCTCATTAACTACATGCCACATAAGCAAAATTTTCTTGAAGTGCATTATGTTATTACCTAAGTTACTCCCCCTATGACTAGCCTAAGTCATCTTAGAGCAAGTGAAAAGGAGGAGTGGGCTCTCATGCAAGAGCCTAGCCATATGCGGATAGGCTGATACGTACAATAAATATGAGGAAAGAGAGAGAGAGAGAGAAGACGAGAAAAAGTAGTACTCTTATAGCCAGCCTTATAGCTAACCTTATTGTATGAGTGGCTACAAGTGATGGCTCTATATGACATGGCAACATCATATAGCCAGCAACTAGCTATACTATTAACCATGCTCTTAGGTTGTGCACCGTGACTAAGACAAAGGGGAAAGCAGGAGAACTTAATGTATTTTTGCTAATTAATATGATTACAAGCAATGAACTAACCACTGCATGTCATATTTGGTAGTCTTAAGTCATTGAAAGCATGCACGGCCCACATCTCTCATTGGTCGATATGTCACGAAATAGGAAACGAGGAGGGAGTTAATGTACCATGCCTAAGTGTTTTGGGATTATTTGGTTTTCATGAGGTGACTTACACAACATTTTTGCTTACATGCATTAACATTTTATTAGTTAAATCAAATGACAAAACTTGGCACAAAATGCAAAGGGGACCAATAAACCAGTAAACATCAAAGTTCTCTCATTTGGCCCCAACTAGAGGTCCGTTGAGATGACTATACTCCACCGACATGGAGGGGTACGCAACTTCATTGACTTACTGCACCTGCGTTTGGGTATATGAAATGTGGGCCCAACAGGTGGCTGGCCCACCTGTCATACTGCCAAAGACAGGTGCAGTAGAGGGCCGAGAAGTAGATGGCCAACACACACGTGAATGCAATGCAGTCTGCACTTCTCATATAAAGGCTCCCCACCAGTGCAATCTACGAAATCCTATGCACCTACGCACCCTAACCAAGGGCAAGAGTGATCTCTCCAATCACAAGATCAGTTGACTAGAAGCTAGACCCATGGAGGCGATGAGCGTGAGCATCAGCCGGCTGTGCCAGATGGTCCACGATGCTGGCCTGCGGCCCGACACCGAGGAACGTCTCTAGGTCGTGCTTGAGGCCACCAGGGCGAGATGCCGCTTGGAAGACAGCTTTGTCTCCTTGTTGGACGAGGTCCTCGTTGGCTTCCTCGACAAGTTCACCATCATCAAGAAGCTCGTGTACAACCTTGACGCACGCCTGCAGCCCACGCTCCCAGGCTCTGCGATGCCCGCCACCTTCAACGGCCTCTATGGTGATGACCTCTTCGATGCACTGGTGGCCCTGTGACTGCCCGCCGTCGCATCGGAGAATGTCCACCTCGAGGACGAGCTCGCCACGCAGCGCCAGGCATAGCAAGACACCATCGACATAATCACCCACGTCTACGTGCAAATCGTCCACAAGGACTACTATGTGCCAGAGGAGGATGATAGGTTGTTGTCCTTCTTGGACCGCAGGGTAACCTTGGACGACATTGTTCAGAAGCACGTTGAGCCCGCCGCCAATGCCGCTGCTCCTCACACGTCGGTTGGTGACCCAGCGCACTAGGGCGTGAGGATGTCTTTGATGGATCCGTATGTATCTATCTTTCCATCAAATCCATGTAGTAGTATATGGTACTACTGTAGTAATTATCTTACCTTTCGCATCAACTTCATAATTTTCGTACGTACTCCATGCATGAACCGCGCCAGAACCAAACTTCTCATTACTCTAGGGAAAATCATTACTTCTATCTATCGTTCGCTCCATGGAGCAGGACCAAACTTTACAAGTTACAAGTTCAAAAGGAAAAGCCTGCCGTGTTCGCGTTGCACCCCCACACGGTTGGTCCGGCACGCCGCTCAAGGGGGAATGCGTGTTGTGTTGCATTTTCACTTACAATTGGGACCACAGTTGAGCAAACCGACTATCGACAAACCCCCACCTCGCCCACCACGTGATGGTTGAGAAAACAGGAGGAAGAAGAGATGGATGTAGCATGGACTCCAAGAAAATTGGTATCGAATGGGAGTCGTGTGGGTGGTGTGTGCCGTACTGCTAGACGTGAATGCTAGTTATGGCCCATGCCACCCCACTATATCGAGCCTATATCGAGGTGCTGGTTACGTAGAACAAATTTCCTGGAGTCCGTGCTCAGCCCTCCTCTATATCTCTTCTCAGCCAACCAGCAGACGCGCAGAGCACATCGTCTGTTTGCTCACATGGGGTCCCACATGTCAGTGAAAATGCAAGAGGACCCAGTGAACCTGCACATCTTTCACCTCGACATGCTGGTGATATAAAACAAATCCAATAAAGATCTTCAGCCGCTTTTGGAGTTACTCAAGAGTAGCAACATTCTATTTACAGTTTAACAAAAGATGCACATCACGTGGCTTTTCAACTACCACTCCATTTTCTTGCATGACACGACCTGGAGGCTGGATGTCCCATGTGACGACAAAAGGAGGAAGAACTCGACCAAATCTTCTCCACATTTAGGCCGTAGGAGTAGGAAACAGGGCAAGCCCTGTGCCTACATCATACTACGTACAAGCCCACCTCACACAGTCACGCTATCACCATATTTCTCAGCCTCCGTGCAACAGCTAGCTCTAGTTGATCTAACTAGAACTAACTATTGGTTGGCTCTATGTGATGTGGCAACTTCATACTACTACGGATGCTGGCTATACTACTACGGCACTAACACTCCAAGAAGTGAGTCAAAAAGCATTTATAAATAGAGTTTATGACATGCATATGAAAATGTACCATTCATTACATACAACAAGTCATCAACACACAACGACAAAGAGGATACATGTTGGATTATAGATTAGTTCCAACAAAACATTCTAGTAAATACTAAAGTTTTCATCACACAACAAATAATAAGCAATGAAATGAAGTTCAGCTCAACCAATCCTCGGCGTTGGAAATGCTTGCTTTGAACCAGAAGAGTTTGTCTTGGAAGGGCCAGCTACTATCAATCTCGAGACCAACGCAGGACTGATCATCCAGGATGAAGCGGCCTATTTCATGACCCATATTGTGATAGCCACGGTCGGGAAGCATTGCAATGTCCGAGGTATAAATACAGTTGCTTCTCATAAATGGTAGTAATGTTGTGTCAACAGCATCTAGATCGCCTTTCACCATGATTGGATAGTTTTGTACAAGGAAGAGCGAGTGTCCTCCAAGAGTATCAATACTAAACCAGGGAGAAGGGGTTGGCGCTAGCACAGTAGTATCCATCCCGAATACCCTGCAATGGATGTTGGAATAGGTCCAGAGAGTGCGACCATGGGAGACAACACCTGCTTCCTTAGTAACATCAGTGGTGCCCTGTATACAAACAAGAAGAGGTGATCCATCGGAATAAGTTGCCAGGCGCCACTGAGTATATGGGTCCTCATGCTCGTGATCATCAGCATCGTCATCTCCCACTTGGTTATAAAAAATTTCAAGTATAGGTGGAGGAATGTTCACAGGACCTTGGAAACATAAGAAGGTTTATTAGTAAAGGGAAACTAGCTAACCCGCAAGCATGTGGATGAAACAATTATAATTATGGTGGAAACAAACGTACCGAAAACATAAGGATTCCATGCAAAAACAGTGCCACGAGTTATGAAATGCATCACAAGACCCTCGTATTGAATTGCATCACAGTACACATCCGTGTATAGAAACTATTTTTTGAGCAATATCCATCCAGTCGAACTATGAATGAAGGCAACAAGTTTGTCGATGATAGCAACAACTCCATAGTCCATTAAATCCCAAGAGCGGTCGGGAACTTGAAAAATTGCTATCTTCTGTAGATGTCGGTCACCATGACCGTAGTTGAACGTACATAGAAAACCGGTGTGCTCAACCTCTGGGCAGTCTGAGATTTTTGGAAGTTGCACTACTAGAAGATGCTGCTAACGTGACACTACGATCAGAGACCCTTCGAGAAACTGTGTGCGACACAATAATCGCAAACGGTGCTGTATGAAAACTGTCAGAAATGTGTAAAACATTTGCGATGACGGATGCATCAAACACGGTTCAGGTTTTAGTTGCATGTGCGATGAAGGGCATAAGGTTCAGTTCAATTAACTGTTTGCGATGAGGAGGAACAAAAGAAACGGGCAGCCAGATGAAGGCGTGTGCGATACACAGCATACGGTTCACTCGGATGAACTATGTGTGATTAGGCAACACAAAAGAAACGGTCAGCTTGATCAAGGTGTGTGCGATGTACAGTATACGGTTCAATTAGATGAACTGTTTGTGATTAGGCAAGAGAACAGAAACGGTTCAATATAACATGATGTGTGTGATACTGATAACCCACAAGTATAGGGGATCGCAATAGTTTTCGAGGGTAGAGTATTCAACCCAAATTTATTGATTCGACACAAGGGGAGCCAAAGAATATTATCAAGTATTAGCAGCTGAGTTGTCAATTCAACCACACATAGAAACTTAATATCTGCAGCAAAGTGTTTAGTAGCAAAGTAATATGATAGCGGTGATAACGGTAACAAAAGGTAACGGTAGTAAAAGCAATGTTTTTGGTACTTTGTAGTGATGATAGCAATAGCAACGAAAAAGTAAATAAGCGAAGAACAATATATGGAAAGCTCGTAGGCAATGGATCGATGATGGAGAATTATGTTGGATGCGGTTCATCATGTAACAGTCATAACCTAGGGTGACACAGAACTAGCTCCAGTTCATTAATATAATATAGGCATGTATTCTGAATATAGTCATACGTGCTTATGGAAAAGAACTTGCATGACATATTTTGTCCTACCCTCCCGTGGCAGCGGGGTCCTTACGGAAACTAAGGGATATTAAGGCCTCCTTTTAATAGACAGCCGGAACAAAGCATTAACACATAGTGAATACATGAACTCCTCAAACTACGGTCATCAACGGTAAGTATCCCGATTATTGTCACTTCGGGGTTAACGGATCATAACACATAATAGGTGACTATAGACTTGCAAGATAGGATCAAGAACACTCATATATTGATGAAAACACAATAGGTTCAGATCTGAAATCATGGCACTCGGGCCCTAGTGACAAGCATTAAGCATAGCAAAGTCATAGCAACATCAATCTCAGAACATAGTGGACACTAGGGATCAAACCCTAACAAAACTAACTCGATTACATGATAGATCTCATCCAACCCATCACCGTCCAGCAAGCCTACGATGGAATTACTCACGCACGGCGGTGAGCATCATGAAATTGGTAATGGAGGATGGTTGTTGATGACGATGGCGACGGATTCCCCTCTCCGGAGCCCCGAACGGACTCCAGATCAGCCCTCCCAAGAGGTTTTAGGGCTTGGCGGCGGCTCCGTATCGTAAAACGTGATGATTTCTTCTCCCTGAATTTTTTCTCCCCGAAACTCAATATATGGAGGTGGAGTTGGAGTCGGAGAGGCAACAGGGGGCCCATGAGGTAGGGGGGCGCACCCTAGGGGGCAGGCGCACCCCCCACCCTCGTGGCAAGGTGGTGGCCCCCCTGGCCTTCATCTTTGGCAGGTATTTTTCTTATTTTCTGAAAAGTGTCTCCGTGAGGTTTCAGGTCATTCCGAGAATGTTTGCTCCTGCACATAAATAACACCATGGTAATTCTGCTGAAAACAGTGTCAGTCCGGGTTAGTTCCATTCAAATCATGCAAGTTAGAGTCCAAAACAAGGGCAAAAGTGTTTGGAAAAGTAGATACGTTGGAGACGTATCAACTCCCAAAGCTTAAACCTTTGCTTGTCCTCTAGCAATTCAGTTGACAAAATGAAAGTGATAAAGAAAAACTTTTACAAACTCTGTTTGCTCTTGTTGTTGTAAATATGTAAAGCCATCATTCAAGTTTTCGGCAACGATTATAACTAACCACATTTGCAATAATGCATAGGTCTCAAGTTTACTCATATCAATAGCATAATCAACTAGCAAGCCATAATAATAAAACTCAGATGACAACACTTCCTCAAAACAATCATAACATTATATAATAGGATGGTATCTCGCTAGCCCTTTGTGAGACCGCAAAACATAAATGCAGAGCACCTTTAAAGACCAAGGACTGACTAGACATTGTAATTCAGGGTAAAAGAGATCCAGTCAAGTCATACTCGATGTAAACTAACAGTAATGAATGCAAATGACAGCGCTGCTCTCCAACTGGTGCTTTTTAATAAGAGGATGATGACTCAGCATAAAAGTAAATAGATAAGCCCTTCGCAGAGGGGAGTAGGGATTTGTAAAGGTGCCAGAGCTCGGTTTTAAAACAGAGGTAAATGATGTTTTGAGCGGTATACTTTCATTGTCAACATAACAACCAAGAGATGGTGATATCTTCCATGCTACACACATTATAGGCAGTTCCCAAACAGAATGGTAAAGTTTATACTCCCCCTTCCACCACAAGCATCAATCCATGGCTTGCTCGAAACAACGAGTGCCTCCAACTAACAAGAGTCCCAGGGGGAGTTTTGTTTGCAATTATTTTGATTTAGTTTGCATAAAGCATGGGATTGGGCATCCCGGTGACCAGCCATTTATCTCGTGAGTGAGGAGCGGAGTCCACTCCTCTTGAGAATAACCCACCTAACATGGAAGATACAGACTACCCTAGTTGATACATGACCTATTCGAGCATATAAAACAGGATATTTATTTGAAGGTTTAGAGTTTTGGACCTACAAATTTACTTGGAACGGCCGGTAGATACCGTATATAGGTAGGTATAGTGGACTCACGTGGAATAACTTTGGGGTTTAAGGGATTGGATGCACAAGCAGTATTCCCACTTAGTACAGGTGAAGGCTAGCAAAATACTGGGAAGTGACCAGCTAGAGAGCGACAACAGTCATGAACATGCATTAAAATTAATCAACACCGAATGCAAGCATGAGTAGGATATAATCCACCATGAACATAAATATCGTGAAGTCTATGTTGATTTTGTTTCAACTACATGCGTGAACATGTGCCAAGTCAAGTCACTTAAATCATTCAGAGGAGGATACCACCCTATCATACCACATCATAACCATTTTAATAGCATGTTGGCACACAAGGTAAACCATTATAACTCATAGCTAATCAAGCATGGCACAAGAAACTATGATCTCTAGTTGTCATTGCAAACATGTTTATTCATAATAGGCTGAATCTGGAACGATGAACTAATCATATTTACAAAAACAAAAGAGGCCGAGTTCATACCAGCTTTTCTCATCTCAGCCAGTCCATCATATATCATCATAATTGCCCTTCACTTGCACGACCGAACGATGTGAATAATTATAATAGTGCACGTGCATTGGACTAAGCTAGAATCTGCAGGCATTCAATAAACAGGAGAAGACAAGGCAATATGGGCTCTTTTGTTAGATCAACTATAATGCATATAAGAGACACTTCAACAATTTAATTATGGTCTTCTCCTATCGACCCCCAAAGAAAAGAAAAGAAATAAAACTATTTACATGGGAAAGCTCCCAACAAGCAAAAGAAGAACAAGAAATATTTATTTGGGTTTTCTTTTTAATTACTACTACAAGCATGGAAATTAAACTGATTAAAAGCTACAACTAATTTTTTTGGTTTTTCTTAAGGTTTATTAAACACACAAGAAGAAAGCATAAAAAGGAAAATAAACTAGCATGGATGATACAATTAAAAAGTATGAGCACCGACATCTAGAAATGAGTGTGTGAACATAAATATAATGTCCATGGGAAATACGTACTCCCCCAAGCTTAGGCTTTTGGCCTAAGTTGGTCTATGGCCACGACTGGCCTGGCTGATATCCATAATAGTAGCTGGGGTCGTACTGTGATGCACCAGCTATCGCCTGCTGAGCTGCAGCATGGCGACGAGTGGCCTCCTCTCTCCTCTCGTACTCATCTGCCTCCTCTCTAGTAATAGTATATCCTCCTCTTGCCTGATAATCAAAGAAAGCAGGAGCAGGGAGAGTAATATGGACAACACGGGGTTTGTCAAAGATTAGTCGATACTGGAGAGGTGATTCGTTCCTCTCGACAAACTGGTGGTGAACCATAGCATTAAAATCTAGATACACAGGAGGTAATTCAATATCATCTTCGCGTACATCTATACCAAGAAAATTAGCTACGCGGGTTGCATAAATTCCACCAAAGAAATCTCCATTAAATCTATTAAGATGCAACCTACATGCAACAATGGCTCCCAAATTATAAGATTTGTCTCCTATCACAACACTCCTAAGAATACTGAGGTCAGGGACACACATGTGACATGCCTCATCTTTACGATTTATGCATCTACCTATGAAGAGAGCAAAATAATGTATAGCAGGAAAGTGAATGCTCCCTATGGTAGCTTGTGTAATAACTCTAGATTCTCCCACAGTTATGCTAGCAAGAAAATCTCTAAATTCAGATTTGCGAGGATCCCTTATACTACCCCATTGTGGAAGTTTGCATGGAGTGGTAAAATCCTCTAAGTCCATGGTATAAGATTTATCATAAAGATCAAACATGACAGTTGGAGAATTACGTGAAGTTGAAAATTCAAACGTCCTCACAAAGGAACTAGTGAGATTATGATACTGACTGCACTTCTCTTCCTCGAAGCTCACGAGGTCAGCGTTACGCAAATATGCGTGGAATTCTTATTTTATTCCCACTCGATCCATAAAATTTTCAGAAGGCCACTCACAAGGATGCACTGGAGCGTCTCTTGGTGGTTCTTCGTCAGCATCATGCATTGCAAGCCTGGGTCCTTGCTTCCTTGAAGAACCACCTTGGAACATTTTCCTAAGCATTTTTCTTCCTGTGAAAAATTCTGAAAATTTTTAGTAACTTCAAAATAAAAGTAAACCAAACTCAATAATATTGATAGCAACTACTCCTACAAGTGCCTAGGGCCTATATCATGCATCAAAACTACTTGGAACCATATAAATTTGACATGCAAGCTCAAGAACAGGGTCACCTAAGAAGCAAAATTTTGCAATGAATAAAGCACTAGAAGAAAAACTAATTGGAACAATGGAGGAGTCACATACCAAGGAACAATCTCCCCAAGCAATTTTGTGAGAGGTGCTTTGAGCAAGGAGATCGAAAATGGCAGCAAAATGAGCTAGAACTCGTGCTTGAGCTGGATATTCGTGTTTGGGTGAGGAAGATGAAGTGTGTGGGTGCAGGAATAAGTGGAGGAGGGCCACCATGGGCCCATGAGGCAGGGGGCGCGCCCTAGAGGGGTGGGCGCGCCCTCCACCCTTGTGGGCAGGTGGTTGGCCCCCCTAGTGTGTTCTCAGTTCCATAAATCCTCAAATATTCTAGAAAAAATCATATTTAATTTTCAGGGCATTTTGGAGAACTTTTATTTTTGAGGTATTTTTATATTGCACGGATAATCAGATAACAGACAGAAAAATATTTATTTTTATTTTATTTAATATAAATAACAGAAAGTAAAAGTGGGGTACAGAAGGTTGTGCCTTCTAGTTTCATCCATCTCATGGTCATCAAAAGGAATCCACTAACAAGGTTGATTAAGTCTTGTTAACGAACTCATTCCGAATAACATGGAACCGGAGAAATTTCGAATAACACTATGTTACCTCAACGGGGATATGCACATCCCCAATAATAAGAATATCATATTTCTTCTTGACAGTAGGAAGAGGAAATTCAAAACCTCCAAATATAATTGATGGAATTTTTCCAATAGAGTTGATACTATGAACTTGAGGTTGTTTCCTCGGAAAGTGTACCGTATGCTCATTACCATTAACATGAAAAGTGACATTGCCTTTAGTGCAATCAATAACAGCCCCTACAGTATTCAAAAAGGGTCTTCCAAGTATAATATACATACTATCGTCCTTGGGAATATCAAGAATAACAAAGTCCATTAAAATAGTAACATTTGCAACTACAACAGGCACATCCTCACAAATACCGATAGGTATAGCAGTTGATTTATTAGCCATTTGCAAAGATATTTTAGTAGGTGTCAACTTATTCAAATAAAGTCTACGATATAAAGAGAGAGGCATAACACTAACACCGGCTCCAAGATCACATAAAGCAGTTTTAACATAATTTCTTTTAATAGAGCATGGTATAGTGGGTACTCCTGGATCTCCAAGTTTCTTTGGTATTCCACCCTTAAAAGTGTAATTAGCAAGCATGGTGGAAATTTCAGCTTCCGGTATCTTTCTTTTATTTGTAATAATATCTTTCATATACTTAGCATAAGGATTGGTTTTGACCAAATCAGTTAATCTCATACGCAAAAAGATAGGTCTAATCATTTCAGCAAAGCGCTCAAAATCCTCATCATCCTTTTTCTTGGATGGTTTGGGAGGAAAAGGCATGGGTTTCTGAACCCAAGGCTCTATTTATTTACCGTGTTTCCTAGCAACAAAATCTTTGTTATCATAACGTTGATTCTTTGATTGTGGGTTATCAAGATCAACAACAGGTTCAATTTCTATATCATTATCATTACTAGGTGGATCATCATCATGAACATTACTATTAACATTATCCTTAGTTTCAGTTTCATTACCAGGTTGTGTTTCAGCATCAGAAATAGAAATGTCATTTGGATTCTCAAGTGTTTCAACAATGGGATCACTAGAAGCATGCAAAGTCCTATCATTTTTCTTTTTCTTCTTTTTAGAAGAACTAGGTGCATCTAAATTATTTCTCTGAGAATCTTGCTCAATTCTCTTAGGGTGGCCTTCAGGATACAAAGGTTCCTGAGTCATTCTACCACCTCTAGTCATAACTCTAACAACATTATCATTATTCTTATTATTCAATTCATTGAGCAAATAATTTTGAGCTTTAAGTACTTGTTCTACTTGAGTGGTAACCATAGAAGCATGTTTAATAATAAGTTTAAGTTCACTTTTAACATTAGCCATATAATCACCCAAGTGTCCAAGCATATTTGAATTGTATTTCAATTTTCTACCAAAATAAGCATTAAAATCTTCTTTCTTAGCCATAAATTTATCAAACTCATCTAAGCATGGGCTAGCAATCTTAGTAAATGGGATTACAGCTTTATCATATCTATAGAGAGAATTTACCTTGACTACCTGTGTTGGGTTTCAAGACCATGAGTTTCTTCAATAGGTAAAGGATTTGGATTATATGTTTCTTCAACAGGCGGTAAATTAAGACCAAGTATTTCTTCAATAGGAGGTAAATTCTTAACATCTTCAGCTTTAATACCTTTTTCTTTCATAGATTTCTTTGCCTCTTGCATATCTTCAGGACTGAGAAATAGAATACCCCTCTGCTTCGGAGTTGGTTTAGGAATAGGCTCATGAATTGGCTCCGGAGGTGTCCAATTATTTTCATTTGTCAGCATATTATTTAATAGAATTTCAGCTTCATCCGGTGTTCTTTCCCTGAAAACAGAACCAGCACAACTATCCAGGTAATCTCTGGAGGCATCGGTTAGTCCATTATAAAAGATATCAAGTATTTCATTTTTATTAAGAGGATGATCAGGAAAAGCATTAAGTAATTGGAGAAGCCTTCCCCAAGCTTGTGCGAGACTCTCTTCTTCAATTTGCACAAAATTATATATATCCCTTAAAGCAGCTTGTTTCTTATGAGCAGGGAAATATTTAGCAGAGAAGTAATAAATCATATCCGGGGGAGTACGCACACAACCAGGACCAAGAGAATTAAACCATATCTTAGCATTACCCTTTAATGAGAACGGAAATATTTTAAGGATATAAAAGTAACGAGTTTTCTCATCTTTAGTAAATAGGGTAGCTATATCATTCAATTTAGTAAGATGTGCCACAACAGTTTCAGATTCATAACCATGAAAAGGATCAGGTTCAACCAAAGTAATTATATCAGGATCAATAGAGAATTCATAATCCTTATCAATAACAAAGATAGGTGAAGTAGCAAAAGTAGGGTCAGGTTTCATTCTAGCATTTAGAGATTGCTTACTCCATTTAGCTAATAATTTTTTAAGTTCAGTTCTATTTCTGCAAGCTAAAATAGCTAAAGAAGCATCTTGATCAAAAACATAACCCTTAGGAATGGCAAGTGGTTCTTCATCATCACTTTCATCAGTATCATCAGATTCAATATTTTCTATCTCTCTAGCCCTAGCAAGTTGTTCATCAAGAAAAGCACTAAGTGGCATAGTAGTATCAGGCATGGAGGTAGTTTCATCATAAGTATCATGCATAGCAGAAGTGGCATCATCAATAACATGCGACATATCAGAACGAATAGCAGAAGCAGGTGTAGGTGTCGCAAGCTTACTCAAAATAGAAGGTGAATCAAGTGCAGAGCTCGATGGCAGTTCCTTACCTCCCCTCATAGTTGAGGGATAGATCTTTGTTTTTGGATCTCTCAAGTTCTTCATAATGATAAGCAGATATATATCCCAATTGACTCAAAGAATAGAGCTATGCTCCCCGGCAACGGCGCCAGAAAATAGTCTTGATAACCTACAAGTATAGGGGATCGCAACAGTTTTCGAGGGTAGAGTATTCAACCAAAATTTATTGATTCGACACAAGGGGAGCCAAAGAATATTCTCAAATATTAGCAGCTGAGTTGTCAATTCAACCACACCTGGAAACTTAATATCTGTAGCAAAGTGTTTAGCAGCAAAGTAATATGATAGCGGTGATAACGGTAACAAAAGGTAACAGTAGTAAAAGCAATGTTTTTGGTATTTTGTAGTGATGATAGCAATAGCAACGGAAAAGTAAATAAGCGAAGAACAATATATGGAAAGCTCATAAGCAATGGATCGGTGATGGAGAATTATGCCGGATGCGGTTCATCATGTAACAGTCATAACCTAGGGTGACACAGAACTAGCTCCAGTTCATTGATATAATGTAAGCATGTATTCCGAATATAGTCATACGTGCTTATGGAAAAGAACTTGCATGACATCTTTTGTCCTACCCTCCCGTGGCAGCGGGGTCCTTACGGAAACTAAGGGATATTAAGGCCTCCTTTTAATAGAGAACCGGAACAAATCATTAACACATAGTGAATACATGAACTCCTCAAACTACGGTCATCACCGGTAAGTATCCCGATTATTTTCACTTCGGGGTTAACGGATCATAACACATAATAGGTGACTATAGACTTGCAAGATAGGATCAAGAACACTCATATATTGATGAAAACATAATAGGTTCAGATCTGAAATCATGGCACTCGGGCCCTAGTGACAAGCATTAAGCATAGCAAAGTCATAGCAACATCAATCTCAGAACATAGTGGACACTAGGGATCAAACCCTAACAAAACTAACTCGATTACATGATAGATCTCATCCAACCCATCACCGTCCAGCAAGCCTATGATGGAATTACTCACGCACGGCGGTGAGGATCATGAAATTGGTGATGGAGGATGGTTGATGATGACGATGGCGACGGATTCCCCTCTCCGGTGCCCCAAACGGACTCCAGATCAGCCCTCCCAAGAGGTTTTAGGGCTTGGCGGCAGCTCTGTATCATAAAACGTGATGATTTCTTCTCCCTGATTTTTTTCTCCCGGAAACTCAATATATGGAGGTGGAGTTGGAGTCAGAGAGGCAACAGGGGGCCCATGAGGTAGGGGCGCGCCCCCACCCTCGTGGAAAGGTGGTGGACCCCTGGCCTTCATCTTTGGCAGGTGTTTTTCTTATTTTCTGAAAAGTGTCTCCGTGAAGTTTCAGGTCATTCCGAGAATGTTTGCTCCTACACATAAATAACACCACGGTAATTCTGCTGAAAACAGCATCAGTCCGGGTTAGTTCCATTCAAATCATGCAAGTTAGAGTCCAAAACAAGGGCAAAAGTGTTTGGAAAAGTAGACATGTTGGAGACGTATCAGATACGCGGCAAACAGGTCTGTAATCAGAAATGTGTGCGAAGTCCGATAATAACACAGACGGTTGCTTCTAATAAGGTGTATGTGATATGCTCTGTCTACACAACATCTATTGGCCATTGTGGGACGGGCGGTCATCCGGATACGGCATACGGATGTGAAGAGGCACTCCTATCAGTAAGGACTAGCTGTTCCACCAGTAGCTCATGTAAGAAAATTATCAAGTTAAGTGTGCTCAGGCTGGAGCAGCCATCGGATGGGTGATTGGATGGGAATTTGTGTCGATGTTAAATTAGGTGACGGGATGGGTCATTTCGGTCAAATGACCGAAATGCCCCATTCCCTCAGCTAATTTAACCTCGAGGTCCTTGTTTTTTATTTTTTTATTTTTAACACATGTTAAAGAAGGTTTACCACATTACTTTTTGACAATGTGCGATACGTAGCATACAGTTCATCCATCCGACCAATTTGTGATGGAATAGGCCGTGTGTGTTGTGGGCAAACGCTTGTTAGTATTCAACCATTTGGGATTGATGAATTCATCACCAACGGGTTGTTGGAACAAGACGTGTGCTGACATTGCCTATTGCGGTGCACCCTATGGTGCAAACGCCACATACACGGCCGAGAAGGCGTACGTGCCCACGTTACGCCTTCCGGGAATAGTGCCGCACTTATAACCGTTAGTAAATTTTGAGCACGCGTCCTGTCACATTCCAAATTGCAAAGCTGTTCACACTAATCAAAACCTAAACAGTTTCCCACATAGGAGCATATTACTATGCGGTTATAAATACTACTACTCCAAGATGACTGTACATTCCTCCTCAACTCCTCATCCACAAAAAGTCAAAAACAAACAAGTCATTCATCATCGTTCCCTTGCGTCCGCCATGGCCAGCGTGAGTTCTGGGTCGAGAGATTGCCACCAGGGAGAGGCAAGCCTAGAAGCGGGAGCACGAGAGATGTCCCGCCTCGCCGCGAAAGCAGCCAACATGTCCCGCCGCATGGTCGTAGCAGCAGAGAGGTCCCACTGCGCCGCCGAAGCAGCACGGAGGACCCGCCACACCGTAGATGTAGCAGACTGGTCCAACCGCGCCGCGAAAGCAGAAGATATGTCCCGCCGTGATGCGAATGCAGCAGAGATGTCCTCCCTTGCCGCGACCGCCTGGGAAAATGCCTCGCGGGCAGGCGAGGACTCTTACAGGCGCATGCGTGCCCTCGTCCTTAGGTAGATGGATCAGATCTCCAGGTGGGCGAGGTTGCAGGATGACCTGCTAGCCTCATTTGAACAGTCTGCCTACGTCATCCGACAACAAAATGAGAGCAATGCGAAGCTCCTGGCCGAGCGCGACCTGCTGAGGGTGAAGGTCGTCAGAAGTGCGAAGAAGCAGGAGCAGACCAGTGCCTTGTCGAAGAGGACTGGCGTCATCGTCGAGAAACCTATGGACGAGAATGCCATGCTGTGCATCAAGCGCAGAAGGCTGGTGGAGGAATCAGTGGATGCTCTCAACCAGCATCTTAAGGATAAGAAAGAGCTCGTCGCCGCCCGCCGCGGAGACTAGTTGTCTTCCTTCTTCTTTTCCCCTTGTGTATATCGGGTGTTGCCGCATGTGGCTTTTTTTAATTATGTTTATAAATATGTAAGACAATTATTATCCAATGTCATCGTCCTTATATTCATCATGCTTGCTATAAGTCACAGTCGATGCTATATAGGTCCGTTGGATCTTACATCAAGATTCGTGCAAAACTTTCTTTTCAGATTTTCATTTTTCTCTCTTAAAACTCCGTCCAATGAGACATATAGCCACGCCGTAGAATAGGTGCTCGGGCGCCATTAGTGGAGACGTTGGGAGGGAGGTGCATGGCGGGTAGCGGTCAAAAGGGCTCTCCTCCCGATGAGCACGCGCAGGGGTCTGATCGCACGCCTCCTGTACTCAAATAGCTACCCCGCACGGCACCTCCTAGCCAATAAAAAAGGGACGCATGGCCGCATGTAATTGGTAAGTCGAGCGCCCACGGTTTCAATAATACTTGTGTTTCCAATTTGTAACGTGACAACACTTGTTCCAAAATGACTTTGTTGATTGTTAATGTGTGCGCCTTCGCAAATCGGATAGAAAAATTACCACAGGATGTTGGTGCCATGTCATGAGACCATGCCAAGTTTCATGATTTTCAGGCGTGTTTTGGAATTACAGGAATTAAAAAACCAAGTTTCTCAATCTTTCTGGCTGAGCCATGACGCCCAGATGTTTGAATTTCAGTCCCATCTCTTGCATGGGACCTAGAAATTCACCCAAGGACACACATGTGATTTTTCAAACAACTTTGGTGCACTGGAGCATGTTCTTGTAGTTCAAATTTGAATTATGCACATTAAATGCCCAGAAACAAAATTAATGTATAAAGGCCAAATGAACCCGAAATAATACCAAAATTTAGCACGGTACTTCTATTTGGTCTAATCTGGCTGTGTAAAAAAATTAAGGCGGGAGAAGGCAGTGATACGTATGTTGTTCCGCACACGGAGGTGACACGTACCCTCTTAGAACCACGAGCCTTCTTGAGGGAAGCTCCAGTTTGCAAGAAGCTTCCACCAAAGCTTGTCCCAATTCGGCCAAAAAATTAACCGCAGCATGTTGGTGCCATGTCATGACACCATGCCAAGTTTCATGATTTTCAGGCGTGTTTTAGAATAACAAGAATTAAAAACCAAGTTTCTCAATCTTTCCGGCCAAGCCACGACACCCAGATGTTTGATTTTCACTCCCACCTCTTGCTTGGGACCTAGAAATTCACCCAAGGACACATGTGATTTTTCAAACAACTTTGGTGCACTGGAGCCTGTGCTTGTAGTTCAAATTTGAATTAAGCACATTAAATGCCCAGAAAATCAGTTAATGTATAAAAAAGTCAAAACAAGCCTAGAATAATTCCAAAATTTAGCATGGTACTTCTATTTGGTCTAATCTGGCCGTGTAAAAAAATTAAGGCGGGAGAAGGCAGTGTACATATGTCGTTTCGCACATGGAGGTGACACGTTTCCTCTCGGAACCACGAGCCTTCTTGAGGGAAGCTCTAGTTTGCAAGAAGCTTACACGAAAGCTTGTCCCAATTCGGCCAAAAAAATTAACGCTGCATATTGGTGCCATGTCATGACACCATGCCAAGTTTCATGATTTTCAGGCGTGTTTTGGAATTACAGGAATTAAAAAACCAAGTTTCTCTATCTTTCCGGCCGAGCCACAACACCCAGATGTTTGAATTTCATTCCCATCTCTTGCATGGGACCTAGAAATTCACCCAAGGACACACATGTGATTTTTCAAACAACTTTGGTGCACTGGAGCCTATGCTTGTAGTTCAAATTTGAATTATGCACATTAAATGCCTAGAAACTCAATTAATGTATAATAAAGGCAAAACGAGCCCGGAATAATTCCAAAATTTAGCACGATACTCCTATTTGGTCTAATCTAGTTGTGTAAAAAATAAGGAGGGAGAAGGCAGTGTACGTATGTCGTTTCGCACACGGAGGTGACACGTTCCCTCTCAAAACCACGAGCCTTCTTGAGGGAAGCTCCGGTTTCCAAGAAGCTTACACCAAAGCTTGTCCCAACTCGGCCAAAAAATTACCGCATCATGTTGGTGCCATGTCATTAGACCATGCCAAGTTCCATGATTTTCAGGCGTGTTTTGGAATTACAGGAATTAAAAAACCAATTTTCTCAATCATTCCGGCCGAGCCACGACGCCCAGATGTTTGAATTTCACTCCCAATTCTTGCATGGGACCTAAAATTCACCCAAGGACACACATGTGATTTTTCAAACAACTTTGGTGCACTGGATCCTATGCTTGCAGTTCAAATTTGAATTACGCACATTAAATGCCCAGAAACTCAATTAATGTATAAAAAAAGGCAAAACGAGCCCAGAATAATTCCAAAATTTAGCACGGTACTTCTATTTGGTCTAATCTGGCTATGTAAAAAAATTAAGGCGGGAGAAGGCAGTGTACGTAAGTCGTTTCTCACACGGAGGTGACACATTCCCTCTCGGAACCACGAGCCTTCTTGAGGGAAGCTCCGGTTTGCAAGAAGCCTACACCAAAGCTTGTCCCAATTCGGCCAAAAAAATTTATCACAGCATGTTGGTGCCATGTCATGACACCATGCCATGTTTCATGATTTTGAGGCGTGTTTTTGAATTACAAGAATTAAAGAACCAAGTTTCTCAATCTTTCCGGCCGAGCCACGGCGCCCAGATGTTTGAATTTCACTCCCATCTCTTGCATGGGACCTAGAAATTCACCCAAGGACACACATGTGATTTTTCAAACAACTTTGGTGCACTAGAGCCTGTGCTTGCAGTTCAAATTTGAATTATGCACATTAAATGCCCAGAAACTCAATTAATGTATAGAGAAGGCCAAACGAACACGGAATAATTCCAAAATTTAGCACGATACTTCTATTTGGTCTAATTTGCCCGTGTGAATAAATTAAGGTGGGAGGAGGCAGTGTACATATGTCATTTCGCACACGGAGGTGACATGTTCCCTCTCGGAACTAGGAGCCTTCTTGAGGGAAGCTCCGGATTGCAAGAAGCTTACACGAAAGCTTGTCCCAATTCGGCCAAAAAAATTACTGCAGCATGTTGGTGCCATGTCATGACACCATGCCTTGTTTCATGATTTTCAGTCGTGTTTTGAATTACAGGAATTAAAAAACCAAGTTTCTCAATCATTCCGGCAGAGCCACGATGCCCAGATGTTTGAATTTTATTCCCATTTCTTGCATGGGACCTATAAATTCACCCAAAGACACACATGTGATTTTTCAGCAAACTTTGGTGCATTGGAGCATGTGCTTGTAGTTCAAATTTGAATTATGCACATTAAATGCCCATAAACTCAATTAATGCATAAAAATGCCAAACGAACCTGGAATAATTCCAAATTTAAACACAACACTCATGTACTAGTTGCATGTTCACTGTACGTAAATGTTCTAGCAATTCAAACACCATCCTTTCCCTCCGTAACACCATTTTGACTTTCAAAACATAATGAAAAAAATCAGGTATACCACAAATAGTTTACTAGAAAGAATCGTGTGTGATGCGATATAAAATATCTTGGCGCACCGTCTTGTCTGGCTTACGCAGGAATCTTCATCGTCTACAGTCCACCGTCCCCGCTTGAACCACACTTGCGTGCCAGTTTCTCACGGCACCGAGCAAAAAAAATTTGCCAGTGCGGAAATATCTATCTCCTCGCCCCCTCCCTCCTACCAAAAGCCACATTTCCACTATTCCTCCTTGCTTTCCAAGTTCAAACCTTCACTACTGCTTACTGGCAGCTCGGCCTCCTCCCCAGCGACTCTTCTTCTTGCAGCGCCGCCTCCTCGCCGGCTACCCTTCTTCTTGCATCGCTGCCTCCTCACTGGTGACACTTCTTCTTGCAGCGCTGCCTCCTCGCCGGCGACCCTTATTCTTGCTGTGCGGCCTCCTCGCCGCCGACCCTTCTTCTTGCTGCGCGGCCTCGTCGATATGGTCAGGTAATCCACACCCCACCCACACCATCCTCCTCCTTTCCCGTCCCACATGCCCCAACTAGCGGAGCGATACCTTCCACCAAAATCACTGCCCCTCCTCCAATTAAGCGCCGCCCACAACCATTTTACACGCAGTATAACATGGAGCTTAGTAGCATGCGGCCGCACACGCGAACGAGGTCACTATGGCTGACATGCGTGTCGACCGCCAGATCTAGGAGGAGCACCTCGTGTTCGAGGCCACCGTCGACACCACCGCGTGGTTGTCTACTTTAAAATACAGTTCATGATGTTTTCTCAAGGCCACCGCCAGTGCCTTCTAGTGATTTGTCGTCTGTAATGTTAATATGCAATCTGATGTTCAGTTAACAGTTTGGTCCTCTGAAATGTAATGTTCAGTTAACACTTTGGTCCAACAATTGCTACATTTCGTAGTACTCTTCTCAAGCATTCTTTGTTTTGTTAACTATCTTATCTTCTCATACATTGTTTCTACTCTGCTATGTCATGCTCAGTTAACTATTTTGGTTCATTTGATCTGCTGTCCATTTAACTGTTTGGTTCCATTTTGCAATTTGGCTGTACTGAATACATATTCTACTGATAGTATGGCAACTCTCAGTTAACCTGATGAAGATCTTCCTTATGTGTGTTGCAGGGAAAGAATGGGAGACACTGGGGTTTACCAACGAGGTTTGTTCAAGCAGGCTCCTTTGGCTAATAGCACATTATTGTGTAGTTGCAGGAATCATTCTAATATTTAGGTTTCCTACAATTTGGTCTTGCACATGTAGGTCCTGCTATCAAAGGCTTAGACCCATTGTTCGACCCATTTTGCATATGGGGAAATGAGATGTCCATGAACATCAGTCAAGTCAAGAAACTCAGAAAGATTGTTAGGATGAAGAAACTTGCGACAAATAATGACAAGATCTTTGTTTGCACAATGAAGAAGACATCAGTCAACTATAGGATAGTACCAACTCTTTTACCTTGTTTATACCCCTTGCGCCATTTCAAAATTTACAACAGCGATTTATGCATAGCTTTGTTTTTAGTACTTTTCAAAACAGTTCACCGATGATTACCTCTCAAACCACCTACATGGTCAAGAGGCAAGGAAGGTATTCATTCAACACCCACAGTACAATATTGAAGTCTTGCTGAAGAGGATGAAGGTTGGGTGGGCAATTATCCATAGCCACTGGCCTAAAGTTGCAAGGACATTCAACATCACTGAAGGCTCAATATTTGCCTTCCACTTCTGCAGTTTCCCAGATGAGATTTATCTGTCTATTTACCGTGTATGATGCTAGTTTCCAAAGGTTTTTGACGCTGCATGTGAAACTTGGTGCTGTTGTGTAATGGCGTAACTTAGTGCCAAAGCTATCTAATGTAATTCGATTATGAAATCCTAGTTGCTTTTAAATGGATATGAAATATCTGGCGTGTTTTATAAGAAATATCAGTTTGATTAGTACATGGATTATCAATAATAGGCTAATTACCCTGCTTATTGGGGTTTTCTATTGCAAACGGTTTTTTACTCAGACAACACCATGGGCGATGAACTCAAACAAACTGCACGGTTTCTAGAAAGTAGGCGTGTTCGATCAACTAACAATCACACACGACTTCCGGAAGCGAACTGTTTGCGTTAGGCCACCTTGCACCAATGTTTCCACACAAAGAACTGTGTGGGATGTACATACATATGGAAATGATTTTCTGGGATTCACCGTGTGGGATGTACATACCTACGGAAATGATTTCTGGGATTCACCGTGTGGGATGTACATACCTACGGAAATAATTGGGTTTCCATGCCTCGCTCGATCGCACACGGCCCCAGCCTGGGTCCCACGAGGGCCTATCCCCGACGATTTCTGGGTCGTGTGGGAAGGACCCCCTATCGCCCACACTCACTTGGCGATGGATCCAAATGTCGTCGCGAAAATGGGGTTTAAACCGTTTGTTTAGGTTGTCGTTGTACCAGTGTGGAACCCGGTGACGAGTGTACACATTCACAAGTTCCCACTCGTAGTTGTACCTAATATGAACAACCCAATATCCATTTGCGCCTGCCCAAGCCTTACCCTCAAGTGATGGCATCTTAACATCACATGTATCATTATCAAGCGGCACCAACTTGCACAAGGCGATTCCTCCATCGTCCGCGCGCTAGTGAGCAGGGTCATGATGAAGAAGATAGAGGAGATCAAACCGCTCCTGGACCCTTGGGTTCATTGTAATGATGTTATTAGTTGAGTCGAGAATGGTCTTGAACGAACATGCCATGCTAGCCAGGGTGATGACGTTGCATCAATCAATGAGTTCCTCCACCATGTCAGCATTCACATCGGGGCAAGAATAACATGGCCATTTTCGGCATGTTCCCTCCATGGATAAGACGATCAAAAAATGGCAGAAGGAAGGGTGAAGGCAAATGGAGGAGGGACGAAGACCATGCGACAACAGTTCCAAATCGAGAGGGAAAGGCGAAGAGTCGGTACATGAAGAGGCGCCCCGGCCTACATAGACGCCAGCTCAGAAATTGTACAAAGGGACTCGCCGTCATCTCACTGACATGTTGGAACGGGACCACATGTGAACGAAGAGGCTGGTGGGGAGCGGACGGTTGCCATAGAGGTCACACACTGACGACAAGGCCGTCTTGTCAGACCTAGCACCCGTGCAGGATGGCTTCCATCCCCCACATGAGCGAAGCCACTTCGCACCCCCACACGGTTGGTCCGACACGCACTCGCTCAGCCCCCTTTCCCTTGAAGCCATGGAGCCCAACCACGGCTACGTGTTTTGCGCACCCGGCGGCCGGATTTGGAGCCGATCCGGTCGGGCTTCAGCTCGCCCGGCTGTGGGAGGCCGTGCCGCGCCATGGACTGGCCGGGCACCGGGCCGGAAGGCCCCGACAAGGCCGAAAGGCTGCATGCAGGTACTGACTCCTCCTGTAGCCGCTCGGATCTACACCATCAGTGGTCCGCCAGCAGATACATGAATGGCGGTCAGCCAGGCTCGATGCTGGCCCAAAAGCTCATCGGTGCACCGTTGCCACTCATTACGTGCGACGACTGCCCAAAGAAGGTCTTGCACCGCATGTCTATAATGACGGAACATCCAGGACAGGTGTTCATCAAGTGCTCAACCGATGGGGTATGTGCTACTTTAGCTTCGGTTGTGCTCTCGGATTAGACTAGTTATGCTAACTTAAAATTTTATTGTGTAGAATGGATGCAAGTTTTGGTATTAGGAAGAAGAGTACATCGATATATTGATAGAGCGCAATTTAGTAGATTTTCTAGCACTTCTAGCTAGCATAGAGGCTAGAGATAAGACTAGTGCACTTGTTGATAGAATAGAGGCTAGACATGAGACTAGATGCGAGGAAGCAACATATACTTCTTTACACTCGAAGAAGAAAGAAGCACGCAAGATCGAGCCTCCACAGATCAATAATGAATGCATCGAGAAGGCATTAATCAAACTTACAGGAGCAGTTATGGAAGTTGGATATCTTCTAAAATGTATTCTTGTGGTTCTTGTTTTCTTTGGTCTTGCTTTTCTAGTCAAATTTTGGTGATGTTTTTCCATGTACCAAAAATCAATGATGAAAAAAGATATATGTTTGTAAAGAAAAATGTACGTAGCCAGGATGCGTCCGCGTGTTGGGCGCAAGGCCACCGCATCCGAGAAATGGCCCGGGCATGACCCCATTGCCCTACCCAAACGGACAGAATCCGAGAAAAACGGAGGTCCATTTGGGGTCGTGCATTGGAGTTGGCCTTACAAGTGGGACCGCAGTTGAGGAAACCGACTATCAGCAAACCCTCGCCTCGCCCGCCACGCGATGGATGAGTTAGAGAAACGAGGAGGTTGAAGAGATAGTTGTAGCACGGACTCCAAGAAATATGGTGTCAGATGGAAGTCGTGTTGGTGGCGTGTGCCATACTCCTGGACGTGAATGCTTGTTCTGGCCCATGCCACCCTACTATATGTCGAGGATTCGAGGTGCTGGTTATGTACAGTGAACACATTAACATATGGCCAACCTCACACTGTGGCCAAATGTAGGATCTAGAAGTAGATGTGTCTAAAGGGGGGGTGATTAGACACTTAGTGCTAAAGTTGCAATCTTTAAGCTTTTTCGGTTTAAGTGGGGTTTATTCACAATTTCAGCACACGCAATACATATCAAGCAAGCATGCAAAGAGTGTATGAGCAGCGGAATGTAAATCATGCAACTTGCAAGTATGTAAAGGGAAGGGTTTGGAGAGATCAAACGCAATTGGAGACACGGATGTTTTTCCCGTGGTTCGGATAGGTGGTGCTATCCTACATCCACGTTGATGGAGACTTCAACCCACGAAGGGTAACGGTTGCGCGAGTCCACACAGGGCTCCACCCAAGGGAAACGGTTGCGCGAGTCCACGGAGGGCTCCACCCACGAAGGGTCCACGAAGAAGCAACCACCCACAAAGGGTCCACGAAGAAGCAACCTTGTCTATCCCACCATGGCCATCGCCCACGAAGGACTTGCCTCACTAGCGGTAGATCTTCACGAAGTAGGCGATCTCCTTGCCCTTACAAACTCCTTGGTTCACTCCACAATCTTGTCGGAGGCTCCCAAGTGACACCTAGCCAATCTAGGAGACACCACTCTCCAAGAAGTAACAAATGGTGTGTAGGTAATGAACTCCTTGCTCTTGTGCTTCAAATGATAGTCTCCCCAACACTCAACTCTCTCTCATAGGATTTGGATTTGGTGGAAAGAAGATTTGAGTGGAAAGCAACTTGGGAAGGCTAGAGATCAAGATTCATATGGTAGGAATGGAATGTCTTGATCTCAACACATGAGTAGGTGGTTCTCTCTCAGAACAAATGAGTTGGAATGATGTGTGTGTTCTGATGGCTCTCTCACTGAATGAGAAAGAGGTGGAGGGGTATATATAGCCTCCACACAAAATCCAACCGTTACACAGTTTTCCAATCTCGGTGGGACCGAATCATAAAACTCGGTCTGACCGAAATAGTAAACCTAGTGACCGTTAGGAATTTCGGTGGGACTGACATGCAACTCGGTGGGACCGATTCGGTTAGGGTTTGGGCATAACGTAATCTCGGTGAGACCGATTACACAGACTCGGTGATACCGAATTTGGTAATTAGCTAACCAGAGAGTTGGTCAGGCAAACTCGGTGGGACCGATTTGCTCTTTCGGTGAGACCGAGTGGAACTCGGTGAGACCGAAAAGTTACAAAGGGGAAACACTGAGTTTACATTGCAATCTCGGTGGGACCGATTGCATATCTCGGTGGGACCGAGAATATTGCAATAGGTAACAGAGAGTTTGCAATCCCATCTCGGTGAGACCGAGATCCTTATCGGTAGAACCGAATTGCTAGGGTTTGGCAGTGGCTAATGACATGTGAAACTCGGTGGCGCCGGATAGGAAGAATCGGTAGGACCGAGTTTGGCTTAGAGTTTAGGTCATATATGGGAAAGTAGTTGAGGGTTTTGGAGCATATCACTAAGCACATGAAGCAAGAGGCTCATTAAGCAACACCTCATCCCTCCTTAATAGTATTGGCTTTTCCTATGGACTCAATGTGATCTTGGATCACTAAAATGAAGAGTCTTGAGCTTGAAGCTTTAGCCAATCCTTTATCCTTAGCATCTTGAAGGAGTTCCCACAACCTTTAGTCCATGCCACTCCATTGTTGAACTTACCTGAAACATGCTAGAGAGAAATGTTAGTCCAACAAGAGATATGTTGTCATCAATTATCAAAACCACCTAGGGAGCACTTGTGCTTTCAATCTCCCCCTTTTTGGTAATTGATGGCAACATACATCAAAGCTTTAGATAAAGATATAAAGAACAGCAAGTAAAGCTTTGGAAGGATATGCAACAAGCATAGGCTCCCCCTACATGTATGCACTCATGTAAATATGAAATATAGAGACATGTGAGAGCATAACCATGACAGAGTAGGCAAGGTGTTACAGGCATCTTGGCCATATGCATCAGAGCAAAAGATTATCAAGGAAAATACCTTCATGCTCATGAGTCCTTCTTGCAAACAGTATGTACATAAGCAAGAATTCCTCATACTCATGATTTTGATGCATATACTTACCTTGTGGTCTTGAGTTGGCTTAGGATGGAATGAACCTGCACAAACAAGGTTAGATAACACAGGTACATCCACTATCCAAAGCAAACAAAAGAAACCACAAGAATACCAAGACTGGGATGTCATGTAGAGAGTGAGTACAAGGTACCATATTGAATTCAACATGTCCCCAAGAATAAAGATATGCAATGAATTTGACTGATTTCTTTTCCTTAGGTGTCTTGCTCCCCCTGAATCGTACATGGGATATTGGGAGAAGATAGGAAACAGAAAATCAGAGCTGAAAGATATGAATAGAACTTAACTCAAATGAGTTCATATGAACATGTCTTTCCCCCAAAAAGACATGTGGCATCTCTCCTCTTGAACATCAAGCATCTGGGATCCTTGAGTATTCTCTCCCCCTTGGAGATTTCTTTCTCCCCCTTAATATATGGGATCCTTAAGTATTCTCTCCCCCTTAGTACTTTCTTTTGATGTGATCTCTCTCTCCCTGATGATAAGCTTTGATGTGATCTCTCTCTCCCCCTTTGACATCAATTTCCAAGAAGGGCTTTCTGGAATCCGTCGTATAGGTTTGGTCCTTGAGATTCAGTACAAAGCAGGGAATAAAACTGTGATGCTTGTAGAGGACAAGATTCATTGAGTGGAGCTGGATCAGAAGAAATATAGAATATGTGGCAAACTGTTTTTCCTGTTGCGAAATCGGTGGCACCGAGTGGCATGTTTCGGTAGTACCGAAGGGATTCGGTTGGACCGAAAATGGCAATTCGGTGAAACCGAGTTCATCACAAAGAAAAACACTTGTCACCTCAGCTCACTAGTCAAGTAAGATCTCACAAAGATTTGCAATGAAATTTGCTGAAGGATTTGCAAGGAATTTGATGCGGAAATATGCAGAAAAAGAACGAAAGGGAAAAGAGTGAAAGTTTCTAGATGAAGTTTTTTTTGTTTGAGAGAGAAGGAAACAAATATGCAAGGAACAAATGCAATAACTCAGAAAAGGACACAAGAGAACTTCATCTAGAATTGGGTGGTGACATAGTCACCTATGTTAGAGTATATTGACTTAGGAGTCAAGTGAGAACACTTGATCATAGGTCATACTCATTGTTTAAGCTCAAAATGGGGTTACCATTTTTCGTTTAAGCATCTTGATGTATTCACATCTTGTTGAGTTGCTTTGACTTATGTCTTGGAGTAAAGCTTCTCTAAGATGGAATGACATACCTTGGGTGGTGATGTGGTTCTTGCTCATGTAGTTGAACTTGTGTGGGTGCTCAGGGTTGATGTAGTTCATCAAGAGTTGGGAGCACCACTTGGAGTTTGAGTTCATCTACCTGCATGGGTTAGTTCTTGCAAGGAAGAGCACTTGTGTATCCAAAAATGACAATCATGAAGCTTAACATAGAGTTTGTCAAAGGATATGTTTGAATGGTTTTGTGCTTCCTTGTCTTCAACCACTATTGTGTAGAGTCTTGGTCTTGTAGAGATTGCTCAAGATGTGAGTGAGTCGCAATCTCATGGAATTAGATTCAACCAAGCACCTACATGGGTTAGACAACATGCAAGGTGCAAATATATCCAAGACATAAGATAGTTATCATAAGAGATACATCATGGATTAGTTATAAGCTCATGTCTTGCATGTATCCAATAGAGTTTCTACTCCAAGTTCGAAGCATCAATGATGTTCAACTCTCCTCTCAACCTGCAAAACACTTTCTCATCAAGTGGTTTAGTGAATATATCCGCTAATTGCTTATCAGTGCGAACATGCTTAAGATTGATGTCACCCTTAGCAACATGATCTCGAATGAAATGATGACGAACTTCAATATGCTTAGTTCGAGAATGTTGTACAGGATTATGACCAATTTTGATAGCACTTTCATTGTCACAAAGTAGTGGAACATGTTTCACATAAATCCCATAATCTTTAAGAGTTTGGGTCATCCAAAGTAATTGAGCACAACATGAACCAGCGGCAATGTATTTCGCTTCGGCGGTGGATAAGGATACCGAGTTTTGTTTCTTGGAAGACCAAGACACAAGAGATCTACCAAGAAATTGACAAGTACCCGAAGTGGACTTTCTATCAACCTTGTCTCCGGCATAATCTGAGTCGGAATAGCCAACAAGATCAAAAGAAGACCTTTTAGGATACCAAATGCCAAAATTTGGTGTATGGATTAAATATCTCACTATCCTTTTCACAGCCTTAAGATGACAATCTTTAGGAGCAGCTTGATATCGTGCACACATGCACACACTTAGCATAATATCGGGGCGTGAAGCACATAGGTATAACAATGAACCAATCATAGAGCGATAAACCTTTTGATCAACAGGTTCGCCATCTTTGGTCAAATCATTATGTCCACTAGTAGGCATGGGTGTAGACATACCTTTGCATTCTTGCATATTGAACTTCTTGAATAGGTCCTTGGTGTACTTTGTTTGAGAGACAAATGTACCTTCCTTAGTTTGCTTGATTTGTAACCCGAGAAAGAATTTGAGTTCGCTCATCATAGACATCTCAAACTTCTCTGACATTAGCTTTCCAAACTTTTCACTAAAGAGAGGGTTAGTTGAACCAAATATGATGTCATCAACATAAATTTGGCATACAAATAGTTCTCCATTAACCCTTTTAGTAAAAAGAGTAGAATCAATTTTACCAATTTCAAAACCACTTGTAGTAAGGAACTTGGTCAAGCATTTATACCATGCTCTAGGAGCTTGTTTAAGACCATAAAGAGCTTTGTGAAGTTTGTAAACATGATTTGGTTTCTTAGGATTGACAAAGCCGAGAGGTTGTTTGACATAAACTTCCTCCTCTATTTCTCCATTTAGAAAAGCACTTTTAATGTCCATTTGGTACAAGGTGATATTATGGTGATTAGCATAGGCAAGTAAGATGCGAATGGACTCAAGTCTAGCAACGGGAGCATATGTCTCACCATAGTCCATACCTTCAACTTTTGTGTATCCTTGGGCGACGAGACGTGCTTTGTTGCGGACCACTTGTCCATCTTCATCTTGCTTGTTGCGAAACACCCATTTGGTACCAATGATGTTGTGGTTGTTGTCGGGCTTCTCAACCAATGTCCAAACTTGGTTTCTCTCAAAATTATGTAGCTCTTCATGCATAGCATTTATCCAATCCGGATCTTCCAATGCTTCTTCAACCTTCATTGGTTCAATGCTAGAGATGAATGAATAGTTTTCACAAAAGTTAGCTAAATGAGTTCTTGAGCGAGTGATTCTCCCGGTTTGCATATCATTGAGGATTTGCTCGACTGGATGATCTTTCGCAATTCTTGCTCGAACTCGTGAGAGCTTTTTCTTGGGTCTTCGTTGAACATCTTCTTCATCTTGTTCTTCTTCTTGGCCTTCTTCATTTTTGACGTCGTCGTTCTCTTGTCGTGGTGGAGAAGGAGGTTGTTGATGTTCATCTTGACGTACTTCCTCATTTTCTTCATCTTGGTGTGTCCCACTTGTGGATGCTTTCGTGTCAATTCTTGGTTCACCTTGTTGTGAAGTAGAAGCTTCCACTTGGACGGATGAAGTACTCTCCTTCACGTCCGTTGGACGAATTTTCCCAATGGACAAGTCTTGAATTGCTTCCGAAGGGACTTTGTCTCCTACATCAATTGGCAATTGCTCTACTTGCGAGCCATTAGATTCATCAAACTTCACATCTACCGTCTCTTCAACCTTTCGGGTGAAATTGTTGTAGACACGGTAAGTGTGAGAGTTTGAGCCATAACCAAGTAGAAAACCTTCATGAGATTTTGGAGCAAATTTTGAACGACGATGCTTATCAAGAATGTAGCACTTTGAGCCGAATACTCGAAAGTATCCAACTTGAGGCTTGTTACCGGTGAGGAGCTCATATGCCGTCTTGCCGAGTAGCTTGTGAAGATATAAGCGATTTGTTGCGTGACAAGCTGTCTCAACCGCTTCTGCCCAAAAGTGCTTTGGCGTCTTGTATTCATCAGGCATCGTTCTTGCCATTTTGATGAGCGTCCGGTTCTTCCTCTCAACAACTCCATTTTGTTGAGGTGTGTACGTAGCCGAGAACTCGTGTGAAATCCCTTCTTCGTCAAGAAAGGTGTCCACATTTGCGTTCTTGAACTCCGTTCCGTTGTCACTCCGAACCTTCTTGATCTTCACATCAAACTGATTTTGGGCTTTCCTAGTGAAGTTTCTGAAGATCTTCTGGACCTGCGACTTGTCATTAAGAAAGAACACCCACGTAAATCTTGAAAAATCATCAACTATAACTAGACCAAAAGAATTTCCACCTAGTCTCTTGTAGGCATTGGGACCAAAAAGATCCATGTGAAGCAGCTCGAGTGGCCTCCTTGTGGTCATGATGTTCTTCACGGGATGTCTTCCTCCAACCTGTTTACCTGCTTGACAAGCACTGCAAAGTCTATCCTTATCAAATATGACATTGTTAACTCCAAGGATATGATTTCCTTTAATAAGCTTGTCAAGGTTTCTCATGCCAACGTGACCTAGTCGTCTATGCCACAACCAACCTTTTGAGGATTTAGCAACAAAGCAAGTTTTAGGTTGTGCCTTTTTAGAGAAATCGACAATGTAAAGATCACCTCTACGCATACCCGTAAAGACCATTTTATGATTGTCTCGACGAAATGCTTGGCAATCTACCTCAGTAAATAGGACATTCAAACCGAAATCAGCAAGTCTAGATACTGAAAGTAAGTTGTAGCCAAGAGATTCAACGAGCATGACATTTTGAATGGAACTATCATGTGAGATGGCCACCTTACCAAGGCCAATCACTTTACCCTTTGAATTATCACCAAAGGTGACATATTTTCGAGGGCCGTTGTTTTCAGCAAGTTCACGGAACATCTCTTCATCTCCGGTCATATGATCAGTGCATCCACTATCAAGGACCCATTCCTTTCCCCCTAATTCATATCCCCGAAGATTTGCCATAAGACCAAAATGTCTCATTGCATTATCAAGATCGGAGTCACTATCATCATCATCATAATATTCATGTTCATCATGATCTTGTGACTCATCATTTCCTAGAGAGGGTAATTCATTAGATAAATGATCAAAGTGGTTACTTTTATGAATTCTTATAGCTTTGAGTATGATATCATTAATGATTCCAACATCTCCTTTAGCATATTTAAGATTTGCAAGTTCAAGAAGACATTTGCCAAAACTAGGATCACTAGAGTTCATCTTACTCAAGGCAATAGATTTATGGAGAATTTCATCCAAAGTTTTCAGGAAGTAATTGGGAAACCGTTCCCCAAGAAATTTCCATACAGTATAGGCGCAATTTTGAGTAGGCAAACTAGCAATCAAATCTTTGGGCAATCCTCTAATGATGAGCTCAATAGTACTAAGATTGCGAATCATGTCAATATCTTCATCTAGGGTAGGATGCAAGGGATCAATATGGGGTGCACAAGGGCTAGCAATATACTTGTTCAAATGATATTGATTGAAGATTACAAGCATCTCAGTTTTCCACTCATGAAAATACTTTCCATCTAGAATAGGCACTCTATGTCTAAGACTCCCTAGAGTAGACACATCCATCTTCCTCCAATGGTGATTAAACCAAGGCAATGGAGACCAAAGCTCTGATACCACTTGTAGGATCTAGAAGTAGATGTGTCTAAAGGGGGGGTGATTAGACACTTAGTGCTAAAGTTGCAATCTTTAAGCTTTTTCGGTTTAAGTGGGGTTTATTCACAATTTCAGCACACGCAATACATATCAAGCAAGCATGCAAAGAGTGTATGAGCAGCGGAATGTAAATCATGCAACTTGCAAGTATGTAAAGGGAAGGGTTTGGAGAGATCAAACGCAATTGGAGACACGGATGTTTTTCCCGTGGTTCGGATAGGTGGTGCTATCCTACATCCACGTTGATGGAGACTTCAACCCACGAAGGGTAACGGTTGCGCGAGTCCACACAGGGCTCCACCCAAGGGAAACGGTTGCGCGAGTCCACGGAGGGCTCCACCCATGAAGGGTCCACGAAGAAGCAACCACCCACAAAGGGTCCACGAAGAAGCAACCTTGTCTATCCCACCATGGCCATCGCCCACGAAGGACTTGCCTCACTAGCGGTAGATCTTCACGAAGTAGGCGATCTCCTTGCCCTTACAAACTCCTTGGTTCACTCCACAATCTTGTCGGAGGCTCCCAAGTGACACCTAGCCAATCTAGGAGACACCACTCTCCAAGAAGTAACAAATGGTGTGTAGGTAATGAACTCCTTGCTCTTGTGCTTCAAATGATAGTCTCCCCAACACTCAACTCTCTCTCATAGGATTTGGATTTGGTGGAAAGAAGATTTGAGTGGAAAGAAACTTGGGAAGGCTAGAGATCAAGATTCATATGGTAGGAATGGAATGTCTTGATCTCAACACATGAGTAGGTGGTTCTCTCTCAGAACAAATGAGTTGGAATGATGTGTGTGTTCTGATGGCTCTCTCACTGAATGAGAAAGAGGTGGAGGGGTATATATAGCCTCCACACAAAATCCAACCGTTACACAGTTTTCCAATCTCGGTGGGACCGAATCATAAAACTCGGTCTGACCGAAATAGTAAACCTAGTGACCGTTAGGAATTTCGGTGGGACTGACATGCAACTCGGTGGGACCGATTCAGTTAGGGTTTGGGCATAACGTAATCTCGGTGAGACCGATTACACAGACTCGGTGAGACCGAATTTGGTAATTAGCTAACCAGAGAGTTGGTCAGGCAAACTCGGTGGGACCGATTTGCTCTTTCGGTGAGACCGAGTGGAACTCGGTGAGACCGAAAAGTTACAAAGGGGAAACACTGAGTTTACATTGCAATCTCGGTGGGACCGATTGCATATCTCGGTGGGACCGAGAATATTGCAATAGGTAACACAGAGTTTGCAATCCCATCTCGGTGAGACCGAGATCCTTATCGGTAGAACCGAATTGCTAGGGTTTGGCAGTGGCTAATGACATGTGAAACTCGGTGGCGCCGGATAGGAAGAATCGGTAGGACCGAGTTTGGCTTAGAGTTTAGGTCATATATGGGAAAGTAGTTGAGGGTTTTGGAGCATATCACTAAGCACATGAAGCAAGAGGCTCATTAAGCAACACCTCATCCCTCCTTAATAGTATTGGCTTTTCCTATGGACTCAATGTGATCTTGGATCACTAAAATGAAGAGTCTTGAGCTTGAAGCTTTAGCCAATCCTTTATCCTTAGCATCTTGAAGGAGTTCCCACAACCTTTAGTCCATGCCACTCCATTGTTGAACTTACCTGAAACATGCTAGAGAGAAATGTTAGTCCAACAAGAGATATGTTGTCATCAATTATCAAAACCACCTAGGGAGCACTTGTGCTTTCACCAAATTTCCTGGAGTCTGTGCTAGGTTAAAAAGTGTTCTTTGTGAGGATGGGTGGCTGGTCTCAAGTTTAAATCTTGTTGTATTATGTATACGTAGACGTAGAGATAGTGCAGCAATTTTGAATGTTTGAACCCAAACATCATAATGCAATTTCTACTGGACTCATCTAAGGACCTAGGATGATGGGTTTCACAGCTACAGTAAAAACACCCGCCCGACGCGCGGAGCATGTGAAGCTAGTACAAAAGTAGTACTATTGTGGATTGGACTCATCCGATAACCTGTTGCAATGCACGTACAATTATGTAGTCGGAAAATATTTTTTTGCCTGATCGCAACACCCACTCAGAGAAGTGACTCGAAAGCCATTCATAAATTTAGTAAGGGCCTCTTTGATTCATAGGATTTCCAAAATGTGGGAATAGGAAAAACATGGGAATAGAGTGGAATGTCGTCTTGAACCCTACAGGATTGTACGAGTGTTTGATTGTACATAGAAAAAACGCAGGATTATTTCAAATAGGTTTGAGTGGATGGGATATTTCCTATGAAATCTAGTGCAAATGAATCCTATGGAAAAATTCCTATGGTTTACAATCCTACGAATCAAACAACCAAGATAGGAAAAATTCCTAAGGATTAGAATCCTCCAAAATTCCTTTGAGAATCCTTTGAATCAAAGAAGCCCTAAGTTTATCACAGGCATATCATTTTATTACATACAACAGGTCATCAACCCACAACGACAACAAGGATACATTATAAATACTAAAGTTTTCATCACACAACAAATAACAAGCAATGAAATGAACTTCAGCTCAACCACTCGTCGCCATTGGAAACACTTGCTTTGAACCAGAAGTGATTCTCCGGGAAGGGCCAGGTACTGTCAATCTTGAGACAAACGCATGACTGATCATCCAGGCTGAAGCGGCCTATGTCAGGACCCATATTGGGATGGTAGGGAAGCATAGCAATGTCCGAGGTATAGATACAGTTGCTTCTCATAAATGGTAGTAAAGTTGTGTCAACAGCAGCTGGATCTCCTTTCACCATCATTGGATAGTTTTGTCCAAGGAAGAGTGAGTTTCCTCCAAGACTTTCAATACTGAATCAGGGAGAAGGTGTTGGTGCTAGTACACTAGTATCTATCCCGAATACCCTGCAACGGATGTTGGAATAGGTCTGGAGAGTGCGACCATGCAAGACAACACCTGCTTCCTTAGCAACATCAGCAGTTCCCTGTATACAGACAAGGAGAGGTGTTGCACCGGAATAAGTTGCCAGGCGCCATTGAGTATATGGGTCCCTCTCGTCCTCATGCTCATGATCATCAGCATCGTCATCTCCCTCGTGGTTATAAAATTTTCAAGTATAGGTGGTGGAATGTTCACAGGACCTTGGAAACAAAAGAAGGATAATTAGTAAAGGGAAACTAGCTAACCCGCATGCATGTGGAGGAAACAATTATAATTATGGTGGAAGACAAATGTACCGAAAGCATCAGGATTCCATGCAAAAACAGTGCCACGAGTGGGGGAAGCAAACACAAGACCCTCGTATTGAATTGCATCATAGTACTCATCCGTGTACAAAAATTGATTTTTGAGCAATATCCATCGAGGCGTGGAAGTGAGGATGGCAACAAGCTTGTCGAAGATAGCAACAACTTCATAGTTTGTGTAATCCCAAGAGCGGTTGGGAACTCGACAAATTGCTATCTTCTGTAGACGACAGTCACCATGATCGTATTTGAACTCATGTAGAATACTGTTGTACTCAACCTCTGGGCAGTGTGAGATTTTTGGAAGTGGAACCCGGTGACGAGTGTACACATGCACAAGTTCCCACTCGCAGTTGTACCCAATATAAACAACCCAATCTCCATTTGCGCCTACTCAAGCCTTACCCTCGAGCGATGGCATCTTAACATCACACATATCATTATCAAGTGGCATCAACTTGCACAAGGCGAGGCCTCCATCGTCCGTGCGCCAGTCAGTAGAGTCACGACGAAGAAGATAGGGGAGATCAAACCACTCATGGGCCCTTAGGTTCCTTGTAATGATGTTATTAGTTGAGTCGAGAATGGTCTTGAACGAACCTGCCATGCTAGCCGAGGTGATGATGTTGCACCTATCAATGTGTTCCTCCACCGCGTCATCATTCAGGTCGGGGCAAGAATAACGGGGTCGTTTCTGGCATGTTCCCTCCATGGAGAAGACGATCGAACAATGGTAGAAGGAAGGGTGAAGGAAAATGGAGGAGGGAAGAAGAGCATGCGACAATAGTTCCAAATCGAGAGGGAAAGGCGAAGAGTCGGTGGATGGTTACCACGGTACACCAAGAGGCGCCCCGACCTACATAGATGTTTGTTCAGAAATTGCACAAAAGGACTCGCCGTCGTCTCACTGACATGTTGCAACGGGACCACATGTCAATGAAACATGGTGTGCAATTTCTCGTGCAAAATGCGATCTGGCCGCGTAGGCCCGAGGTGCCGCATTAGTTATCGACCTTTATTTTTTAATGGCGTGCCGTTCAGTTTTGAAGCACGATTAACTGGTATTGTATGCTAAGAAAATATAAACTACTCTACCACTACTCCACCTCTAGTACTAGTAGTATAAAAAAGATACATAGGCTGGAACTTCAGCGCTTTCTTGCTAAGGGCTGCCCACTTGCTTCTCGCACTATCACCCTCTCTCCAGATCTAAAAAAGACAACCTCTCTCTCCCTCCTCACCGGTGCACACAGATCCGCCGGGGAAGAAAAGGACGTGCAGTGTTAACACACTTGTCTTCAGCGAGCGAGGTCACGCATTCACGACAAGGCCATCCTCTTAGACCTAGCACCCATGCGGGATGGCCTTCGTCCCCAAGCTCGCTGTCGTAGTGTGTGCGGAGGACGACGACCACGAGCGAAGCCTAAGGGAGTCTTGGACTAAGGGGTCCTCGGGTGTCCGATCTATTGGATCTGGGCCGGACTGATGGGCCGTAAGGATACGAAGACCGAAGACTCCACCTGTGTACGGATAGGACTCTCCTTGGCATGGAAGGCAAGCTTGGCGACCAACTATGAAGATTCCTTTCTTTGTAACTGACATGGTGTAACCCTAGATCCCTCCTGTGTCTATATAAACCAGAGGGCTAGGTCCGTAGATAGGCCGAATCATCATAAGCATAGCCACACTAGACTTTTAGGGTTTAGTCATTACGATCTCGTGGTACATCAACTCTGTAATACTCATATTCATCAAGATCAATCAAGCAGTACGTAGGGTATTACCTCCATAGGGAGGGCCCAAACCTGGGTAAAACATTGTGTCCCATGTCTCCTGTTACCGTCGATCCTAGATGCACAGTTCGGGACCCCCTACCCGAGGTCCGCCAGTTTTGACACCGACATTGGTGCTTTCATTGAGAGTTCCACTGTGCCGTCCCCAAAAGGTTTGATGGCCCCTTCAATCATCAACAACGATCTTGTTCAAGGTGAGACCTTCCTCCCTGGACAGATCTTCGTGTTCGGCGGCTTCGCACTGCGGGCCAACTCACTTGGCCATCTAGAGCAGATCGATAGCTATGCCCCTGGCCACCAGGTCAGATTTGGGAGCTTGAACTATGTTGCGGACATCCGTGGAGACATGATCTTCGCCGAATTTGAGACCGCGGCAAAAACTCCTGGTCACCCCGATGGACATGACCTAAATCTGTCATCGGACGCATCCAGGAGATAGCTCCTGTAACCACTCTGGCCTTAGATCCAGAGCATACTGTGCCATCCGAGGACCGGAGGCTCAACCCCACCACGGAGGCCACAGACTCCCCAGCGTTGGAGCTGCACATGGACTTAACCTCACACGATATCTGTGTCACCGGAACTCCGGACTCATCTCTGGCAATAAGTTCCGAACCGTGTGAGTCTGCGGACGCTGAACTTTATCGTTTATCGATCTTTGAATTCAGCGCTGCAGACATCTTCCAGCACTCGCCTTTGGGAGACATGCTAAACTCATTAAAACACGTATCCTTAGCGGGGGGTTCACAGTCGAACTATATCCGGTTCAAACTAGAAGCTGATGACAGGGAATTTCGCTCCCCACCCGCCACCCACTTCATAGCCACTGTCGAAAACTTAATTGACATGCTCGATTACGGTTCCGACGACATCGACGGTATGGATGACGATGCCGGAGAAGAAGAGGCCTAGGACTCGCCGTTCACCGGACGCTGGACAGCCACTTCCTCGTACGATGTATACATGGTGGATGCACCAGAGGAGAACAACAGTGATGACAAAGAAGATCCAATTGAGCATAAACCTCTTGAGATACAATCGAAACACCGACTTCCACGGCGCCGCTCTAAGTCACACCGCAGTAAAGATAGCAACACCGACACATGAGAAGATAACACCCCGGAAGGTGCTGAAGACAACGAAGACCCTGTTGACGCAGCTACCGAACAGGATGAACGGGAAGATGGGTAGGTTAGCCCTGGTAAACAGGCCACACATGAGGACTTGGAGGACAGTAATTATCTTCCACTCTCCGAGGATGAGGCAAGCCTCGGCACCGAGGATTTCATCGTGCCTGGGGAACCTCTTGAGTAGGAGCGCTTCAAGCGCCAGCTAATAGCCACTACAAGGAGCCTGAAAAATAAGCAGCAACAGCTTCAAGTTGACCAACATCTGCTCAACAATAAATAGACTGACGTCTTAGCAGCCGAAGAATACGGCGTCAAGAGCCCAGCCAAAGCAACCCGAAGCGCAAATTACTACCTCAGTTCGACGACAAGGCACCAAAACACATACCACCATCGCGCAATGCGGCTGACCGGCCACCATGTGGCCGGGACAAACTGGCAACTCAAGCCAAATACCAGCCCACCCCGCCTCATTGCAAAGGCAGAGGTAAATCAGCTGACGGTCATACATATGACCTTCGACATGACCTAAACAATAAAGCAGGACATACCAGATCAATCTACGGATCGCGAGGACATGCCCCACACGCGACAACGGCCATCTGTTTGAATGTGACAAACCTATTCATGCACGGGCCGAACACCGCAGACGGACTCCATCGGAGCTACATCGCGACGCGACCCGATATAGAGGCGCCGCACACCCTCTTTTCTTCACTGACGAAGTCATGGAACATGAATTCCCAGAAGGGTTCAAACCTGTGAATATAGAATCATATGACGGCACCACAGACCCCACGGTATGGATCGAAGACTTCATTCTCCACATTCATATGGCCCGCGGCGATGACCTTCAAGCCATTAAATACCTCCTCCTGAAACTCAAAGGACCAGCGCAGCACTGGTTGAACAGCCTGCCCGAAAACTCCATCGGCAGCTATGAGGACTTGGAAGAAGCCTTCCTTGATAACTTCCAAGGTACATACGTTCGACCTTCGGACGCTGATGACTTAAGCCATATAGTTCAACTGCCCGAAGAGTCCGCCAGGAAATTTTGGACCAGGTTCCTCACAAAAAAGAACCAGATAGTCGACTGTCCGGATGTCGAAGCCCTAGAGGCCTTTAAACACAACATTCGTGACGAATGCCTCGCCCGCCACCTCGGCCAAGAGAAGCTAAAGTCCATGGAGGCCCTCACGGCACTCATGACCCGCTTTTGCATGGGCGAGGATAGTTGGCTGGCCCGTAGCAAAAACAATACAAGCGACGCCGGCATCCCTGAAGCTAAAAACAGCAACGACAAGTCTCGACGCAATAGGTACACACGTCGAAATAACCACGACAACACCGAGGATACGGCGGTCAATGCCGGATTCAGTGGATCTAAGCCTGGTCAGCGGAACAAGCCGTTCAAAACGAACAATTCGGGCCCATCTAGCTTGGACCGCATACTCGATCATCCGTGCCAGATTCATGGCACCCCAGACAAACCACCCAATCCTACCAACAGAGATTGCTGGGTTTTTAAAGAGGCTGGCAAGTTAAATACTGAAAACAAGGATAAGGGATCGCAAAGCGAAGACGGCGATGAGGAGCCCCGACCGCCGAACACAGGGGGCCAGAAGAAGTTTGCCCCTTAGGTCAAAACGGTGAACATGATATACGCTACCCACATCCCCAAGAGGGAGCGCAAGCGCGCACTTAGGGACGTCTACACGATAGAGCCAGTTGCCCCAAAATTTAATCCATGGTCGTCATGCCCGATCACTTTTGATCGTCGGGATCATCCGACCAATATCCTTCGCAGCGGTTCAGCCGCACTGGTCCTGGACCCAATAATTGATGGGTTCCACCTGACGCGAGTCCTGATGGACGGTGGCAGCAGCCTCAACTTGCTCTATCAGGATACGGTGCGCAAAATGGGCATTCATCCATCATGGATCAAACCCACAAAGACTACCTTCAAAGGAGCCATACTAGGTGTAGAGGCCCACTGTAGGGGCTCAATCACGCTCGAGGTTGTCTTTAGATCTCCGGACAATTTCCGAAGCATGGAGTTAATCTTCGACATAGTGCCCTTTCGTAACGGCTATCATGCACTGCTCGGACGGACCGCATTCGCCGGATTCAACGCAGTGCCACACTATGCTTATCTCAAGCTCAAGATGCCCGGTCCACATGGCGTCACAACAGTGAATGGAAATACGGAATGCTCCCTCCGTACAGAAGAGCACACAACTGCCTTAGCAGCAGAAGTACAGAGAGGCCTTCTCAAGAAGAACCTTAATTCGGCTGCCGAGCCCACGGACACCGTCAAGAGGGTCCGAACTACCCTGCAGCAGGACAGCTCGGCTCGTCAGGAGCAAGACTAGCAATTCGGCCTCCGTCTCAGTCCTCGTCAAGTAGTGGCATTCGCACCACGCGTACATAACTACGCACTCAAAAATCCATGGGCATCGACGGAGGCATAACTAGTTTGTGATCCACGGTACGGCTCAACCGACACCGGATACACACACACCTTCACTTTTATTAGTTTCCTTTTCAGGTTTCAATCCCACAGGCCCCATCGGATGGCCTGATCACCAGCCCTCTTGAAGGATAAACACACCAAGACGGCGAGAAACACAGACGTACGGGGATTTTCAAGGTGGTTTCGTTAACAATCACCCTACCTATTTTTCAGGACCCATGTGCAGCTCCCCCTTGGTTTTTGGCATGTTAAATAGCATGTTGCTTATCGCACTACTTGTATCAATGCGCCTCGACGTATTAATCAAATTACAATGAAAACAGTTCGCGGCTGGAGCTTTAAAGCCCCAGTTTATCACCTTTTGCATCCTTTCTGTTTTCTTTCCTTTTTTCTTCTTTTTTCTCTTCTTCTTCCCTGTGGGTAACCCCATGAGGTAGCACCCATACACTTCGGTACGTTTGATGTTTGCCAGGGGCTTCATAGCACCCCACACTATGACAACAAAAGTTCGAACACTTTTTATAGTATAGTTCGGCACCCCGAATTAAGCACTATATGCATTGGCTCCGAATCATGTCTTTGGTCAATAGTTGGGTTGCTCGGCACATGTGCTTGCTACCTTACGTTCCTCTATATCGCCTAAGGTAGTAAAGGCACAACTACTGCGATTGTGCCCTGGTTTATCCAAAGGAGCACCTCAATAGAGAAAGCCGAAAATTGACTATCATGATGCGGCGAGAGCCGGTCAGCTGTTCGGAGGTTGCAAATCGTTGGAGATTTCTTCCGCATTACGCGAAGGATCGATACTTCCCGATTAGATGCTTATAGCACTTTGTTTCAGATACTAGGGGTTGCGCCTATGTTTTATTGTCGAACTCCTATGGCTAAGTGAGGGCATTCAAGCCGCTTAGTCTGGTTGCCTGGTTCGTTGCGCTAAACAACTCCTTCATGACCATACAATTGGATCAAGATTGCTTAGATTCCATCCTGAACACCTCTGTATTTCCTACGTGGGGGCAGAAGCCCACGACTGGCCAACCCTCAGATTTCATACAACACAGCCGCACATGAGGAAAAATTTAAAACATAACAAGCATTATATTACAAACCCACTTTGTTCTATCATACAAAGTACTTGAATACATTCATTCAAAAATAATATCATGCGTACACTGCATTGCTACAACGCGAGAACCCTCTAGGACATCTGCAAAATAACGCTCGGATGTGCGGTGCTCCTTGCCCTCTGACGGCCCCTTGGTCAGCTCAATGGCGTCCTTCTTTGCCGACCACATCTTGCAGCGGGCGAAGGCCATGCGTGCACCTTCAATGCAGGTCGATCGCTTGACGACGTCCAGCCGAGGACATGCGTTCACCAGCCGCTTCACGAGTCCGAAGTAGCTGCCGGGCATAGCTTCGGCTAGCCACAGCCGGATTATCAAATCCTTCATGGCTAGTTCGGCCACCCTATGCAGCTCCACCAGCTGTTTCAGCTGATCGGTGAAGGGCACGGGATGCTCTGGCGCAGGATACTGTGACCAAAACAATTTCTTTGTGGAGCTCCCTTCTTCGACTTGGAAGAACTCCGCGGTGTTGGACACACTGCGCGGAAGATTTGCGAAGGATCCTGGAGAACTCCGAATCCGGGTTAGTAAGAAGTACTTCTTCTTTATATATTTGCTTTGCAAACTGAACGCCTTACCTGCCGCGATCTTCCTGGCCTCTTGGATCTCCTAGAGGGCACCCTGGGCTTCATCCCGGGACGCTTCCGCGCTTTGACGAGCCTTGGATAGTTCGGTCTCTCGAGCCGAAACATCGCCCTCCAGGATCTCGTACTTCTTCACCACGTCCTGGAGCTCTTGCTGGACCTCGTTCAGTCGGGCCTTCAGCTTCTTGCGAGCGGCCTGCTCCCTGATAGCTTTCCCCTCGGCTTCAGCCAGGGCCTCTTTCAGGGCCGCGACCTTGGTTGTCGCCCCTACACATACAATGACACTGCAGTCAGTATACATCATTTACTCCTTCCGAATATACAACCAGCCATTGCATACCTTGCTGGTCTTCTAGCTGCTTCCTCCCCTGGCCAAGATCTTCTTCGGCCCGCTCCAGTTTCTGCTTTAGTCCGGAGACTTCGGTAGTGTGAGAAGTCGCAGCCAGCAGCGACGCCTTCTTATTCACATCAAACACAGTTTGGTTAGTTTCCTGCGAAATTTAATTGATCCTCTGTCCGGCTTTTCTTTCCGAACACCGGACAGCGTCTCAGGGGCTACTGTCTATGTGTGGATTTTCTCGGTTAAATGCCGCTTACCTCAAAACCTGTCAGCAGGCCGCTGCAGGCTTCGGTCAGTCCGCTCTTGATGGACTGAACCTTCTTAATCACCGCACCCATAGGATATGGTGTTCTTCCATAATGGAAGCGCCTCGTAGCGCTTCCAATGGATTATCCGACGCCTCTGGTTGGACAGAGGTCGCCGGTGGGACGGGCGCGCCTCCTTCTCTTGATGGAGGCTGCTTGTTGGACTCCGGGGCCATATAGGTCACCGGATCCATGCTTAGAGTGGGGCCGAATCGAGTACGGCTCCCATCGTCACTCTCCATGGGGGCTTGTTCCTCCATGTGTCCCACGGCCGAGGTATCGCCCCCCGGTACCGCCTTGATGGCCTCCCGAACCTCTCCCTGGCCTGGGAAGGTCCTTCGGGATAGCACCTCGACGTCTCCCTTGGCCTCGGGATAGTAAGCGGCCGGCGGTGTCTCTCTGGCCATTCCCTTTGAGTCCAACGAGCCTCTTGATGAGGATCACTGGGAGCTGTCGTGGGCCAAACTACAATAGCATAATTAATCATGTCAATACGACAAAGAGGAGAGGTTAGATTTATGGGCATGTATGAGTCTTAGCACTTCCGATGCACCCCGAGGCTTAGTGCAGGGGCGTCGCTCCGGACTGCTGTCGATGTCCCATGCGGAGCTGCCCGCGAGCGGGCCTTTCCCCTTCTTGGGTGCCTCCACCTCCAGAATTGTGGAGGCCGCCCTCTTCTTCCTCCCCCCATCAGGGGGAGAATCGGTCTCCTCCTCCTCATCGTCGTCTTCAGCGACGGAGAAACGAGTCTTGTCTTTGGACGTCGCGTCCAAAGCGCCCTTGCGGCGGAGGCCACTCCAGACCCCCTTGGCCTTCCCCATGGCTTTCTTCGCCGGGGCCGTATAGGGCGCCGGCACCAGCAGCATCGCTAAACGTGGAATGACTGGTTCTTCGGGCTGTGGAGCCTGACACTGGATCTGCTTCGCCCTCTCCATCCAGTCCTGAAGAAGCAATGATAATAATAGCTTAGATATCATCCTTGAAACAAGCAAGTAGTGGATGCATTAAAAATAACATACCTCATTGGCCAGGTGGTTGATGTTGTGCCCGCGGTCCAAATCTGTGGCCGGCGGTGTCTCGTTTCCCTTGAAGAGCAACTTCCATGCATCTTCGTGAGTATTTTCGAAGAGCCTCTTTAGGGTATGGTGCTTCTTCGGATTGAACCCCCATAGAGGGCGGCTTCGGCTTTGGCACGGGAGAATCCGGCGAACTACCATCACCTGGATTATATCGACAAGCTTGATATCCTTGTCCACCATACTTTGAACGCGCGTCTACAATGCTCTCAGCTCATTTGGCTAACACCAGTTCGGGCTCTTCTCAACCCAGGTGGTGAGCCGCATTGGAGCACCGGAGTTGATTCGGCAGCTGCGGCCTAGCTTGCGCTGCGGGGTTCTGTGATGTAGAACCATTGTTTCTGCCATTCCTTGACAGTCTCCACGAAAGTGCCTTTCGGCCAGGAGACATTGGTCAGCTTACTCACCATGGCTCCTCTGCACTGCGCGTGCTGGCCATCTACCACCTTCAGCTTCACATTGAAGACCTTGAGCCACAACCCGAAGTGGGGTTGGATGCGGAGGAAGGCCTCACACACGAGGATGAACGCCGAGATGTTGAGGAGGAAGTTCGGCGATAGATCATGGAAGTCTATCCCGTAATAGTACATCAGCCCACGGACAAAAGGGTGGAGTGGAAACCCTAGCCCACGGAGGAAATGAGGGTGGAATACCACCCTCTCGTTGGGCTTCGGCGTGGGGACGACTTGCCCCTGGGATGGAAGACGGTGGGTGATTTCCTTCGCCAAGTACCCGGCCGCCCGAAGCTCAGTAATGTCCTTCTCCTTGATGGAGGAGACCATCCACTTGCCTTGGCCTCCAGATCTAGACATGGTTGAGTGCTAGCTTGAGTGGGAAGAAGATGAGAACTTGGGCGCTGGAGCTCATGAGTGGAAGGGCAAAGGAAGAGAGATGGCATGGGAGAATAAGGGGGAATCCTTATCCCCTTATAAAGGCAGTGAATATCGAACGCCTCCCCACTTGCCGTAAAACTCGCCTATTCCCAAGGGCTGTGTAAATGGCATGGTTGGGTTACCCATGCCCGCGTTGATGAAACTCCCGCAATAAGGGGACACGATCTCTGCTTTGACATGACATGCCAATGGAAACCGCATCTCGAAACGCGGAACAGCAGACAAAAACGGTTTGATATAGTGACCGAACAGATGTGATGTCATCTTGCAAAAATTTGTGAGCGGATGGGACTCGTGAAATATTATATTCCTTCCGGTTGTGTGTGGTACTTGTGTTGCAGATCTGGACACCTTCATTTCATCCGAAGACTATCCTGGAGTATTCGGAAAGTAGAACGCGCCTTGCAATGCCGAAGACAATCTGCGCGCCGGACACATCATCATTGAAGCCTGGTTTAGGGGCTACTGAGGGAGTCCTGGACTAAGGGGTCCTCGGGTGTCTAATCTATTGGATATGGGCCAGACTGATGGGCCGTAAGGATACGAAGACCGACGACTCCACCCGTGTTTGGATAGGACTCTCCTTGGCGTGGAAGGCAAGCTTGACGACCAACTATGAAGATTTCTTTCTTTGTAACCAACCTTGTGTAACCCTAGATCCCTCCTATGTCTATATAAACCAGAGGGCTAGGTCTGTAGATAGGTCAAATCCTCATAATCGTAGCCAGACTAGACTTTAGGGATCAGTCATTACGATCTCGTTGTAGATCAACTCTTGTAATACTCATATTCATCAATATCAATCAAGCAAGACGTAGGGTATTACCTCCATAGAGATGGCCCGAACCTGGGTAAAACATTGTGTCCCCTATATCCTGTTACCATTGATCCTAGATGCACAGTTCGGAACCCCCTACCTGAGATCCACCGGTTTTGACACTGACAAAGCCACTTCCCGCCGACCCTCAGGTATGCTACCTCTTTTTGAACCATACCCTTGTTCTATTGCCCCATCTGCCACGTCGCTGCATGTGGATTTTTTCCACTCCACCATCTTCCCAATTTGCTATCCTCTGCTCTGCTGGTCACGTAGACGAAAACCTTAACTTGCACTATAAAGGAAACCCTACTTCATGCAGACTAATCCATGTCTAGGTTCAATAAGGAAAGGGAGGGAGATTGTATTATCCAAGAGACTAGGCATCAAACCCGCATCTAGGTTGAAAAGGTGACAATCAATAGCTAAGGAACGAGTCTCCTGTCTCTTGGTTGAAGAAGGGTAGAAAGGCATGACAACACAATAGAGAATGACCAGGTCGATCGGTTTGTTGTCCTCACATAGGAAAAAGGTGGCTAAAGAGAACAAAAATGGGACATAATCCACATATGCTGTCTGGATATTTATTGCTCTGGGCAACCATACCTCCCTTTCCACTCTATGCATTTGTGGAGGTACATCATACTGGTGCGCCCACTGTCCGAATGGGCCTCCCATGCTCTTATTGCCACTTTTTTGCTGTTAGTATAACACCAGCGGTCAAGTTAAGCAATGCTACTACTAAAGTGATGCCACATTTAACTAATGCCACACTCAGTCTAATGCCACCGATAAATTTAAGCAATGACATTTAATGTCACTAGATTATTTCAGGGTTAGCCGTTGATTGTGGATTGATTAAAGATTTTTCAGCTAAGGCATTCTAATGCTGTTGCACAGCCAGTATACCAACGATGAATCTTGTTACTACCTTCAGATTTTTGCACTGCTAATGCTTATAGATTACATACCTCACTTTCATAAGATAAGTCAATTTTTTTGTACAGTGTCAAGAGGAAAGGTCAAGAGTGGGCACCTCCTCCTTCAGCTGTTCTCTTGATTCGTTCGATCAAGTTTTTATATTTAATCCATTATCAATATTGGGATAGCAATTTTTAGGTCCCTCGAGGTCGAAATGATATTTACCTTGAAGGTACATGGTTTGCAGTTTTTTTATACTGTCATTAGTTAATAATGTTGTTTACCTTCAAACTTTTTTATTTGGTTTAATGCTCTTGCAAAGCTAGTATACCAATGCTGAAACTTGTTACCTTTACATTTTGTATTGTTAATTCTTAGAGAAATCTTCCAGTGCTAGAGCTTATGGAAATCTATTCAGTAAAACCATTGTACTGTACCCTGTAATAAAATAACTACTCTACTGTTGCACTAGCCACTGGATTAGTGTATATTTGTACTATTCGAATGGTGTTGCATTAGTGTATGGACATATATAAAGTGTGGCATGCTTCCCCAGATATGTGCTCAAGAAAACTACTACCTGTTTTTCTAAATACTAGATGTTTGGGTACTCTAAATTGAACTGCGAAAACATCTTATATTAAGGAACAGAGGGTGTAGAGTTCATTCAAATTATCCCAGTAAAGCTAGTCACACCTTTTTTAAAATTAATGTTAATTATGTTATCAGAGGAGGTCTGTATGTTTGTCTCTAATGCCTATCGACTACATAGCTGACATCATGATGTAATGTCAAGTCATTTCCTTTTGTACAGTGTGACTGAATTGTCAAGGCGGTGATGGCATTTTATTTTAGTTGAACTGCACAAAATATGCTTAAAAGAAGAGGAAAGGTCAGGAATGGTTCAATTTTTTAGAAAAAACTATTTATGCCTTCCTGACATCAGCCGCTGTTGCCTTATTTATTCCTTCAAGAAGGTGGTTAGAAACAGTCTTGCTACCTTTTCCCATTGAGAAATTGGAATGCTTATATTTGTGAATCTATGCTTCAACTAGTGCCACTTTTATAGTAATCGCACTTTCAATATCTATGCAAACAGGGATGCTCGATTTTAGTGGAACTACACAAAAAGTCCAAATGGTTCAACATTAGGAGCATGTTTTCTTCCAAACCTTTATATCCATTTAGTGGCACTATGAGTTGTTCATTATGAAGGTAGATGGTTTGCTACTATCTTGCTACTCTTTTTGTACTGTCATTAGATAGTAATACTAGTGGTTTGCATGTGAATTTATTGGCAGGGCGGACCTACATTGGAGGTGCTGGGCATGATTGAATGATTGGATGCTCAATTTTGGTTGTATCGATTTCACCTCTTCCATCACTACAAACATGGATATCCTTGGTCTGATGAAGAATAGGCATTATATTTCTGCTCTGAACCAGCAAATCAATTCAGTATGAAATTGTCCAGGGTAAAACATGACTGTATCAAATTGTCCAGTGCAAAACATGACAGACGCTAAGCGGAAGAGACGTGTTTAAACCGAAAATACAAGGTGGGGTATATGTTTACTAGCTGCTTGATGTTTGTGCAGACAGAGATGTCTTCCCGTTGCTATTTGGCAAACAAAGAAAGTGACGACAATTTTGGTTGAATTGCACAAGAGAATAGTATAGTCACTGCATGCAGTGCCATTTGAAAATAGACAGAGAAATATTGGATAGTCACTTCATGGAATGCAGAAAAGTAGTATTGTACTATTTATTGGCCAACACTAGGTGCTTCATTGCTCTGATCTGATTATATAATGGGCATCATTTTGCCTAAGTTAAAGTTTGTATTTCGAAAATAGTCTCACTGTGTGATTGAGAGAAGACCAAATCATATTGCTGTGGATGTTCCTCCATCATGTGTGATTCATTCTCATGGTTCCAGCTGTTGGTGAAACCACTTATGTTTGCAAGAGGAATTGTAAACTTCACAAACAGATTTGTCTTTCACTCTGTACTGAATGTTGGCCAAGGGAAGCATCCATGTTAGTAGGAAGAACATATGTTTCTTCTAGATCTTTGCTTTCGGAGCTATATATTTGTATATGGTCTATGAATCATTGAGATGCATTAACATGTTGATCTTATGTATGGGAATCATACTAGTTGGTTTTGAATTTGGGCTACTAATGTGAACATATTACAATGCCAGGCCTGTGAGTCTCGTGTGAACATTTTGAACGGATCGGCTCTTACTGTTGTGCACAACATCATCCTTATTTCTGCGTTCTTAGTGTTTACAAGTTCTAACAGTTCCTTATTTCTGTTCGCTCAGTGTTTACAAGTTACTGATCGATCACTAGCTAGCCTACTAATGCGCTCCTTGCAGTTTTAGTTGCGACGTAAGATCCGAAGTGGCAGTTTTTTGAATAAAAAAGCCTACCTTTGAAGAAACTGACAAGTTGCTCTAAAGAAAATGCCATGCGAATCTGAAGAAACTGCCAGCAAAAACATTCGCGAACGCCTTATCTCCCAGTGAACGTTCATCAGCTAATGCGATCCTACACATACACCATCCGACCTACTCGATCCTACATGTATACTATCCAACCTACTCAATCCTACACGAATAAATAGCGGATCACGCACGTACTACCTCCTTTCCGGTTTGCATGGCTTAATTCAAAAATCTCACAAACCAAGGTAGATGATGAGTGGTGGAATCACTTTTTACAAGGAGGGAGTACCTCATCTGGATGATTCGAGTGCACTCATTTGACCGTTATGCCAACGTGCGATCTAGCACGGATGGGACGCACCACTGATCGGACGGGACGACACAGTCCTAATTTCAGTTTTTCTAGTTTTCCACAGCAAGCTGGCATGCTAAGACTTGCATTCTTATGCATTGAATTCCGATAACCGCGATGACCATCGCGTTTCCCGCGACACACTGGTTCACCTACCTCCCGCCTATAATTACTTTTCTCGGCCTTCTCTAATGGCACCATCACCCTGTTGGAAATATGCCCTAGAGGCAATAATAAAATGGTTATTATTATATTTCCTTGTTCATGTTAATTGTCTATTGTTCATGCTATGATTGTGTTATCCGGAAATCCTAATACATGTGTGAATACATAGACCACAACATGTCCCTAGTGAGCCTCTAGTTGACTAGCTCGTTGATCAATAGATAGTCATGGTTTCCTGACTATGGACATTAGATGTCATTGATAACGGGATCACATCATTAGGAGAATGATGTGATGGACAAGACCCAATCCTAAGCATAGCACAAGATCGTGTAGTTCGTCAGCTAGAGCTTTTCTAATGTCAAGTATCCTTTCCTTAGACCAAGAGATTGTGCAACTCCCGGATACTGTAGGAATGCTTTGGGTGTACCAAACATCACAACGTAGCTGGGTGGCTATAAAGGTGCACTACAGGTATCTCCGAAAGTGTCTGTTGGGTTGGCATGAATCAAGACTGGGATTTGTCACTCCGTATGATGGAGAGGTATCTCTGGGCCCACTCGGTAAGACATCATCGTAATGAGCTCAATGTGACTAAGGGTTGGTCACGGGATGATGTGTTATGAAACGAGTAAAGTGACTTACCGGTAACGAGATTGAACGAGGTATTGGGATACTGACGATCGAATCTCGGGCAAGTAACGTACCGATTGACAAAGGGAATTGAATATGGGATTGATTGAATCGTCGACATCGTGGTTCATCCGATGAGATCGTCGTGGAATATGTGGGAGCCAACATGGGTATCCAGATCCCGCTGTTGGTTATTGGCCAGAGAGTTGTCTCGGTCATGTCTGCATGGTTCCCGAACCCGTAGGGTCTACACACTTAAGGTTCGGTGATGCTAGGGTTGTAGAGATATTAGTATGCGGTAACCCGTAAGTTTTTCGGAGTCCCGGATGAGATCCTGGACGTCACGAGGAGTTCCGAAATGGTTCGTAGGTAAAGATTTGTATATAGGAAGTCCATATTCGGCTACCGGGAATGTTTCGAGGGTCACCAGTATTGTACCGGGACCATCGGAAGGGTCCCGGGGGTCCACCGGGTGGGGCCACCTATCCCGGAGGGCCCCATGGGCTGAAGTGGGAAGGGAACCAGCCCCTGGTGGGCTGGTGCGCCTCCCTTGCGCCTAGGGTTGCAAACCCTAAGGGGGTGGGGGCGCCTCCACTTGGCTTGGGGGCCAAGCCACCCCCTAGGCCGCCGCCCCTCCCATTAGATGGGATCTTTAGGGGCCGGCGCCCCCCTAGGCCCCCTATATATAGTGGAGGGGAGGGAGGGCAGCCGCACCCAAGTCCCTGGCGCCTCCCTCCCTCCCGTGACACCTCTTCCTCCCCGCTTGCGCTTGGCAAAGCCCTGCCGGGATCCCGCTACTTCCACCACCACGCCGTCGTGCTGCTGGATCTCCATCAACGTCTCCTTCCCTTGCTGGATCAAGAAGGAGGAGACATCTCTCCCAACCGTACGTGTGTTGAACGCGGACGTGCCATCGGTTCAGCGCTCGGTCATCGGTGATTTGGATCATGACGAGTACGACTCCATCAACCCCGTTCTCTTGAACGCTTCCGCTCGCGATCTACAAGGGTATGTAGATGCACTCCTCTCCCTCTCGTTGCTAGATGACTCCATAGATTGATCTTGGTGATGCGTAGAAAATTTTAAATTTGTGCTACGATCCCCGACAGTGGCATCATGAGCTAGGTCTATGCGTAGTTTCTATGCACGAGTAGAACACAAGTTGTTGTGGGCATTGATTTTGTCAATTTACTTGCCGTTACTAGTCTTATCTTGATTCGGCGGCATCATGGGATGAAGCAGCCCGGCCTTACATGTATGCTTACGTGAGAATGGTTCCACCGACTGCCATGCACTAGTTGCATAAGGTGGCTAGCGGGTGTCTGTCTCTCCCACTTTAGTCGGATCGTGTCAGGACCCCGATTCCATGTCACATCGACCTAGCCAGTAACACCTCATATCACTTTGCGGCCTCACGCACGGTGTTCCCACGGGTGTCGCCTTACCATGGCCTGGGACCGTTTGCGCCTTTTGGCTCACGTATATGATAGTGTCGCTAGCATCCATATGACAGAGAACCCGGGCCGACATGGCTAGTCGTGAACCCAAAGCGGCACCAACCCATGGGGACAGGCATACATGAATCACATCGAGCATGTCGGTCAGCAGCGTGTGAGTCCGGGCTGTAGCACTGGGCTAACAGGACTCCGGGAACCCGGGCTATAGCAGGCTAGGCAGGACTCCGGATGTCATCGCATGACATTTCCCCGAATGGACAGACACGGGAATGAAGTGAAACACATGCCGGCCAGTCAAGTGTCCTGAGTAGTAGTGCTGGGCTAGCAGGACTCCGGTGAACCGAGCTGTAGCGGACTACTATGGATCATGGAAGCACTAGACTACATTTCCCCATAAGAGAGGTTGCCAAGGATAAACAACTAGATTGTGGGATCCCACACATACCAAGCATTTCAATCATACACACAATATGCTCGATATGTGTAAATACAACATGGCATCACAACAAGACTCTATGACTCAAGCATTTATTCACTAGGCTCCGAGGAGCGAGATATTACAAACATGGGTCTCATGACCCAACAATCATAGCATACAAATCAAGCACAGACATGTACAAATGAAAAAGGCTAAGAAGCCTGACTATCTACTAGATTCTACCGAGGGCACAAGATCGTAGCTGAGGTATCAAGCTAAACATCGAAGTCCACGCGGAACTACTAGCGAGACTGAAATCTCTCTGCAAAACATAAATTAAGCAAACATGAGTACAAAAGTACTCAGCAAGACTTACATCAGAACTAGCTACATATGCATCGGCATCAACAAAGGGATGGTGGGGTTTAACTGCAGCAAGCCAGCTTTGACTCAGTGGCTAACTTGAATTACAACTGCAAGCAACTCTTTTGAGGTGGTGCACACGAGTCCACATATTCACCATATCAATACACCACTATGGATCCTCTCCCGTCTTCCCACGAGAACGCCATCCATAGCACTCACGCTTATCTTGCGCATTTTAGAGTATCCACTTTCACTTGTCTATGAACTGTTATAGGCAACCCAGAAGTCCTTTACCACGAACACGGCTATTCGAATAGATCATTTATAACCCTGCAGGGGTGTACTTCTTCACACACGCTCTCGCCACTTACCACCATGTACACATCGTGTATCTCGGCAACCTTCAAGCGGAAGCCTGGCGAGGGGGTCGTCCACGACCTGACTAACCACACAAGTCTCTAGTACAGGTTTATCGCCTATTCGGGTTCCATCCGCGAGGAGATCCGGCTGGAGTTTCGCTCACAGCCCCAAACGATGTGTGCAGGGTTCCCGAGACACCAAACGGGCGCCCGGTACACCGTGCCATGGTGTATCTACCGCATCATAGCCCACCCCTAGGGTTAGCTCTACACACGGCCGCCAACACATATCCTACAAACACTAGAAACTAGTTGCAACTCCTGGACAGAGGGCAGGGGCAGTTAATAAGTCGAGAGGGTCCATTGTTTTCAGGCCCAATGCGTGGTAGTAGCTGTTCATGGATCACAAACACTGAACTCAGTTCCTGAGGACGGCTTCAATGAGACAACCCACCATGTACTCCTACATGGCCTCTCACCGCTACCTTTACCAAATCGTGTTCACACACTTAGCTCACACACAGTAGGACATGTTCATCACCATTCCAATTCATCCCTGATGAATCAGACCTGACTCAACTCTAAGCAGTAGCAGGCATGACAAACAAGCATGAATGAGTAGGCACATCAGGGCTCAAACAACTCCAACTCATGCTAGTGGGTTTCATCTATTTACTGTGGCAAAGACAGGTCATGCATAGGAAAAGGGTTCAACTACCGCAGCACGTAACAGTTGAATCATTGTTGTCCTAATGCAGTAAAAGAGAGCAAGAGCGAGAGAGTGGGATTGTATCGGAATGAACAAGGGGGTTTTGCTTGCCTGGCACTTCTGAAGATAGTATAGTTCTTCATCGGTGTCATCGACCTCATTGTCGGGGCGTCGTCTACTGAGAGGGGACAATTACCGGCAGACAAGGAAGAACACAATCAATGCAATGCACAATATGATGCATGATCATGACATGTCAATATGCTGTGTTTTGAGCTAATGCAACTAGCAACATGTTAAATGGAGTTGGTTTGAACCCTAGATTCAAATTCAAACTCCATATGTGAGGGTTTAAATGCCATTTATATGATTTTTCCTAAACAACAGCCATAAGTTGTTCTAACATGCATGAAAATGGTACAGATGGATAGATTGGATTTTTCTGATCATTTTTCATACATAATTTATTTAATTTGGAGTTACGGATGATTTTATATGATTTTTAGAAGTTTAGGATATTTTCTGAAATAAATAAATCATTTCTGCTTTATTTATAATCCAGAAAACAGATTACTGCATCAGCCTAACATCATCATGACGTTAGCAGGTCAATGGGACACGGTCCAGGTCAAACCTGACCAGTGGGGTCCACTGGTCAGTGACACAGTGTTGTTTAGTGTCAATGACAGGTGGGACCTGGTCAACCGACACGTCAGCACAGTTAATGCTGACGCGTGGGTCAAGGGTAATTAGATTAAACTTAATCTAGTTTAGTTAGCCAGTTAGTTAGGATGTGGGGCCCGGCTGTCAGTTTCACCGGAGGTTAATTAATGGCGTAATTAGCTGCTAATGGTTGTGCCACGTCAGCACAGCTGGAGTTATTCACCGGGGAGGTCAGTGACGGCGGAACGGCTCGGGTTTCGCCCACGGGCGACCAAACCCGCAGCGAAGGGCATCTACGCGTTGCTGGAGAACACGCGCATGGAACGGTGCAAGCAGCACCTGTGGGGCGGCCGGAAACGACGACAGCGTCGAGGTCAGCGGCGACCGGAGCTCAGGCGTCGACGGATTCGTTGCTACGGTGAGCAAGGCGTGCGTTGCTTGGCATCTACGGCAGCTGCACGTGCTAAACAGGCGGTTGGGCATGCTAGTATGACCAAAGGGTCACCGGACAGACGCCGACGACAAGCTCGGGTGGAGGTGAGCTTCGGCCTCGATGAACACGACGGCTACGGTGTGCAGAAGGACGCGACGTTAGGGGGAAAGTGACCGGAGGCTCACAGCACGTTGATTGAAGTACTCGTCGGGCTCAGGGAAGGCCTGCAGACGACGGAGTGATGACAGGGATCGCCGGATCCCGCGGAAGATGATGGCGGCATTCAGGATGAAGCAGGGCTTCTCGACCCGTGCGGCTCGGCATGGAGGAGTAGGGAGACGGGGCGGTTCTTTTAGACACGACAGAGAGGCGGGGCAGTGGCTCTGGCCGCAGCGAATGGCGTCGGTGGTGGTGGGCATGCTCAACCATGGGGAGGTAAAGCAGAGGAGCGAGGGGGAGAAAGAACCAGAGAGCGAGAGAGAGAGGCAGAGAGGTGCGTGGCATCTCCAAGGCGACGTAGGGGAGGCGGCAGCAAGCAGGAGGTGGCGCGCGTGTGCTGGCGTGCGTTGGGCACACGCCCTCCTGCCCACTGGTAGGAGGTTGAAGACGGTGGAGGGGCCTGGTGGGCCGGGCCAGCAGGAATTGGGCCAGGTGGGCTACATAGTGCAAGGCCGGTTAATGGGCTGCCAGGTACGTCTAGGTAAGTTATCCCCTCTTCCTTTTATTTCTGTTTTCTATTTTCTGCTTCTGTTTTGAATTTGGTTTGCAGACCAAATTATTTTTGCAGCTTCTGGAAATATTTGTGGATGCAAATTGGTTTATCCTAGAGCTCCACAAAAGTCTCAGAATTATTGGAGCAATAAAATATTTATAGGATTTATTTGCTCCAACTCAAATACATTAGTAAATTAAATCAAAGCCCAAATAATTCCCTACAAATGTTCAATATTTTTGGTTTGGATCAAAACCCTTGCCAAAATTAGCAAACATTAATGAAGGCATTTTTTTGGGTTCATTGAAAATATTTTTAGGTGGAACCTGTTTGATTTGACTTGGTGCTAGGGTTGGAATCATCCCCATTTTCAAAGTTTCACGAAATTTAAAAATGATGGCATGATGAACAAGCAAAGTCAAGCAAGGGCTGAACTGGGGCTGTGACAGCTCACCCCCACTAAACAAGAATCTCGTCCTGAGATTCAAGCGTAGGGTAAGGTGAAGGGGGGAACACAACCTAACATAATCTTCACGATCCAGGTTGCACCTCATAAGGTTGTTGATTCGTTGCATACATTGAGCTTGACATCCTCGCTTTTGATATCTTCATCCACGCGATGACGACGGAAAGAAACTCTACTAGGATTGATCTTGTTGAAGATCGAGCTATACAATATCAACTCGCGGAATGAGATGTTGAAACATCTCGAGTTGAGACACAAAACACATCGAGAGGGATGGAAGAACAACGACAGGGTTTGATTTGGTGGGCAACAATTCCATGCTTAGAAAGATGGTGGATGGTGTCAAGGTGGCGAGGAAATAATTGCCATGATCCCGTAACGGGTCACCTTAGGAAAGGTGACTCGTTGGACTGTTCCCTTAAGTGGCAAAGAATTACTTTTGATCCATAGATCATTGAATATCTTCATACCAGCTTAAGGCAATTTACAACTGATCGTTTGAAAGAGCTCGAAGATATGGCATACTCGGACTAGGATGGATGATGTGGACTACCTTGTTGAAGACAACGCAATGGATGACTTTTGCTTATCACCGGAAATGGATGGGACCCATGGTAAGTCCACTTTTGAAGATGATCTTGGAAAACAACTGCTGAGAAGGGCAGCCCATGGGAAATTAGCACAATGGCGGTGCAAGCTGGGAACAAATGCAACTGTTGGGAATGTTCCAATCATCATATCTGCCTGAGATTCAGATCCAATTAGTGATTAGGATACTTGAGACTCAGCATGTCTGAAAAGAAAGTTTGCAACACAATTGACAAGATGACGTTGTGAGATTATCAGGAAATGAACTACGATAGTAAGCTCCAAAACATGAGCTAGTTCTCCTACACACATGTGAACACGTTGTTGCAGACAAGCATGACCACATAGTAGTCTTACAAAGAAACACTACCGAGTTTTGATTGGGAACCATCATTGGAATAACGAAGTCTTGTGCATGTCCGTCTGACCCTTCAGGATTAGCGCATGAACTTCTTTTCTTTGAACAAATCAATCAGTGGCTTGGTGTGCTAGGAAATACCGGTGGGATGGAGGTAGCTAATCTCTCAAGCCATAGTATACTTCGCACATGCATGACTGAGTTGGGATGATTCCCGAGGAAGCAAAACTAACTTTCTCGAGTTCAGGACAACAGCTTGCACCTAATGCACATGAACTTAGAGAAAGCCACTTCTTACACCAAACACGTATTTCATGAACGGGACATGAAGATAATGCTTACAAAAGTTTCCAACACTAGGTTGATGTTCAACATGAATCATGGGGGAGACAAAATGTTGCTAATGGGCTGAACAACAACTCATCGGAATTTCCATATCACTGGACTTCCACCATTATGTGAACAATGTGATAGTATTGATCATACCAAAATATGTAATGGTGTATGCTCAATGGATCAACCACGAGTAAGACAACATTACGAACATCGTTGGTTCTGATTTGACTTGATGATAGCCCATATTCAAGTCAAAGTTTTGACAAGAAAATAGATCCAACAACTGATCACGAGGACCAATTGGTGAAGATATCATCTTTCTTCAGTACACACACAAACACAAAGATATCCCTTCAGAAAGAACCAAATTTGGCAAAGCTTTTTATCTTCCAACTCTCCAAGTTGTTGTTTAGCTTAACCAACTAGCTCAGGGGTATCCAACATAGATTCTTGGAGAAGGGGTGGTTTACAAGAAACCAACTTGATCACGAACACAACATAGCGGTCAGGTGACAACCTGGTAACACTTCCGAGAAGATATTTGGAAAATCATGAACCACCGATATGGTACTAAGCTCGAGAACAATCGTGCTTTTCAGAGCAAGACGATATGATCAAATAAGCAAGGGATTGAATAATCCTCACTCATTGATCGAGGAGTGCACCAGAAATAAGGACTAGCTAGCACGATCAGTCCTAGAATGGTGATTCAATAACCAACATGCTAAGAATGAGAATATTGTCCATTAACTACCAAGCAACACGGTTGCTAGGAGTATAAATTTCACACATCACGATTCACTTGCCGGCATTCTGGTTACAACAACACGGAACCAAGGAATGAACAATGATGGCAAGAAGTATCACTAAATAAAGAATTCATAAGAGGTGGTGCAATTCTCATGACATTCTTGATAAGAAGAAGGTGACACTCCACGGTAGAACAGAGCAAAAGCTAGATTGGCATTTTGATCTGCGGATTACAACTGCTTGACCCTCCTAGAAATGGATGAGGTACTGGAGTTTGTTTCTCCTAGTCATTCTGGAATAGAATGGCTTGACGGACCACAAGAATAATTGACACTGACGAACACGATGGCACAACTATTCCTGACTATCACTTGATAGACGGAGGTCAGGGTACAACTAAAGAGGGACAACTCAAAGGAACATATGTTTTTCTAAGTTGTGGATGCATAGATTACTATGCCGAGCAAAACCCAACATTTTTCTTCCGGATAACCCATACAGAAAGGTAGGGTTGGCAGAGTCACAACATAGAATGGAGAACTCATCAGGAGCACTATGGTCGTGACCTTTTGGTTCAAAAGAACTCCTGCCAAGAATGGTTCATGATAATTGGAAGAAGGATGTACCACGAACCTCGAGGACTATCGCAAAGGTTACTAATATCCTAAAGGAACTAGCAACACTATCAATATGAGGTAAGTAGGGTGAATCTCGGGTTCAAGAACCCATGAATAGAATACCTACTACTACATGGCATCACGGGATGCTTTCGAGAGTGGTGGCCAGAATAATCACACCGGGAACACAAAACATAGCTAGATTACTAGGTGACTCCCTAAAACACCTAGGGTCATAATAATAGCTCCAACATATATGTCGAGGCAACAGAGTACCTCAACTCACTGATTAGTGTGATTAATCTGGCCCAAATGGACATCAGGAACAAGAGGAAGGGGTTTGCAAATGCATCAGACTACTTAGAAACCTGGGATGACTCGGACAACATAACGGCTGTAAATGCTCAAAAAGATTTGAGACATCCTGCAAAATGGTGGCATAACCACTCAACAACACAATATCAAGGTTCCGAGATCAACTATCAAGATACGGAAGTAGTAGGAATGGAACTGAGGCTTGAAACTAAATATTCTACAAGTCTATGGATTAGTAACACGTCATCCTGATAGATAGATGAGAAGGCCTATTTCTTAATCCCCGTAGAAAAGAAGAGGTTGACTCAGATCAGAAGGGCATAGGGTAAAGGAGTAAAAAGAGCCTTACGTTCCCATCCACAATCAATTCCCTTACATAACTAAAGCATTTCTAGACTCGACTTCGACCAGTTTGGCTTGGTAATCCTACAGGCAGTCAGGCTCTGATACCAACGCTGTCAAGACCCCGATTCCAAGTCACATCGATCTAGCCGGTAACACCTCATATCACTTTGCGGCCTCACGCATGGTGTTTCCACGGGTGTCGCCTTACCATGGCCCGAGACCGTTTGCGCCTTTTGGCTCACGTATATGATAGTGTCGCTAGCATCCATATGACAGAGAACCCGGGCCGACATGGCTAGTCTTGAACCCAAAGCGGCACTAACCCATGGGGACAGGCATACATGAATCACATCGAGCATGTCGGTCAGCAGCGTGTGAATCCGGGCTGTAGCACTGAGCTAACAGGACTCCAGGAACCCGGGCTGTAGCAGGCTAGGCAGGACTCCGGATGTCACCCGTGACATTTCCCCGAAGGGACAGACACAGGAACAAAGTGAAACACATGCCGACCAGTCAAGTGTCCTGAGTAGTAGTGCTGGGCTAGCAGGACTCCGGTGAACCGAGCTGTAGCGGACTACTATGGCTCATGGAAGCACTAGACTACATTTCCCCATAAGAGAGGCTGACAAGGATAAACATCTAGATTGTCGGATCCCACACATACCAAGCATTTCAATCATACACACAATATGCTCGATATGTGTAAATACAACATGGCATCACAACAAGACTCTATGACTCAAGCATTTATTCACAAGGCTCCGAGGAGCGAGATATTACAAACATGGGTCTCATGACCCAACAATCATAGCATACAAATCAAGCAAATGCGGAAGCTTAACATGTCTGAGTACAGACATGTACAAATGAAAAAGGCTAAGAAGCTTGACTATCTACCAGATTCTGCCGAGGGCACAAGATCAAAGCTGAGGTATCAAGCTAAACGTCGAAGTCCACGCGGAACTACTAGCGAGACTGAAGTCTCTCTGCAAAACATAAATTAAGCAAACGTGAGTACAAAAGTACTCAACAAGACTTACATCAGAACTAGCTACATATGCATCGGCATCAACAAAGGGATGGTGGGGTTTAACTACAGCAAGCCAGCTTTGACTCAGTGGCTAACATGAACTACGACTGCAAGCAACTCTTTTGAGGTGGCGCACACGAGTCCACATATTCACCATATCAATACACCACTATGGATCCGCTCCCGTCTTCCCACGAGAACGCCATCCATAGCACTCACGCTTATCTTGCGCATTTTCGAGTATCCACTTTCACTTTTCTATGAACTGTTATAGGCAACCCATAAGTCCTTTACCACGGACACGGCTATTCGAATAGATCATTTATAACCCTGCAGGGGTGTACTTCTTCACACACGCTCTCGCCACTTACCACCATGTACACGTCGTGTATCTCGGCATCCTTCAAGCGGAAGCCTGCGAGGGAGTCGGCCGCGACCTGACTAACCACACAAGTCTCTAGTCCAGGTTTATCGCCTATTCGAGTTCCATCCGCGAGGGGATCCGACCGGAGTTTCGCTCACAGCCCCAAACGATGTGTGCAGGGTTCCCGAGACACCAAACGGGCGCCCAGTACACCGTGCCACGGTGTATCTACCGCATCATAGCCCACCCCTAGGGTCAGCGCTACGCACGGCCGCCAACACATATCCTACAAACACCAGAAACTAGTTGCAACTCCTGGACAGAAGGTAGGGGCAGTTAATAAGTCGAGAGGGTCCATTGGTTTCGGGCGAAATGCGTGGTAGTAGTTGTTCATGGATCACAAACACTGAACTCAGTTCATGAGGGCGGTTTCAAGGAGACAACCCACCATGTACTCCTACATGGCCTCTCACCGCTACCTTTACCAAATCATGTTCACACACTTAGCTCACACACAGTAGGACATGTTCATCACCATTCCAATTCATCCCTGATGAATCAGACCTGACTCAACTCTAAGCAGTAGCAGGCATGACAAACAAGCATGAATGAGTAGGCACATCAGGGCTCAAACAACTCCAACTCATGCTAGTGGGTTTCATCTATTTACTGTGGCAATGACAGATCATGCAGAGGAAAAGGGTTCAACTACCGCAGCATGTAACAGTTGAATCGTTGTTGTCCTAACGTAGTAAAAGAGAGCAGGAGTGAGAGAGTGGGATTGTATCGGAATGAACAAGGGGGTTTTGCTTGCCTGGCACTTCTGAAGATAGTATAGTTCTTCATCGGTGTCATCGAACTCATCATCGGGGCGTCGTCTACTGAGAGGGGACAATTACCGGCAGACAAGGAAGAACACAATCAATGCAATGCACAATATGATGCATGATCATGACATGTCAATATGCTGTGTTTTGAGCTAATGCAAGTAGCAACATGTTAAATGGAGTTGGTTTGAACCCTAGGTTCAAATTCAAACTCCATATGTGAGGGTTTAAATGCCATTTATATGATTTTGCCTAAACAGCAGCCATAAGTTGTTCTAACATGCATGAAAATGGTACAGATGGATAGATTGGATTTTTCTGGTCATTTTTCATATATAATTTATTTAATTTGGAGTTACGGTTGATTTTATATGATTTTTAGAAGTTTAGGATATTTTTGAAATAAATAAATCATTTCTGATTTATTTATAATCCAGAAAACAGATTGCTGCGTCAGCCTGACATCATCATGACGTTAGCAGGTCAATGGGGCACGGTCTAGGTCAAACCTGACCAGTGGGGTCCACTGGTGAGTGACATAGTGCTGTTTAGTGTCAATGACAGGTCGGACCTGGTCAACGGACATGTCAGCACAGTCAATGCTGACGCGTGGGTCCAGGGTAATTAGATTAAACTTAATCTAGTTTAGTTAGCCATTTAGTTAGGATGAGGGGCCGGGCTATCAGTTTCACCGGAGGTTAATTAATGGCGTAATTAGCTGCTAATGGTTGTGCCACGTCACCACAGCCGGAGTTAGCCGCCGGCGAGGTCAGTGACGGCGGAACGGCTCGGTTTCACCCACGGGCGACCAAACCCGCGGCAGAGGGCATCTACGCGTTGCTGGAGAACGCGTGCATCCAACGGTGCAAGCAGCACCTGCTGGGGCGGCCGGAAACGATGACGGCGTCGAGGTCAACGGCGACCGGAGTTCGGGCGTCGATAGATTCGTCGCTACGGTGAGCAAGGCGTGTGTTGCTTGGCATCTACGGCAGCTGCACGTGCTAACGAGGCTGTTGGGCATGCTAGTATGACCAAAGGGTCACCGGACTAACGCCGGGGACAAGCTCGGGCGGAGGTGAGCTTCGGCCTCGATGAACACGACGGCTACGATGTGCAAAAGGACGCGGCGTTAGGGGGAAAGTGACCGAAGGCTCACAGCGCGTCGATTGAAGTACTCGTCGGGCTCGGGGGAGGCCTGCAGACGATGGAGCGACGACGGGGATCACCGGATCCCGCAGAAGAAGACGGCGGCGTTCAGGATGAAGCAGGGCTACCCGACCCGTGCGGCTCGGCGAGGAGGAGTAGGGAGACGGGGTGGTTCTTTTAGACACGACGGAGAGGCGGGGCAGTGGCTCTGGCCGTAGTGAACAGCGTCGGTGGTGGTGGGCATGCTCGGCCATGGGGAGGGAAAGCAGAGGAGCGAGGGGGAGAAAGAACCAGAGAGCGAGAGAGAGAGGCAGAGAAGTGTGTGGCATCTCCAGGGCGACGTCGGGGAGGCGGCAGCAAGCAGGAGGTGGCGCGCGTGTGCTAGCGTGCGTCGGGCACACGCCCTTCTGCCCACTGGCAAGAGGTTGAAGACAGTGGAGGGGCCTGGTGGGCTGGGCCAGCAGGAGTTGGGCCAGGTGGGCTACATAGTGCAAGGCCAGTTAATGGGCTGCCAGGTACGTCCATGTAAGTTATCCCCTCTTCCTTTTATTTCTGTTTTCTATTTTCTGCTTCTGTTTTGTATTTGGTTTGCAGACCAAATTATTTTTGCAGCTTCTGCAAATATTTGTGGATGCAAATTGGTTTATCCCAGAGCTCCACAAAAGTCTCAGAATTATTGGAGCAATAAAATATTTATAGGATTTATTTGCTCCAACTCAAATACATTAGTAAATTAAATCAAAGCCCAAATAATTCCCTACAAATGTTCAATATTTTTGGTTTGGATCAAAACCCTTGCCAAAATTATCAAACATTAATGAAGGCATTTTTTTGGGTTCATTGAAAATATTTTTAGGTGGAACCTGTTTGATTTGACTTGGTGCTAGGGTTGGAATCATCCCCATTTTCAAAGTTTCATGAAATTTAAACATGATGGCATGATGAACAAGCAAAGTCAAGCAAGGGCTGAACTGGGGCTGTGACAGATCGGATTCGATGAAAAGGGTCCTTATGAAGGGTAAATAGAAATTGGCATATCACGTTGTGGTTTTTGGCGTAGGTAAGAAACGTTCTTGCTAGAAACCTATAGCAGCCACATAAAACTTGCAACAACAATTAGAGGACGTCTAACTTGTTTTTGCAGCATGTGCCGTGTGATGTGATATGGCCAAAAGGATGTGATGAATGATATATGTGATGTATGAGATTGATCATGTTCTTGTAATAGGAATCATGACTTGCATGTCGATGAGTATGACAACCGGCAGGAGCCATAGGAGTTGTCTTAATTTATTTATGACCTGCGTGTCAACATAAACGTCATGAAATTACTTTACTTTATTGCTAACCGTTAGCCATAGTAGTAGAAGTAATAGTTGGCAAGACAACTTCATGAAGACACGATGATGGAGATCATGATGATGGAGGTCATGGTGTCATGCCGGTGACGATGATCATCATGGCGCCCCGAAGATGGAGATCAAAAGGAGCAAAATGATATTGGCCATATCATGTCACTATTTGATTGCATGTGATGTTTATCATGTTTTACATCTTATTTGCTTAGAACGATGGTAGCATAAATAAGATGATCCCTCGCAATAATTTCAAGAAAGTGTTCCCCCTAAATGTGCACCGTTGCTAAGGTCCGTTGTTCTGAAGCACCAAGTGATGATCGGTTGTGACAGGTTCTAACGTTCGCATACAATGGGTGTAAGCCAGATTTACACACGCAATACACTTAGGTTGACTTGACGAGCCTAGCATGTAAAGACATGGCCTCGGAACACGAAAGACCGAAAGGTCGAACATGAGTCGTATAGAAGATAAGATTGTTGGGGAACGTTGCAGAAAATTAAAATTTTTCCTATGGTTTCACCAAGATCCATCTATGAGTTCATCTAAGCAATGAGTCAAGGGAGAGAGTTTGCATCTACATACCACTTGTAGATCACGTGCGGAAGCTTGCAAGGTGATGATGTAGTCGTACTCGACGTGATTCGAATCACCGATGACCAAGTGCTGAACGGACAGCACCTCCGCGTTCAACACACGTACGGGACGGGAGACGTCTCCTCCTTCTTGATCCAGCAAGGGGGAAGGAGAGGTTGAGGAAGACAGCTCCACCGGCAGCACGACGGCGTGGTGGTGGTGGAGAGGCAGTACTCCGACAGGGCTTCGCCAAGCACACAACGGAGGAGGAGAGGTGTTGGGGAGGGGAGGGCTGCACCTTGGAGGGTGGTTCGTCTGCCCTCCCCTCACCCCTCTATTTATAGGGGGAAGGGAGAAGGGGGCCGGCCCCCTAGAACCCATCTAGGGGGGTGCGGCGGCCAAGGGGAGAGGGGGAGAGGGTGGCTTGCCCCCCAAGCCAAGGGGGCGCCCCCTCTAGGGTTCCCCCCTCAACCCTAGGCGCAAGGGCCCAAGGGAGGGGGTGCGGCCAGCCCACCAAGGTCTGGCTCCCTGCCCCACGCAGCCCATGTGGCCCCCCGGGAGGGGTGGCCCCTCCCGGTGGACCCCCGGAACCCTTCCGGTGGCCCCGGTACAATACCGGTATGACCCTGAAACTTCCCGGTGTCCGTTTGACAACTTCCCATATATAAATCTTTACCTCCGGACCCTTCCGGAGCTCCTCGTGACGTCCAGGATCCCATCTGGGACTCCGAACAACATTCGGTAGTCACATACTAGTCTTCCTAATAACCCTAGCATCACCGAACCTTAAGTGTGTAGACCCTATGGGTTCGGGAGACATGCAGACATGACCTAGACGCTCTCAGGTCAATAACCAACAGCGGGATCTGGATACCCATGATGGCTCCCACATGCTCCGCGATGTTGTCATCGGATGAACCACGATGTCGAGGATTCGATCAAACCCTGTATGCAATTCCCTTTGTCAATCGGTACGTTACTTGCCCGAGACTCGATCGTCGGTATCCCAATACCTTGTTCAGTCTCGTTACCGGCAAGTCACTTTACTCGTACCGTAATGCATGATCCCGTGTCCAACACCTTGGTCACATTGAGCTCATTATGATGATGCATTACCGAGTGGGCCCAGAGATACCTCTCCGTCATACGGAGTGACAAATCCCAGTCTCGATCCGTGTCAACCCAACAGATACTTTCGGAGATACCTGTAATGCACCTTTATAGTCACCCAGTTACGTTGTGACGTTTGATACACCCAAGGCACTCTTACGGTATGCGGGAGTTACACGATCTCATGGTCGAAGGAAGAGATACTTGACATTGGCAAAGCTCTAGCAAAACGAACTACACGATCTTTTATGCTATGCTTAGGATTGGGTCTTGTCCATCACATCATTCTCCTAATGATGTGATCCCGTTATCAATGACATCCAATGTCCATAGTCAGGAAACCATGACTATCTGTTGATCACAACGAGCTAGTCAACTAGAGGCTCACCAGGGACATATTGTGGTCTAAGTATTCACACGTGTATTACGATTTCCGGATAATACAGTTATAGCATGAATAAAAGACATTTATCATGAACATTGAAATATAATAATACTTTTATTATTGCCTCTAGGGCATATTTCCAACAGTCTCCCACTTGCACTAGAGTCACCAATCTAGTTACATTGTGATGAATCGAACACCCATAGAGTTCTGGTGTTGATCATGTTTTGCACGCGAGAGAGGTTTAGTCAGCGGATCTGCGATATTCAGATCCGTGTGCACTTTGCAAATCTCTATGTCTCCATCTTGAACATTTTCACGGATGGAGTTGAAACGACGCTTGATGTGCCTGGTCTTCTTGTGAAACCTGGGCTCCTTGGCGAGGGCAATAGCTCCAGTGTTGTCACAGAAGAGTTTGATCGGCCCCGACGCATTGGGTATGACTCCTAGGTCGGTGATGAACTCCTTCACCCAAATCGCTTCATGCGCTGCCTCCGAGGCTGCCATGTACTCCGCTTCACACGTAGATCCCGCCACGACGCTCTGCTTGCAGCTGCACCAGCTTACTGCTCCACCATTCAACATATACACGTATCCGGTTTGTGACTTAGAGTCATCCAGATCTGAGTCGAAGCTAGCGTCGACGTAACCCTTTACGACGAGATCTTCGTCTCCTCCATAAACGAGAAACATGTCCTTCGTCCTTTTTAGGTACTTCAGGATATTCTTGACCGCTGTCCAGTGTTCCTTGCCGGGATTACTTTGGTATCTTGCTACCAAACTTACGGCAAGGTTTACATTGGGTCTGGTACACAGCATGGCATACATAATAGATCCTATGGCTGAAGCATAGGGGATGACACTCATCTCTTCTTTATCTTTTGCCGTGGTCGGTGACTGAGCCGAGCTCAGTCTCACACCTTGTAACATAGGCAAGAACCCCTTCTTGGACTGATCCATTTTGAACCTCTTCAAAATCTTATCAAGGTATGTGCTTTGTGAAAGACCTATGAGGCGTCTCGATCTATCTCTATAGATCTTGATGCCTAATATATAAGCAGCTTCTCCAAGGTCCTTCATTGAAAAACACTTATTCAAGTAGGCCTTAATGCTGTCCAGAAATTCTATATTATTTCCCATCAAGAGTATGTCATCTACATATAATATGAGAAATGCTACAGAGCTCCCACTCACTTTCTTGTAAACGCAGGCTTCTCCATAAGTCTGCATAAACCCAAACGCTTTGATCATCTCATCAAAGCGAATGTTCCAACTCCGAGATGCTTGCACCAGTCCATAAATGGATCGCTGGAGCTTGCATACTTTGTTAGCGTTCCGAGGATCGACAAAACCTTCCGGCTGCATCATATACAGTTCTTCCTTAAGATGCCCGTTAAGGAATGTTGTTTTGACGTCCATCTGCCATATCTCATAATCATAGTATGCGGCAATTGCTAACATGATTCGGACGGACTTCAGCTTCGCTACGGGAGAGAAAGTCTCGTCGTAGTCAATCCCTTGAACTTGTCGATAACCCTTAGCAACAAGTCGAGCCTTATAAATGGTAACATTACCATCTGCGTCCGTCTTCTTCTTAAAAATCCATTTGTTTTCTATCGCTCGCCGATCATCGGGCAAGTCTGTCAAAGTCCATACTTTGTTTTCATACATGGATTCTATCTCGGATTTCATGGCTTCAAGCCATTTGTTGGAATCCGGGCCCGCCATCGCTTCTTCATAGTTCGAAGGTTCATTGTTGTCTAACAACATGATTTCCAGGACAGGGTTGCCGTACCACTCTGGTGCGGAACGTGTCCTTGTAGACCTACGAAGTTCAGTAGTAACTTGATCCGAAGTACCTTGATCATCATCATTGTTTTCCTCTTCAGTTGGTGTGGGCATCACAGGAACGGTTTCCTGCGCTGCGCCACTTCCCCGCTCAAGAGGTAGTACTTCATCGAGTTCTACTTTCCTCCCACTTACTTCTTTCGAGAGAAACTCTTTTTCCAGAAAGCATCCGTTCTTGGCAACAAAGATCTTGCCTTCGGATCTTAAGTAGAAGGTATACCCGACAGTTTCCTTAGGGTATCCTATGAATACGCATTTTTCCGACTTGGGTTCGAGCTTTTCAGGTTGAAGTTTCTTGACATAAGCATCGCATCCCCAAACTTTTAGAAACGACAGCTTAGGTTTCTTTCCAAACCATAATTCATACGGTGTCGTCTCAACGGATTTAGACGGTGCCCTATTTAAAGTGAATGTAGATGTCTCTAGAGCGTATCCCCAAAATGATAGCGGTAAATCGGTAAGAGACATCATAGACCGCACCATATCCAATAGAGTGCGATTACGACGTTCGGACACACCGTTTCGCTGAGGTGTTCCAGGCGGCGTGAGTTGTGAAACGATTCCACATTTCCTTAAGTGTGTACCAAATTCGTGACTTAAGTATTCTCCTCCACGATCTGATCGTAAGAATTTTATCTTTCGGTCACGTTGATTCTCTACCTCATTCTGAAATTCTTTGAACTTTTCAAAGGTCTCAGACTTGTGTTTCATTAAGTAGACATACCCATATCTACTCAAGTCATCAGTGAGAGTGAGAACATAACGATATCCTCCGCGAGCCTCAACGCTCATTGGACCGCACACATCGGTATGTATGATTTCCAACAAGTTGGTTGCTCGCTCCATTGTTCCGGAGAACGGAGTCTTGGTCATTTTGCCCAAGAGGCATGGTTCGCACGTGTCAAACGATTCATAATCAAGAGACTCTAAAAGTCCATCGGCATGGAGCTTCTTCATGCGCTTGACACCAATGTGACTAAGGCGGCAGTGCCACAAGTATGTGGGACTATCATTATCAACTTTAAATCTTTTGGCATCTACACTATGAACATGTGTAATATTATGCTCGAGATTCATTAAGAATAAACCATTGACCATCGGAGCATGACCATAAAACATATCTCTCATATAAATCGAACAACCATTATTCTCACACTTAAATGAGTAGCCATCTCGTATTAAACGAGATCCAGATACAATGTTCATGCTCAAACTTGGCACTAAATAACAATTATTAAGGTTCAAAACTAATCCCGTAGGTAAATGTAGAGGCAGCGTGCCGACGGCGATCACATCGACTCTGGAACCATTCCCGACGCGCATCGTCACCTCATCCTTCGCCAGTCTCCGTTTATTCCGCAGCTCCTGCTGTGAGTTACAAATATGAGCAACGGCACCGGTATCAAATACCCAGGAGTTACTACGAGTACTGGTAAGGTACACATCAATCACATGTATATCAAATATACCTTTGGCGTTGCCGGCCTTCTTATCCGCTAAGTATTTGGGGCAGTTCCGCTTCCAGTGACCCTTCCCCTTGCAATAAAAGCACTCAGTCTCAGGCTTAGGTCCATTCTTTGACTTCTTCCCGGTAACTGGCTTACCAGGCGCGGCAACCTCCTTGCCGTCCTTCTTGAAGTTCATCTTACCCTTGCCCTTCTTGAACTTAGTGGTCTTATTGACCATCAACACTTGATGTTCTTTCTTGATTTCAGCCTCTGCTAACTTCAGCATCGAGAACACTTCAGGAATGGTCTTTTCCATCCCCTGCATGTTGTAGTTCATCACAAAGCTCTTGTAGCTTGGTGGGAGCGACTGGAGGATTCTGTCAATGACCGCCTCATCTGGGAGGTTAATGTTTAGCTGGGTCATACGGTTGTGCAACCCAGACATCTTCAGGATGTGTTCACTGACAGAACTGTTTTCCTCCATCTTACAACTGTAGAACTTGTCGGAGACATCATATCTCTCGACCCGGGCATGAGCTTGAAAAACTAGTTTCAGCTCTTCGAACATCTCATATGCTCCGTGGTGCTCAAAACGCTTTTGGAGCCCCGATTCTAAGTTGTAAAGCATGCTGCACTGAACGAGGGAGTAATCATCAGCACGAGACTGCCAAGCATTCATAATGTCTTGGTTCTCTGGGACGGGAGCGTCACCTAGCGGTCCTTCTAGGACGTATTGTTTCCTGGCAGCTATGAGGATGATCCTCAGGTTCCGGACCCAGTCCGTATAGTTGCTGCCATCATCTTTCAGCTTGGTTTTCTCTAGGAACGCGTTGAAGTTCATGTTGACATTAGCGTTGGCCATTGATCTACAAGACATATTTGCAAAGGTTTTAGACTAAGTTCATGATAATAAAGTTCTAATCAAATTATGAACTCCCACTTAGATTAGACATCCCTCTAGTCATCTAAGTGTTACACGATCCGAGTCGACTAGCCCGTGTCCGATCATCACGTGAGACGGACTAGTCATCGTCGGTGAACATTCTCATGTTGATCGTATCTTCCATACGACTCGTGTTCGACCTTTCGGTCTCCGTGTTCCGAGGCCATGTCTGCACATGCTAGGCTTGTCACGTTAACCCTAAGTGTTTTCGCTGTGTAAAACTGTCTTACACCCGTTGTATGTGAACGTAAGAATCCATCACACCCGATCATCACGTGGTGCTTAGAAGCAACGAACTGTAGCAACGGTGCACAGTTAGGGGAGAACACTTCTTGAAATTTTATAAGGGATCATCTTATTTACTACCGTCGTCCTAAATAAACAAGATGCATAAACATAATAAACATCACATGCAATTATATAGTTGTGACATGATATGGCCAATATCATATAGCTCCATTGATCTTCATCTTCGGGGCTCCATGATCATCTTGTCACCGGCTTGACACCATGATCTCCATCATCATGATCTCCATCATCGTGTCTTCATGAAGTTGTCACGCCAACGACTACTTCTACTTCTATGACTAACGTTTAGCAATAAAGTAAAGTAGTTTACATGGCGTTATTCAATGACACGCAGGTCATACAAAAAATAAAGACAACTCCTATGGCTCCTGCCGGTTGTCATACTCATCGACATGCAAGTCGTGAATCCTATTACAAAGAACATGATCTCATACATCACAATTCATCATTCATCACAACTTCTGGCCATATCACATCACATGATCAATCGCTGCAAAAACAAGTTAGACGTCCTCTAATTGTTGTTGCATCTTTTACGTGGCTGCAATTGGGTTCTAGCAAGAACGTTTTCTTACCTATGAATCACCACAACGTGATTTTGTGAACTTCTATTTACCCTTCATAAGGGCCCTGTTCATCGATTCCGCTCCAACTAAAGTGGGAGAGACAGACACCCGCCAGCCACCTTATGCAACTAGTGCATGTCAGTCGGTGGAATCGGTCTCACGTAAGCGTACGTGTAAGGTTGGTCCGGGCCGCTTCATCCCACAATACCGTTGAGCAAGAAAAGACTAGTAGAGGCAAGTAAGATGACAAAATCCACGCCCACAACAAAATTGTGTTCTACTCGTGCAAAGAGAACTACGCATAGACCTAGCTCATGATGCCACTGTTGGGGAATGTTGCAGAAAATTAAAATTTTTCCTACGGTTTCACCAAGATCCATCTATGAGTTCATCTAAGCAACGAGTCAAGGGAGAGAGTTTGCATCTACATACCACTTGTAGATCGCGTGCGGAAGCTTGCAAGGTGATGATGTAGTCGTACTCGACGTGATTCGGATCACCGATGACCAAGTGCTGAACGGACAGCACCTCCGCGTTCAACACACGTACGGGACGGGAGACGTCTCCTCCTTGATCCAGCAAGGGGGAAGGAGAGGTTGAGGAAGACAGCTCCACCGGCAGCACGACGGCGTAGTGGTGGTGGAGAGGCAGTACTCCGACAGGGCTTCGCCAAGCACACAACGGAGGAGGAGAGGTGTTGGGGAGGGGAGGGCTGCGCCTTGGAGGGTGGTTCGGCTGCCCTCCCCTCACCCCTCTATTTATAGGGGGAAGGGAGAAGGGGGCCGGCCCCCTAGAACCCATCTAGGGGGGGTGCGGCGGCCAAGGGGAGAGGGGGAGAGGCTGGCTTGCCCCCCAAGCCAAGGGGGCGCCCCCTCTAGGGTTCCCCCCTCAACCCTAGGCGCAAGGGCCCAAGGGAGGGGGTGCGGCCAGCCCACCAGGGGCTGGCTCCCTGCCCCACGCAGCCCATGTGGCCCCCCGGGAGGGGTGGCCCCTCTCGGTGGACCCCCGGAACCCTTCTGGTGGCCCCGGTACAATACCGGTATGACCCCGAAACTTCCCGGTGTCCGTTTGACAACTTCCCATATATAAATCTTTACCTCCGGACCCTTCCGGAGCTCCTCGTGACGTCCAGGATCCCATCCGGGACTCCGAACAACATTCGGTAGTCACATACTAGTCTTCCTAATAACCCTAGCGTCACCGAACCATAAGTGTGTAGACCCTACGGGTTCGGGAGACATGCAGACATGACCTAGACGCTCTTAGGTCAATAACCAACAGCGGGGTCTGGATACCCATGATGGCTCCCACATGCTCCTCGATGTTGTCATCGGATGAACCACGATGTCGAGGATTCGATCAAACCCTGTATGCAATTCCCTTTGTCAATCGGTACGTTACTTGCCCGAGACTCGATCGTCGGTATCCCAATACCTTGTTCAGTCTCGTTACCGGCAAGTCACTTTACTCGTACCGTAATGCATGATCCCGTGTCCAACACCTTGGTCACATTGAGCTCATTATGATGATGCATTACCGAGTGGGCCCAGAGATACCTCTCCGTCATACGGAGTGACAAATCCCAGTCTCGATCCGTGTCAACCCAACAGATACTTTCGGAGATACCTATAATGCACCTTTATAGTCACCCAGTTACGTTGTGAAGTTTGATACACCCAAGGCACTCTTACGGTATCCGGGAGTTACACGATCTCATGGTCGAAGGAAGAGATACTTGACATTGGCAAAGCTCTAGCAAAACGAACTACACGATCTTTTATGCTATGCTTAGGATTGGGTCTTGTCCATCACATCATTCTCCTAATGATGTGATCCCGTTATCAACGACATCCAATGTCCATAGTCAGGAAACCATGACTATCTGTTGATCACAACGAGCTAGTCAACTAGAGGCTCACCAGGGACATATTGTGGTCTAAGTATTCACACGTGTATTACGATTTCCGGATAATACAGTTATAGCATGAATAAAAGACATTTATCATGAACATTGAAATATAATAATACTTTTATTATTGCCTCTAGGGCATATTTCCAACAAAGATCAACATGAAGATGTTCACCGATGATGACTAGTCCGTCTCACGTGATGATCGGACACGGCCTAGTTGAATCGGATCATGTATCACTTAGATGACTAGAGGGATGTCTATCTGAGTTGGAGTTCATTAAATAATTTGATTAGATGAACTTAATTATCATGAACATAGTCTAAAAATCTTTGCAATATGTCTTGTAGATCAAATGGCCCACGCTAATGTTGCCCTCAACTTCAACACGTTCCTAGAGAAAACCAAGCTGAAAGACGATGGCAGCAACTACACGGGCTGGGTCCGTAACATGAGGATTATCCTCATAGCTGCTAGGAAAGCATATGTCCTGGAAGCACCACTAGGTGAAGCACCTGTTTTCCCAGCAGAACAAGACATTATGAACGCTTGGTAGACGCGTAGTGAAGATTACTCCCTGGTTCAGTGCGGCATGCTTTACAGCTTAGAACCGGGGCTCCAAAAGCATTTTGAGCAACACGGAGCATATGAGATGGTCCAAGAGCTGAAAATGGTTTTCCAAGCTCATGCCCGGGTCGAGAGATATGAAGTCTCCGACAAGTTCTATAGTTGTAAGATGGAGGAAAATAGTTCCGTCAGCGAACACACACTCAAAATGTCTGGGTTGCACAACCGCTTGTCTCAGTTGGGAGTTAATCCCCCGGATGATGCGGTCGTTGACAGAATCCTTCAGTCGCTCCCACCTAGCTACAAGAGCTTTGTGATGAAATTCAATATGCAGGGGATGGAAAAGACCATTCCTGAGGTATATTCAATGCTGAAATCAGCGGAGGTGGAAATCAAAAAGGAACATGAAGTGTTGATGGTGAATAAAACCACTAAGTTCAAGAAAGGCAAGGGTAAAAAGAACTTCAAGAAGGACGACAAGGGAGTTGCCGCGCTCGGTAAGCAAGCTGCCGGGAAGAAGCCAAAGAATGGACCCAAGCCTGAGACTGAGTGCTTTTATTGCAAGGGAAATGGTCACCGGAAGTGGAACTGCCCCAAGTACTTAGCGGATAAGAAGGCCGACAATACCAAAGGTATATGTGATATACATGTTATTGATGTGTACCTAACCAGCGCTCGTAGTAGCTCCTGGGTATTTAATACCGGTGTAGTTGCTCATATTTGTAACTCAAAACAGGAACTGCAGAATAAACGGAGACTGGCGAAGGACGAGGTGACGATGCCCGTCGGGAATGGTTCCAAGGTTGATGTGATCGTCGTCGGCACGCTACCTCTGCATTTACCTATGGGATTAGTTTTAAACCTCAATAATTGTTATTTAGTTCTAGCTTTGAGCATGAACATTGTATCTGGATCTCGTTTAATGCGAGATGGCTACTCATTTAAATCTGAGAATAATGGTTGTTCTATTTATATGAGAGACATGTTTTATGGTCATGCCCCGCTGGTCAATGTTTTATTCTTATTTAATCTCGAACGTGATGTTACACATATTCATAGTGTGAATGCCAAAAGATGTAAGGTTGATAATGATAGTCCCACATACTTGTGGGACTGCCGCCTTGGTCACATTGGTGTCAAACGCATGAAGAAACTCCTTGCAGATGGAATTTTGGAGTCTCTTGATTATGAATCATTTGACATGTGCGAACCATGCCTCATGGGCAAAATGACCAAGACTCCGTTCCCCGGAACAATGGAGCGAGCAACCAACTTATTGGAAATCATACATACCGATGGGTGCGGTCTAATGAGTGTTGAGGCTCGCGGTGGCTATCGTTATGTTTTCACCCTCACTGATGACTTGAGTATATATGGGTATGTCTACTTAATGAAACACAAGTATGAGACCTTTAAAAAGTTCAAGGAATTTCAGAGTGAGGTTGAGAATCAACGCGACAGGAAAATCAAGTTCTTACGATCAGATCATGGGGGAGAATAATTGAGTCATGAATTTGGCACGCACTTAAGGAAATGTGGAATAGTTTCACAACTCACGCCGCCTGGAAAACCGCAGCGTAATGGTATGTCTGAACATCGTAATCACACCCTATTGGATATGGTACGATCTATGATGTCTCTTACCGATCTACTGCTATCATTTTGGGGTTATGCTATAGAGACTGCCGCATTCACTTTAAATAGGGCTCCGTCGAAATCCGTTGAGACGACACCGTATGAATTGTGGTTTGGCAATAAACCTAAGCTGTCGTTTCTGAAAGTTTGGGGATGCAATGCTTATGTTAAGAAACTTTATCCTGAAAAGCTCGAACCCAAATCGGAAAAATGTGTCTTCATAGGATACCCTAAAGAAACTATTGGGTATACCTTCTACCTTAGATCCGAAGGCAAGACCTTTGTTGCCAAGAATGGATCCTTTCTAGAGAAAGAGTTTCTCTTGAAAGAAGTAAGTGGGAGGAAACTAGAACTTGATGAAGTATTGCCTCTTGAACCGGAGAGTGGCGCAGCTCAAGAAAGTGTTCCTGAGGTGCCTGCACCGACTAGGGAGGAAGTTAATGATGATGATCATGAAACTTCAGATCAAGTTGCTACTGAACTTCGAAGGTCCACAAGGACACGTTCCGCACCAGAGTGGTATGGCAACCATGTCCTGGAAATCATGTTGTTAGACAATGGTGAACCTTCGAACTATGAAGAAGCGATGGCGGGCCTAGATTCCGACAAATGGCTAGAAGCCATGAAATCCGAGATAGGATCCATGTATGAAAATGAAGTATGGACTTTGACTGACTTGCCCGTTGATCGGTGAGCCATAGAAAATAAATGGATCTTTAAGAAGAAGATAGATGCGGATGGTAATGTGACCATCTATAAGGCTCGGCTTGTCGCTAAGGTTTATCGACAAGTTCAAGGGGTTGACTACGATGAGACTTTCTCACCCGTAGCGAAGCTGAAGTCCGTCCGAATCATGTTAGCAATTGTCGCATTCTATGATTATGAGATATGACAAATGGACGTCAAAACGACATTCCTTAATGGTTTCCTTAAGGAAGAATTGTATATGATGCAGCCGGAAGGTTTTGTCGATCCTAAGAATGCTGATAAGGTGTGCAAGCTCCAACGCTCAATCTATGGGCTGGTGCAAGCATCTCGGAGCTGGAACATTCGATTTGATGAGATGATCAAAGTGTTTGGGTTTACCCAGACTAATGGAGAAGCCTGTGTTTACAAGAAAGTGAGTGGGAGCTCTGTAGCATTTCTCATATTATATGTGGATGACATACTATTGATGGGAAATGATATAGAATTCTTGGAAAGCATAAAGGCCTAATTGAACAAGTGTTTTTCAATGAAGGACCTTGGAGAAGCTGCTTATATATTAGGCATCAAGATCTATAGAGATAGATCGAGACGCCTCATTGGTCTTTCACGGAGTATGTACCTTGACAAGATATTGAAGAAGTTCAATATGGATCAGTCCAAGAAGGGGTTCTTGCCTGTATTGCAAGGTATGAGATTGAGCATGGCTCAATGCCCGACCACGGCAGAAGATAGAGAAAAGATGAGTGTCGTCCCCTATGCCTCGGCCATAGGGTCTATCATGTATGCCATGCTGTGTACCAGACCTGATGTAAACCTTGCCGTAAGTTTGGTAGGAAGGTACCAAAGTAATCCCGACATGGAACACTGGACAGCGGTCAAGAATATCCTGAAATACCTGAAAAGGACTAAGGATGTGTTTCTCGTCTATGGAAGTGACGAAGAGCTCGTCGTAAAGGGTTGCGTCGATGCTAGCTTCGACACAGATCTGGATGACTCTAAGTCACAAACCGGATACGTGTATATTTTGAATGGTGGGGCAGTCAGCTGGTGCAGTTGCAAGCAAAGCGTCTTGGCGGGATCTACATGTGAAGCGGAGTACATGGCAGACTCGGAGGCAGCACAAGAAGCAATCTGGGTGAAGGAGTTCATTACCGACCTAGGAGTTATTCCCAATGCGTCGGGCCCAATGACTCTCTTCTATGACAACACTGGAGCTATTGCCCTTGCCAAGGAGCCCATGTTTCACAGGAAGACCAGGCATATCAAGCATTGCTTCAACTCCATTCGTGAAAATGTTCAAAATGGAGACATAGATATTTGCAAAGTGCATACGGACCTGAATGTCGCAGATCCGTTGACTAAACCTCTTCCTCGAGCAAAACATGATCAACACCAGAACTCTATGGGTGTTCGATTCATCACAATGTAACTAGATTATTGACCCTAGTGCAAGTGGGAGACTATTGGAAATATGCCCTAGAGGCAATAATAAAATGGTTATTATTATATTTCCTTGTTCATGTTAATTGTCTATTGTTCATGCTATAATTGTGTTATCCAGCAATCGTAATACATGTGTGAATACATAGACCACAACATGTCCCTAGTGAGCCTCTAGTTGACTAGCCTGTTGATCAACATATAGTCATGGTTTCCTGACTATGGACATTAGATGTCATTGATAACGGGATCACATCATTAGGAGAATGATGTGATGGACAAGACCCAATCCTAAGCATAGCACAAGATTGTGTAGTTCGTCTGCTAGAGCTTTTCTAATGTCAAGTATCCTTTCCTTAGACCATGAGATTGTGCAAATCCCGGATACATTAGGAATGCTTTGGGTGTACCAAATGTCACAACGTAACTGGGTGGATATAAAGGTGCACTACAGGTATCTCCGAAAGTGTCTGTTGGGTTGGCATGAATCGAGACTGGGATTTGTCACTCCGTATGACGGAGAGCTATCTCTGGGCCCACTCGGTAAGACATCATCGTAATGAGCTCAATGTGACTAAGGGTTGGTCACAGGATGATGTGTTACGAAATGAGTAAAGTGACTTGCCGGTAACGAGATTGAACGAGGTATTGGGATACCGACAATCGAATCTCTGGCAAGTAACGTATCGATTGACAAAGGGAATTGAATACGGGATTGATTGAATCCTCGACATCGTGGTTCATCCGATGAGATCATCGTGGAACATGTGGGAGCCAACATGGGTATCCAGATCCAGTTGTAGGTTATTGGTCGGAGAGTTGTCTCGGTCATGTCTGCATGGTTCCCGAACCCGTAGGGTCTACACACTTAAAGTTCGATGACGCTAGGGTTGTAGAGATATTAGTATGCGGTAACCCGAAAGTTGTTCAGAGTCCAGGATGAGATCCCGGACGTCACGAGGGGTTCCGGAATGGTCCGTAGGTAAAGATTTGTATATAGGAAGTCCAGTTTCGGCTACCGGGAAAGTTTTGGGGGTCACCGGTATTGTACCAGGACCACCAGAAGGGTCCCGGGGGTCCACCGGGTGGGGCCACCTATCCCGAAGGGCCCCATGGGCTGAAGTGGGAAGGGAACCAGCCCCTGGTGGGCTGGTGCGCCCCCCCTTTGGGCCTCCCTTGCGCCTAGGGTTGCAAACCCTAAGGGGGTGGGGGCGCCTCCACTTGGCTTGGGGGCCAAGCCACCCCCTAGGTCGCCGCCCCTCCCATTAGATGGGATCTTTAGGGGCCGGCGCCCCCCTAGGCCCCCTATATATAGTGGAGGGGAGGGAGGGCAGCCACACCCAAGTCCCTGGCGCCTCCCTCCCTCCCGTGACACCTCTTCCTCCCCGCTTGTGCTTGGCGAAGCCCTGCCGGGATCCCGCTACTTCCACCACCACGCCATCATGCTGCTAGATCTCCATCAACCTCTCCTTCCCTTGCTGGATCAAGAAGGAGGAGACGTCTCTCCCAACCGTACGTGTGTTAAATGCGGAGATGTCGTCCGTTCGGTGCTCGGTCATCGACGATCTGGATCACGACGAGTACGACTCCATCAACCCCGTTCTCTTGAATGCTTCCGCTCACGATCTACAAGGGTATGTAGATGCACTCCTCTCCCTATCGTTTCTAGATGACTCCATAGATTGATCTTGGTGATGCGTAGAAAATTTTAAATTTGTGCTACGATCCCCAACACACCCAACTCGTCCAATCCTCATAAGCCCCCACCGGCCCGACGTCGCTCGCCACGTACGCCATGCCCCCGCCCAGCCGTGATAGGCGACGTCGGAGGCGGTCACCGCCAGAATTAGTGTTTGGTATTTCACGGGAAGGCAGATGGAGGGAGGAGGCATTCTACCGGTCTTTAGAGCAATGCGGAGTATGAAGAGTTGCTGGAGTGCGACTGCCTGGCGGAGGAGCAGTGTATCACCGATTTGCGCCGCCAGGGGGACATGGAGCAGCAGTGCACCGACGCTCTGAGTCGCGAGCAGAGCGCCCGCAACTGGGCCGACTACGTGGAGTCCGGCGCCCGGCATGCACGCGTTCGCGACACCGAATTTTACTACCAGCTCGTCAAGTGGGTTTCCCACTTAGAAGCCGAAGCTTCGGTGGATCACGCCGGCATGGAAAGGGCCAACGCGCGCAAGCAACGCGCCCTATCACACCTCTGGCAAGTCCGAGGAGAGGCGGAGGACGCCAGTGCCGGCGTTTAGCGTGTACCGCAGATGGTGGCCGGCATCATCTAGTTAGCTAAGTGTAAGTTAGTACTTGTACACTACTAGAGTATTAGTAGGAGTAGATAGTTAACTTGGCTATGATGGTTGTCAACGTGGAAGTTCAGTACTCTATATCTGGATCAGACCTGTTACTTTGCTCTGAATGTTGAACTTTCTGTTTCAACATATGGAATGGGTTGTTATTTTTTTAATGGGTTGTATTTGTCTGCCACAGGTTTAGAGGCTGACTTGTGGGCCTACCAGGTTGATGCATACACAATCAGGAGATGATTGTATGTGGAGAGGATGACAGCAGGGACCCACGAAGGTCATGGCAGTATGCAAAGCAAGTGCCGCCTTATTTCATGAAGCCAATAAAAAAATGCCATTGTCAACATAGTCAATAAATGAGAGAATTGCACAACGAGCGGCTAACAACAGGGACCTAGCAGCTCGCCCAGTTTTTTTTGTTTTGACTTAATTTGATAAATGCCACTCCAAATCTGGTGATTCCGAGAAATGCCATTGCAATTTCCAAACTTTGAAAAATGCCATTTCCAGTGGCATTTTTCAAAGTCTAGAGTGGCGTTTTTCAAAGATTGCAAAAATTGCAGTGGCATTTTTCAAAGTTTGGAAATTGAAGTGGCATTTTTATGAATCGCCATAATTGGAGTGGCATTTATCTAATTTGTTTTTGAGACGGAAGCAGGGTGTCAACTGGGCTGTGCGGGGCACTCTGGCCTGCCTAGACAACCTTCTTCTTTTATATTTACCATAGACCAGCCCAGTAGTTTTTTTTCTTTCTGAAAATGGCTAGCCTAGTTTTTTTCTGCTTTGTCAAGTAAGTCGCTTTGCCAGGCCTGTTGGCCTGCAAATCTTTCAAGACGAGGAGAGCTTCATTCAGCTGGCCCAGAAAATGGCCTATCAATAATGAAAAATGGGTTGTACATTTTTAAAACACATCAAACCGATAATTAGTTTCAAATTTCTTTTCTTTCATTTCGAGATTTTAAATTTCATTGATTTTTATGCATGGACAATTTGTTGGATTTTATATTGATATACATTTATTTTTTAAATCAGTTTGAATGTGACTCAAAATTTCGGGATTAAAAACAGTTCGGACCGCATCGAAATATGCAAAATTCTGTATATTTTTTTAACCGTGGCCACAATATGGGCTGTAATGCTAACAAGAAGAATATGGCCTCCCAAAAACCTTAAGAATTAACAAATGGGCTGTAAATTATTACAATTAATGGTATATGGGTTGTATTTGTTTTCCATAGATTTGAGGCTTTCCTAAAAAAAGGTTGACGCACAAGCAGTGACTGTTGGATGTCCATCCAACGACCGTCGTGCTTCTTCAATCTCTACTCTTCCTGCTCCAGCCGCTCAAACAAGCACTGGTGGGACTGCCTTCTGCCTCCTCCCACGGTCAGCTGTGCTACCGCGCAGGCCTCACCACCCCACCATACTCCCATCGCTGGCCTAGCCATCCCTCTACTCACCCGCACCTACTATTATTCTATGGCGACAGCAGACGAACCAGTAAACCCTCGTACTCCCCTCCGCATGGGGAACAACTGCCGAGTCTTCCCTGGCTCTGTGTCGTTCCCTTTCTAGGCCTCGCCATCGTCCACCGCCCTAGTGCTCTCGGCGTGGTGTGGTCAACATGGTCAACGAAAGACATCCATCGGAAGTGGACTGTACATGGAGATCCTAACAGCTGGGTCCACGGCCGCACGCAAGGAAATGCCTCATTATTAAGTGCAAAATAATGATTCCTCCACCTGACAGCTGGGACCCACCGGAAGGGCCTCTATATTTCGCAAAAAAATGTTCCCCCCGCTGATAGGTCAGACCCACTAGCTATATCTTCGCACGCAAGGAAGTGCCTCCTATTGCGCACAAAAAATGAATACTCCCCCTGCTAGCTGGGACCCATCAGAGTGGGAGGCGGACTTGTGGGCCTACTAAGATGACGGGGACGGACGACTTTGTCAACTTAGTCAATATGTACAATTCTAGCTCCAGTGACCATACGATGTCCATCCAACGGCCATAGTGCTTCTTCAACCTTTGGTCTTCTTGCTCCAGCCGCCCAAACTAGCGTCGACCGTGCCGCATGCTCCTGCCTCCCATGGCAGACTGTGATGCCGCAGAGGCCTTACGCCCCCCTGCTACTCCCACCGCTAGCGAGGCCATCCACTCACCCACACCCCTGTTATTCTGTAGCGACGGCAGCCTCACACCACAGCCGAACTAGTGAACCCTCGTACTCCTCTCTGCATGGGCTTCCATTACCGCGTCTTCCCCGTATCCGTGTCATCACCTTCCTAGGCCTCGCCGTCATCCACTGCCCTAGTGCTCTCGGTGCGGCGTGCTCAACATGGTCAAGGAATGACTTTCATTGGAAGAGTAATGTACGTGGAGAGGCTGATAGCTGGGTCCACGGCCGCAGCAAGGAAGTGCCTCCTTATTACGCGCAAAGTAATTATTCCTCCACCTGACAGTAGGGACCCACCGGAAGGGCCACCGTATTTCGCAAAAAAACATTTCCGCCCTGACTGCTAGGACCCACCAGCTACATCTTCGCATCCAAGGAAGTTCCTGACAGTCGGGACCCACCTGGTCAAAACGTACGTACCATTGTCATTCTGGTCACGAACGTGTACGTACATACTGGTCGATCAGTCTGTCTGCAGGCTGCAGGGATGAACCGTGGCTGTGTATGGAAGGGCACGTGTTGTAGTAGAGGCGCGCACGTAGCATGTCACGCAGTCTCGTTAATATCGTGTACACGTACGTATAGAGGCCAGGGTGCAAGAAAGTAAATACGGCCACGTACGTACATATGGGCGGGGTCTTGAACACCTACTCGCGCATACGTACGGCCAAATCTCGTGTACATGGATGGGTCATAACAGAGAAATTGCGTCGTCCTCGTGTTCATGGGGAGGCAACGGAAAGGCAACGGAATACGTTGTGTTCATCAGAAGCCAACCGGCTTGGATGGAACAACCGATCGAAACGAGGCCTGGTGTACCGCAGAACGGAGGAAACGACCTTGTGTTCGACAGGCCACGATGGAAACGGGATCCTGTTCATCAGGAGGGGTCTGGCGTACCGCAAAACGAAGGAAACAAACTTCTCTTGGATCTCCTATGATGGAAACAGGGTCTTGTTGATCGGGAGGGGTGTGGCGTACCACAAAACGGAGGAAACGGACTTGTGTTGGAGCGCTACGGTCGAAACGGGGGTCCTGTTCATCGGGAGGGGTTAGGCATACCACAATATGGGACTCCACAGGATACTGTTCATCTCCATCGTCAACTGCCTCCATGGGCTATTGTTCATCCACCGTCGACCTCCTCCAGCCTCCACCTGCGACTGTTCATCCACGGGCTCCTATTCATCCAGCCTCCATCACTCCTCCATCGGCTACTGTTCAACCAGCCCTCTCCATAGGATCCTATTCAATCACTCCTCCACGGGGTACTGTTCATCCAGCCCTCCACCGGCTACTGTTCAACCAGCCCTCCACGGGGTCTTGTTCATCCAGCCCTCCATGGGGTCATGTTCATCCAGCCCTCCACGAGGTCCTGTTCATCTAGTGGTAACAGCCTCTACTACCACGGGGTCCTGTTCATCCAAGCCCCCACCGGGAACTGTTCATCCACCCCCCCAACAACGCACACTATTCATCCAGAGGCAGCATCGATCGGCTTCACTTAGCAGCAGTGTGGCGAAGGAATCGCTCAATCAGATTCAGTTAACAGCCATTGATCGATCGCTCGGGTTCAGTAACGCATAGCCTATAGTGCAATCGCTCGGGTTCAGCAGGCGAACGCCTCGCTCGGGTTCAGTGGATGTCGTGGTATTCTCACGGGGGGCTTGCGAGTCGATAGATGCCACAAGGGCTTAGTGTGTGGGTAAGACTGCTGCTGATAGGCCCGGGAGCGGGTATGCGAGTAGCACGCGGTGGTTTACCCAGCTTCGGAGCTCTTCGGAGAGATAATACTCCTACTGCTACATGTCTGAGTGCATCTATCTGGGGTGTACATCGGGTAGTACAAAGTGCTCCTGGAGCTGTATCTGGGATCAGTGCCAAGTGCATCTGATCTGGTATATGTCTCATATGTGTATGTGAGCTAGCTAGTGGCCAGCCATGCTCATGCGTGAGAGTGTGTGAGTCCATGTATGTATGAATGGATGGATGGATGGATGTGGGTGTGAGCTAGCTAGCCATCTTGCTAGCTAGCATGTGTGCGTGGGAGTGAATGGCCAAGAGGCCATAGTGGCGCCCGTGGCCGTGAGCCTCCCCTGGTGCTCCTTATAAAGGGGAGCCCAGGGGACAAGGGATGGCCCATGTGTCCAACTTCACTATTTGGGAGACAACGATGTGACATCTCACACCCGCTACAGTGTACCACTATTGCTCAGCAGTGTCCGGGTACAGCCGTCTTGTCCGCGGTATGGCCATCATGTCAGGGTCTTGTCGGTGTCGGGTCATGCTGCAGTCGGCAGTCGGCTGGTTGACGCAGTCGGCAGCCGGCTGGTTGGCGCAGTCGGCAGCCGGCAGTCGGCCGGGCAGAGCAGTCGGACGGGAAGCCGGCAGGAGCGGCCGGACAGTCGGACTTAGGGGCTTTGCTAGCCCCGATGTCTTGAAATATCATCTTGCCGTCCTCGGGGTACCCGTGGTCGATTACTCCGACAGTAGCCCCCAAGCCTCTGGGCAACTTGGCAAAGTTGGGCGGAGGTTTTTTGGTGAGTGTTCATGGAAATGATCATGAAAAAGACAAAGTTAGTCCATGCAGATATATCAAATGTTTGCTTTTAGCATTGCAAGTTTTATGCGGAGGGTGCCAACTCGGTTTCGTCCGAGCCCCCTTCAATATTTTTCATGTTCCGTCCGCTTTATGGCTTGTGCTCTCGCTCGCCGGACAGCCGCTCTGCAGTCTCTGGCTAAGAGTGGGCCACGAAGTGGAGTGTATAGTACTCAGAGTCTAGGAGCAGCTTCAACCAAGTAGATACTTGTAAAGGAAAATGGCCGGGTCGCCCGAACCGTTTTTCTTCCCGGACGTTTTTTGCGTGGGTGGCCTCCAGCATTCACCCTTGCTAGTCGGACAGCCACTCTGCGGTCTGTGACTAAGAGTGAGCCTTTGGTACTGCACACGCTACTAAGCCGTCTGCGGGAACTAACGTCTCAGGCCAAGCGGCCAGCCCCAGGCCAAATCTGGCTGGTGCCGGGGCGAACAGTGATGCAACTGTAATAAAAAATGCGGAGATAGCACCCGAGCATCGCTCGGGGTTATCCGTGCTTGCGTGATGCAAAAATATGCGGGCGAGGAACTCACATTGATTTTTGTGTAGTCGCGGTCGTCGAAAACAGCCGGCGCGACTCGGCGCTCGCGGAGCGCGTCGGCGCACCCGCTGGGTGTAGCCTTCGAGCCAGCAGGTGCTCGAAGGGGGGTTCCGGCCGGTCAGGCTCGACCGGCCAGGCGTCGAGGCATCTTGCAATGTCCTTTTTCTTCTCTTCTGGGGAGCCAGACAGAACTCTTCTCTTGTCTGCGATCTTCGCGGGGGCGCGCCAGCGCACCCGCTGGGTGTAGCCCCCGAGATTCGGGCCGACTGCTGAGCAGTCGGGCCGGATCTCCCGGCAACTACTTTGTCTTCTTCTTCGCGGGGGCGCGTCAGCGCACCCGCTGGGTGTAGCCCCCGAGATTCGGGCCGACTACTGAGCAGTCAGGCCGGATCTCCCGGCGACTACTTTGTCTTCTCTCTCGCGGGGGCGCGTCAGCGCACCCGCTGGGTGTAGCCCCCGAGATTCGGGCCGACTGCTGAGTAGTTGGGCCGGATCTCCCGGCGACTACTTTGTCTTCTTTTCTTTTTCTTGTCAACCGGCTGTGCTCAAACGGACCGACTCATCGGTCGGCCAGCCAGCAAAGCGGGCAGACGAAACAGTCGACCCAGCGGCAGCGCGGGCTGTTGACCGAAATAGTCGGCTGGACTGCAGTCTGCAAAGTCAGATCCTCCTCTTCTTTCTTTCTTTTTTTTCAGCACGCGGCCACTTGTTTCTCAGCCAGCTTGGGCAGCCGGCCCTTGACTTTTCTCTCACCCGGCCTCCCCTTTTTTTCTGTTTCTTTCTTCATCTGTTCTCCAGCCGGCATGCACTCCCACTTTCTTTTTCTCTATGTCGCTTTCTTTTCACTGCCTGAGCAGTCGGCAGGAGCGGGACGCGACGGAGGCCGGCTGGCACGCCCAGCCGGCGGCCGGGACGCGGCAGTAGCCGGTGGCCGGGTCGCGGGCGAAGCCGGCGGGCCGAGATGCCACAGCAACCGGCGGCCGGGACGCGGCACGGCAGCGGAGGCGGCGCGCCGGGTCAGAGGCGAAGCCGGCTATTGCAGGCTGCGGGCGGGGTTGGCGTGCGGGAGCCGGCAAGGAGCGACGCGGGGCGGACCCGGTGCAGACGGAGGGGGCCGAACCTGGCCAGGCGCGGGGCAAGGCGGAGAGCCGGAGCGGCGCGGAGCTGGTGTGCGTGGACGCGGGGCAGTCGGCCCACGGCAGGGAGAAGTCGGCGCATAGCCGTCAGGCGGAGGGGAGCGTGGACGCTGGCAGGAGGAGGAGGCACCGCGCGCGTGCGGGGCGGGGGCCGGCCTGGAGCAGCGGCCGGCCGGAGCGCCGGCGGGAGGCGTGGGCGCGTGGCGGAGCTTTGAGCTAGCTACAGCAGTGGGGAGCCGCGGACGACGAGCGGACAGAGCCGCAGGCCGGAGTGGGGCGAACAGGTGCGGGCGCTGGGACACAACCTGGTTAGTGGAGAGCAGCAACAGGCAGGGAGCCGCGGGAGGAGCCACAGTGCCCGCGGGCTTGGGCGGTGACCTAGCGGACACAACAGCAGGCAATAGAAGTAGTAGGCGGCGGCGTTGCTGCTGGGAGTTTGACCGGTCATTGATGGAGGAGGACGCCGGGAGGGGCTCGCTGGCGCGGCGCTTGCCGAAGCAAGTGGTCAGCGCGAAGCGGAGGAGCTCGGGTGTGGCCCGGCGCTGGTGCTCGCACGGAGTAGGAGGAGGCCGGGGCTGCCCGCTGGAGCAAAGCGAGGCAACGTATGGCTAGTGTAGGGGATATGTCTGACTTGTGTACGGCTATGCATTGACCATTGTTTGACTACCATCTAGCTAGCTTGTCTAGATGGTATATGGTGGAGCCAAAGCGTGTTTTGGCTAGAGCAAGGCCCAACACGGAGGGAAGCAGGCGCGAGCGGCGCGTGGATGGGCACGGCCGACTGAAACGAGAACCCGCTCGCAGCGCGCGCACGGACGGCCGGCGTTGTTGTGGTGGTGACGAAGGCGGCGAGGCTGATGACGAGGACGCGCCGTCCCGTGCGGCCGCTCCGGGGGCGGGTCGAAGTCGAGCCCCCGAGCGCTACCGGACAGACGGCGCGACGCCGCAGTGGTGATGGCAAAGATGGTCCCGCCCGAACAGCAAAACCAGCAGCAGTGTGGTAGCATAGTAGTAGTACCCCCCCACGGTGGGCGCCAACTGCCGTGGTATTCTCACGGGGGGCTTGCGAATCGACAGATGCCACAAGGGCTTAGTGTGTGGGTAAGACTGCTGCTGATAGGCCCGGGAGCGGGTATGCGAGTAGCACGCGGTGGTTTACCCAGCTTCGGAGCTCTCCGGAGAGATAATACTCCTACTGCTGCATGTCTGAATGCATCTATCTGGGGTGTACATCAGGCAGTACAAAGTGCTCCTGGAGCTGTATCTGGGATCACACCCGCTACAGTGTATCACTATTGCTCAGTAGTGTCCGGGTACAGCCGTTTTGTCCACGGTTTGGCCATCGTGTCAGGGTCTTGTCAGTGTCGGGTCGTGCTGCAGTCGGCAGCCGGCTGGTTGACGCAGTCGGCAGCCGACTGGTTGGTGCAGTCGGTAGCCGGCAGTCGCCCGGGTAGAGCAGTCGGACGGGAAGCCGGCAGGAGCGGCCGGACAGTCGGACTGAGGGGCTTTGCTAGCCCCGATGTCTTGAAATATCGTCTTGCCGTCCTCGGGGTACCCGTGGTCGATTACTCCGACAGTGTACATGCAATAATTAATTTGGTGTCAGATTGCCAGAAGCATACACTGTACTAGTACCATTATTGTTTGACTTGCCGAAGAGGCGAACAGCCAAGCGCAAAGTTTACTACTAGTACTACTATACTGGTATATACTACTAGGAACCGGATGGTGGAGCGTCTGCACTCTTTTTTATTTCAATTTGTGATAAAGAAATCTTCAACACATTTGGTTCTCTTCAAGGGTTCTCGCATGTGATAATGGAAGTTGATTGCATGGAACACTCACCACAATCTCGCTTAGTTCTGGCTCCTATCCTGTTAGAAATAAGAGCTTTCGGTAATATTTTCTCCTTTTTTGTTATTCAGCATATAAACAGGTCAGAAAACCTTGTGGCATATCTTTGTGCGAACCATGCTGGATGCACTTTGAATGTGACCGAGAGTTGGCTTGATGAAACACCTCGCTTCCTTCTTCTTTTTTTGCGGGGTGCCTCGCTTCCTAGTGACCAATCTCTTGGCTAATCGTCCCAAGAATGCTTATATGTGAATAAAGCTCTCTCATTTACCCACAGAAATATTAAGCCGTATTAACCAAAAAGGAGGGAGTATGGACTAGCACTACTTTTTGGTGTGTCCCGTGAACTAGCAGAACGAGGAGAAGGTTGCAGGACAAGGTGAAGCTCGCTTAGGCTAGTCATAGTCGGGGTAACTTAGGTAGTAACTTAACACATCCCCAAACAATTTTGCTTATGTGGCAAGTATTTAATGAGGAAAGAGGTGCTTGTGGTAACATAATATGTTACTATAACATAGCGCTTCCAGAGGCAAAATGAGTCTATGAGCTAATAAATGAAGCCATCTATGACACTACTAGTATGTTACTTTGCACTATGTAGGGAGTAACTTACACTAGTGTCATATACATGACACTAGTATAAGTTACTCCCCACTATGACCAGCCTTATGCCCTCTCCGTCTACCTCAAGCCTGGTGGCTCGCTGGATGACGAGAAGATTTTGCCTAATGCAACCTACCCTCGCCTAGGCGGTGGACGTGCAACAGTTCATTCGGTGTCAGATTGCCAGAGGCATACACTACAGTACCATCATTGTTTGACTTCACGAAGAGGCAAAGAGCCAAGCGCAAGGTTTAGTAGTACGAGTACTACTACTACTAGTATACAGGTACTAGGAACCACATGGTGGAGCATCTGTACTCTTATTTTATTTTAATCTCTGATAAAGTACACATTTATTTGGGAGAAGTGTGGAAAACGGCAGCCCAATAGTACTATTAAAAAACATCGAACATGTAATGATGATATTGATCGGCCATGCTCGAATATATCTTGGCCTCCGTGCGAGCCCGTTTGTGTGTTCTTGCTCCTCGTCTCTTTCAAGGAACGGCGGGATGACCATTTTGCCATCAATTGAGATCAGTTTGCTCACATTCCGGTCCCACATGTCAGTGATATGCCAAGAGGAGTGCATTGACCGACTGGCCATACACATACTTGGTTTTGCACCTTCATACTACTCCTCCCTCTGACACAGTTTACAGGGCGCGCTTTATTCTCATGCATTTCTCCATGCATTTACACCACCAGAGAGATTTTAGGCGCATTTGGTTTAATGTTGAATTAATTAGGGTGTGGTAACTGCAATCAAGTCCACAATTTTCTCTCGATGCACTAGGTGTGTACGTGGAGTGGAGTAAGTTCCTGCATATGTGTACTCGGGGTGGAATCACTGCATGCATGTGTGTACGCATTACTTCCTCTAGTAATAGACGTCGTGCTATAACTACCAATGCCATTTTTCAGGCCGATCGCTAGTCGCCTTGGTCCCAGAGATTGTTGAAGCGCGCTCTATAAACAGTGGAGGAGGAAGTAGTATGAGTGGATTCAAATAAGAGAGTATTGATGGTTGCTTCTTCCTAGCAACTTACAGTGGGAAAGGTGGGGCTTATGATTTGACTACTCATTACTCACTATTAGTGCAGCGCAACGACCGGGCTGAGTCTTCCATGCGGTTGTGCACTACTCCCTCCATTCTTAAATATTTGTCTTTCTAGAGATTTCAACGAGTGACTACCCTCGAAGCAAAATGAGTGAATCCACACTCTAGAATATGTCCATTTGAAATTTCTAAAAAGATAAATATTTAGGAACGGAGGGACTATAATTTTGTGCATGGTGCATGGAACCGGATGCTGAAGAGGCTTCTGGCAATGCTATCAAGCTTCTAGCATTTGTTTACATAATTGACATACTATACAAATAGTTTTCCAGTGACATGAAATTGTACAATGCTCTGAGCTTTAAGCTTTTGTTTTGTGTGTCTTTCCATCCATGCTCTTTCGGAAAAAATAAAAAACTAACTTCCTTGCTAATGCATCTCAATGATTAGCAGGTCAGAGCTAATATTTACATCACAACTAAAGACAAAGTTGTGAGAAGGTGTTAAATTGAAATTGATCCATGCTTTCATTGGTAACAACTTCCCCCCGGCTTTGTCTAAATCAACAGGCATGCTGGGAAAAAGTAGCTGTCAGGAGCATGCAACATTCCAATCATTTTGTGCAGTTCCACTAAAATAGCGTTGAGCGTCCCTGTTCCAAAGATATTAAGTGTGATTACAATAATAGAGGACTGTTGATGAAACAATAAACACACAAATAAAAGCCTATCACCTTTGAAGTCTCTCTTAAGACTAACTAGTTGGAGAAGATTAAGCAAATAGTTGGAGAAGATTAGGCTCGGACTTGGATGAGGAGGATAGAGCAAAACCAATCTCCCTTTGTGCAGTCGCACTAAAATGTAGAGATGTTCCCCGTGTGAAATTTTAGTACAACTGCACAAAACACTCTTAAAAAAGTGATTTGTGCAGTTCACCAAAAGGTCACAGTACCAACAAGGTGAAATGGATAGCCCTGTGTGCGAAAAAGAGGTAGAAAGGAAACAATTACAGGCCAATAACAGTTGATGACACATACGACAATAAAAAGAAGCATATTCCTTATCCTAAGTTAAGATGACAACACGGTTGTGTTTGTCTAAAATGGTGTGAGGACGAGATTGCAATATGGAAAGTACGCCGGACGAGCTACGTTTTGGGCAAAGAACTATTGAAGATCCACATGCAAGATTTTCCACATGCAGTGACGTAGGAAGACAGGTAGTGGAGCAAGGCCGGAGGGGATACCTGGGGGTCATCGGGATGTTACTAGGAGAGCGGCAGTGGGGGGATCTGCCCATACTGCGGCAGCGAGCAAGTGGCGTAGGCCCTACCACGTCGGAGCTTGGTGAGAGAGAACGGTGAGTATAGCAGAACGGGACGTGCTGCCTTGGCGTCATCGAATGGAGAAACGATGCACATCCTCCCTTTCTGCCGACGGATGGGATGTGGGTGGATCAGTGAACAACGGTGAGAGAGAGAGGCCACCGCCGCCTTGTGTGAGATAATCTGAACAGAGATAAACCCCCACAGGCAGGCTCCATTGTACATAGTGGAGCGGACTACCTTTTTCTCCATAAAAATCATTTTATATTTTGTGTACGTGCCACTAAGCGATATAACTTTATTTAAAATAACGTGCCAATGCATCTAGTCGAACTTTGTTTCGTGCACGCGTGCCACACTGTCGGGACCCCGATTCTAGGTCACACCGATCTAGCATGTAACACCTCATATCACTTTGCGGCCTCACGCACGGTATCCCCACGGGTGTCGCCTTACCATGGCCCGGGACCGTTTGCGCCTTTTTGGCTCACGTATATGATAGTGTAGCTATCATCCATATGATAGAGAACCCGGGCCGACATGGCTAGTCGTGAACCAAAGCGGCACTAACCTATGGGGACAGGCATACATGATTCAGATCGAGCATGTCGGTCAGCAGCGTGTGAATCCGGGCTGTAGCACTGGGCTAACAGGACTCCAGGGAACCCGGGCTGTAGCAGGCTAGGCAGGACTCCGGATGTCACCGCGTGACATTTCCCCGAAGGGACAGACACAGGAACGAAGTGAAACACATGCCAGCCAGTCAAGTGTTCTGAGCAGTAGTGCTGGGCTAGCAGGACTCCGGTGAACCGGGCTGTAGCAGACTACTATGGCTCAAGGAAGCACTAGACTACATTTCCCCATAAGAGAAGCTGCCAAGGATAAACAACTAGATTGTCGGATCCCACACATAGCAATACACGTCACACGTACTCATAACATGCAAGTATGTGTTGTACAACATGGCATCACAACATAACGCACTACAACATGACCCCCACTATAGCAACGCATCTTTCCGTATCTAAAAGTGCATATATGCGTTGTTAGTGTCTTTAGCAACGGTTTAGGATGCGTAGCCTTATCCAGTGTTGCTAGCGCACAGTCCAACGTTTATACTACCGTTGGTAAGAGGGACCGTTGCAAGAATACAACGCATAAAACAGACCCGCGCAACACTTTTATATGTTGGTGCTTTATGTACACAAAGCAGGATCCCATTGCTTGGCAACAAGGAATTTGCAATGTTTCAAGTGTTGATACTTATATAATGTGATTATTATTATTATTATTATTATTATTAAATATATTTCCAGTAATTAAATTAACCCTCCACATAATGGTGACAATTATGTACATGTGAAGAAAAAACAAAAGGATATACTCATGGGAGGAAGAGCTCATATATTATATAAAACTATTGGATTACAAGAGTGGATATTACACAAGGAACATCATCCAAACATGATGCATAATCCAAATATTTTCTTCACAACGGAATGTAAACTAAAAGCATCCATCAATATCCGTACAACTAATCTAAAAGTTAACCAAGGAACATCATCCAACAAGAACATCATCCCTGAAACTTAACCAAAACTGAAAGCATCCATCATCATCATCATGAATAGGACATCAGAATCATCATCTTTGCAGTATACTTGCCACAGACCCGTATAATCATCCATTTATCCTTTGAATCTACAGACAAAAAAATGAACTGTTAACACACAATACATTGACAAGATGCAAGTAGTGACAGAAGGATGTTAGTCATTCTATCTACTAGTATATCTCTATATGCAAACTCCAGAAATTTATCTACACCAGATGAGTACTGTGTACTTTCTATAGGAAATCGCAATGGTAATTCGGTTGATTCTAAAACCATTGCACACTGCATAAAAAGAACAAATATTACTGCAGTTGTAACCATGAATGAATTGCAAAAGCTTAGCTTGTTAATATCTTGTTTATGGTATAAGTCCTATCATCATACAATAGAAATTCACAATTATATTGTTTTTTGACAATGCAAGGATCCTCCTCCCAGCGATTGCAACATAGCAGGCAGAATTTTTTTCGAATATTGTAAAAAAGCTAGTAAGGTTACTCTACTATGCATACTAGTCGCCAACGTTTGCACGGGCTAACATTTTTGTGTTTCACATTGTTAGCTGGGAATAAGTACTATGGTGATCTGAAATTGTTAGCTCAGATTTGACATTAGTAATGGTTTCTCCTAACGCTATTTCTCTTCAAGAAAAAAATATGAGATAAATTATGTATTCTTGGAGGCCAGATGTCTCCCCAACTGATGAGGTTGGAGAGAGGTGCTGCAGTATAAAGTTATTAGAACGCTTGGTCACTGCAAAGTCATGATACAATCAAACAAAAAAACATCCGAAACAAATCATGAGTAAAATTTGATAGTGAAAACACACTCGATGAGAAATTTATACATGTAAAAATTATATAAGATCGTCACGACTTAATTTAAGGGGTTTATGTTATATATCAAGCCCAATATTTTGCAATATTCAGCTTGTATTAGTGACACTTGCAGCAAATTTCTTACTGTATATATACAACTGGATATTCGACTCTAGATACATATCAAATATGTCGAATATTTTACACGATAGGATTTCTCTGAGTCATCCACTATGTTTTACCATGTACATCTCTTCTTTTGACTAAAGCATACACTGTCAACACCCTGTAAATTCCTACTATAAATATATACCAAAGGACACGTCAAGAAGTTGAATCCTGTTATCATGTGGTAGAAAACTACAGCACAAGAATGGGATAATATGCGAAGTTGCTGGAGAAAGAAGAGAGATGAAATCGACATGAGCAAACTCCAGTACAATAATGGGCTAATGTACATGCGTGCATGCGTGCGTGCGTCTGTGGCTAAGAACTTAATTAACAAAGCCACAAAATTATTTTGGCTAACCTTATACATGACCTATTAAATTATCACCACCATAGACCATTATTTGTGTTTGTCCTTCCTCAACGGCAGCACATATATTTTCACATTCAGAAAAACAAGCTATGATGAAACTGACCTTGTCAGATAAAATATAAGGTAGAATTGGTAATTGTCAAGGTCATCCTCTCCTCTGCTTGCGTGCCACATACCTGCACTGGTACATAGTGTTATTAGCTCAAGTAAACATTTGTTTTCTTTGAAACTGAAAAGAAATCATGATAATTTATGTGCTACAAATACAATAGAACAACATATGTTTTTTGATACAAAGTGACATCATTTTTACAAATTGCACAAACAATTATAATTAAGATGTACCTCAAAATATTAAGAAAGGTACATAAAAAATCTACCAAACATAAGGACCATCATAATTTTTATACTGTGAGCTTATGCATCACACAGACTAGTGGGGTTATATATGTATATAATTATATCAACTGTTGTGTATAAAGAAATAGCCACCATGCTAATATTAAACTAATCGTGCACCTGCAGACATGTATGAACTAGCACTTACACTGAAGCATCACACGTTCAAGTTAATTAGGCTACAGTTATGCATGCAATTTAATATAATTAGCGCTTACACCATGGGTGGAGGCAGGGTGATGCGACCAATTAGACCTCTGAGCAGATATGATTAGAAATAAAGAGAGTCCATTGCGTAACGAACTAACAAACATCTAAGTTACGGCGGTCAGGTAGTCAGGCCTAAGTAGATGGCCGTGATACAACACTCGCGGATGTTCTCACTTCTACAACAACTCTGCATAAAGTTCTCACTTCTACAACATACCTGCGTAAAGTTCTCACTTCTACAACAACTCACTGGAACATGTGAACACTGCTACCTACTTCAGCTGTAATAAGGTTTAAAAAGGATTTTTCCAATAGAAATGTGACTGTATGACGGAGTGACTGATCAGGCCTACATCTTGGCACGTAAGCAGAAAGTGGAACTTTGAATCATCAACATCAACCACGAGACTAGGACAACAAGCCTATTATACAATCAGGCAACCACATAATCAATCACAGCAACCAAGGACTGCATAATCAAGTTTCACTTACATGGGCTCGTGACAGGCTCCTAAGCCATAACTAAAATCAGTTTAATCACAGCAAGATGCTTCAGCTAGAAGCTCCCCTCCGCACCAACCATCTATAATTCAACTTGTCGGTCATTATCAGGGACTGCCATGTCGTAAGTAGCAATTCCCAACACAACTAGACTAAAGTGAAGCAGAGCAAGATGGGGAAAATAAAATTGGGAGAAGAGAAGCGGTCCGGCTCACCATGGTAGCGCGATTGCGAGGGTGGTTTTAGTGGTAACTCTGCCCGTAGCCGTAGGCCCTCGTGCGGAGGTAGTAGATGCAGTTGGTCGTCGAAGGGGAGCGGTGACGAGAGGGACGTCGCGACGGGAAGTAGGTCGCAGGGGAGTGTTGACTAGCGACGGAGCGCCGGGATGGAGGATCGCATGGGGAGTGGTGAGGGCCTGAGGGGCGGCCTTCCAAGATGGAGGATTGCAGGGGAGTGGTGACTGGTGAGGGGCGGCGCTCCCAGATGCAGGTAGGTCGAGGGGCGGCAGTCGACATGGGATCCTATAGGATCGAGAGGAATAGGGAAAGGGAAGACCTAGATTAATCGTGAAAGCCAACTTGGGCCCGGCTAGACAAGAGGCTGGGTTAGTGCATTGGGCTAGTTGTGGCTGGTTGTATTCTACAACGCATATGCTACAATACTTATTATTCGTACCTATTGTGAATTTTGCAACATACAGTCAAAACGTTGTATAATATCTGTTGCTTTATAACGGGTTTTCTTGTAGTGACGCAAACTCATATAGATAAAGGCTCAGAAGAGCCACATAGCATTAATACAAACAGGGGTCACATGACCCATCATTCAGATCATACAAGCAACGGAAGCATTACATGTCTGAGTACAGACAACTACAAAAGGAAAAAGGCTCAGAAGCCTGACTATCTACAAGACCCTCCCAAGGGTACAAGATCGTAGCTGAGGTAACAAGCTACTTGTCGAAGTCCAAGCGGTACTACTAGTGAGACAAATGTCTCACCTGCAAAACATAAATAAAGCAAACGTGAGTACAAAGGTACTCAACAAGACTTACATCAGATCCTATCATACATGCATTTGTATCAAGAAGGTAATGTGGGGTTTAGTTGCAGCAAGCCAGCTTTGTAACACCCTCGATGCGACTATAGCTCCCACGTGTCGAGGCACGACTTAGAGACATAATCGCATTGAAGGCATAAGTCGCAAGTTAGGCAATCTTCACAACATCGCATGTAATATAAATCATAAAGGGGAGATAACATAGTTGGCTTACACTCGCCACGTCAATCAAGTACATAAATAACATTACATCATCCAAACACTCATGGCCCGTCTACAGCGCCAAAATAAAAGATAACCCAATATGCGACACGGTCCCGATCACCCCCAACTGGGCACCACTACTGATCATCAGGAAAGGAAACATAGTAACATTGAGAGTCTTCGTCGAACTCCCACTTGAGCTCAAACGCATCTCCTGGAGCGGAATCATCAGGCCCTGCATCTGGTGTAATAGTAATCTGTGAGCCACAGGGACTCAGCAATCTCGCACCCTCGCGATCAAGACTATTTAAGCTTATAGGTAAGGCAAGGTAAACATGTGTAGCTGTAGCAAGCGACTAGCAAATATGGTGGCTAACTTATTCACAAAAGAGAGCAAGAAGAGGAGGCAAAGTGCGAGCGAGAAACTAGAGAACCACCTGCGCAAACATTACTCCAACACCGTGTCCGCTTCCCGGACTCCGCCGAGAAGAGGCCATCACGGTAACACACTCAGTTGATTCATTTTAATTAAGTTAAGGTTCAAGTTATCTACAACCGGACATTAACAAATTCCCATCTGCCCATAACCACGAGCACGGCTTTCGAAAGTTCAAATCCCTGCAGGGGAGTCCCAACTTAGCCCATGACAAGCTCTCACGGTCAACGAAGGAATAGACCTCCTCCCAAGATGTTCCGATCAGACTCGGTATCTCGGTTCTTCAAGACACTTCGACAGGTTAAAACAAGACCAGCAACACCGCCCGAATGTGCCGACAAATCCAGGAGCTGCACATATCTCTTTCTCAGGGCACACTCAGATTGTCCTAGGTATGGGTAGGCCAGCCCAGAGTTGCCCCTGGTGGCCACCGGCAGTTGACAGGTGGACCAACACTCAGAGGAGCACTGGCCCGGGAGGGTTAAAATAAGATGACCCTTGGGCTCCGGAAACCCAAGGGAAAAGAGGCTAGGTGGCAAATGGTAAAACCAATGTTGGGCATTGCTGGAAAAGCTTTACTCAAGGCGAAATATCAAGGGGTTCCCATTATAACCCAACCGCGTAAGGAACGCAAAAATCCGGGAACATAACACCGATATGATGGAAAACTAGGGCGGCAAGAGTGGAACAAAACACTAGGCGAGAGGCCGAGCCTTCCACCCTTTACCAAGTATATAGATGCATTAAGATGACATGGCAATATAATGATATCCCAACAAATAAATAAATGTTCCAACAAGGAACGGTCTCCAAATCTTCACCTGCAACTAACAACGCTATAAGAGGGGCTGAGCAAAGCGGTAACATAGCCAATCAACGGTTTGCTAGGACATGGTGGGTTAGAGGTTTGACATGGCAATTTGGGAGGCTTGAAAGCAAGTGGTAGGCATCGTAGCATTGGCATAGCAAAAGAGCGAGCAAACTAGCATAGCAAAGATAGTAGTGATTTCGAGGGTATGATCATCTTGCCTGCACAGTTGTCAGAGTTGACTGGATCCTCGAAAGCAAACTCAATGGGCTACTCGTTAGCGAACTCGTCTCCCAGCTCTACCCAAACAACACAAACAAGCAACAAGGACACAATCAACCACGTGCAAAGATCAAACAACATGATGCAAAGATGATATGCTATGCGGGATGCGATGCGGGATGCATATGCAAGATATGAAAAAATGCAATAACATGGCCTCAACTTGGAAATCCAAGTGTGCCACTTGAAAGATGAGATGAAATTGCTTGAAAACGATATAAAGAACGCCGGAATCGGAGTTACGGTTTGGAAATGGCAAGCGATTCAAATATGGCACCGGTCTGCGATTTACAGCAAGTAGCCATCTAAATGCAATGAGATGAACATGCTACAGCACCCAAACATGACAACAAAATACATGGAAGGGATGCATTCAAGATGCTTAACAAAAGTATAGGACTGAGCTACGGCCAAATCATCCATTAACAGGTTCAAACAAGCATGGCAAAAATGCATATGGCAAACAGATCTCAGACTTGGTGAAATTAACACTTGTCTGGAATTTCAGATCAGGTAGCACTCTCTGGAGCAACAAAACTACATGCTACAGGACCTGAACATGGCAAAGTAAATTATGGCATGGAGCTACTCAAATAGCTTAACAAAAGTCCCTTAGTGACCTTGAGCCAAAAGGGATCAGAGAAATACAATTGCAAGCATGCGAACATGGCAAAAACATAAACAGGTCACAGACTTAGTGAAAGCTGGAACATGCTGAAACATATCTCAAGTAGGCATGTTTACGAGTTCGATGCACTCACTACGGAGCAAGTCATGATAAGCTAAGCATACATCCATCAAGAATACACAAAATGCAAGCTAGACATGGCAAGAACAATAGCATAGCATGCACGGATCAACTACAACATCATCGGCAAAATTGCAAACAAGTCGACAATCTGCCCAGATTCACAAAGTAGCAAAAGTAGAGCTCGATTGACTCAAGCTAGGGTGCTCCATAATTGCAAACAAAGACATGGATGGATAGAGCACTACAAGATTAATAAAACATCCTTACTGATCATCCTCAAAAGAGGCACGGATCACTAGGAAACAACATGAACATATGGCATCATGAGATAAACAGATCAAGGACTTAGTGGAAATGCTAAGTCCCTGAAATCAGAATTACTAAGTGCACCACTTTGCGAGCTTGTGCTAGTCACCACACTCATCACAAAAATACATGGGTTGCACCTCTGGAAAGATGGCAAAACCCTTAACAAAACATATGTAGAACTCATGGGCATATCATGCACACAATAATCATGGCAAAAATGACAAAAAGCTAAATGGAGTAGCAGATCTGACAATTAACTCAAGTAGCCCTCTTCTAACAGCATTTCGGGCATCAAGATGAACTCAAATGAAAATGATGCAATGAAATGAAATGATATACTCTCTGAGATGAACATTTTGATATGCTATATGCATGAATTGGAGCTACGGATGCAAAGTTATAGCATGATGAAGATAGGCACATGGATTAGGGTTTCTGAGAAAAGTCAACCCGAAAAAAAAACAGATCTCAGATCTGGCCGGGCGCGGACTTCAAGGATGGCTGGGGCACTGTTCACCGGCGGCAGGGATGACGCCGGAGGAGCGGGAGACGGCCGGGCGGCGGTAGTGATGGCGATGGCGGCCGGGCGGCGAGGCGCGACCGGGGTGGCGGAGCGCGGCGGCGGCCGCGGCGGCCCGGTGTGGCGGCGGGGCGCGCCGGCGGGGAGGCGGCGGAGCGGCGGAGGAGCGACGGTGGGCGGTTCGGCGGCGCGCGGCGGGGGGGCGCGGTGGAGGTGCGGCCCGGGAGGCGGTGGAGGAGGGCCTGCCGCGGGCTCCCGCGGGCCGCGGCGGCGGCGGGCGCCGGGGTGCCACATGGCACCGCGCGGTTGGTCGGTGGCGGCGAGCGGACACGTCCGCTCCGTCCGGACGTGTCCGGCGACGGCGGAGGAGATATTTTAGGGTTAGGGGTGGAGAGATCCGAAAAATTCCGGGAGGGGACTTTAAATAGAGGTAGAGGGAGCTAGGAGAGTCCAAATGAGGTGCGGTTTTCGGCCACGCGATCGTGATCGAATGCTCTAGATGATGGAGAATGCTTAGGTGGGTTTTGGGCCAAATTGGAGGGGTGTTGGGCTGCAACACACACGAGGCCTTCTCGGTCCCTTGGTTAACCGTTGGAGTATGAAACGAAGTCCAAATGATACGAAACTTGACAGGCGGTTTACCTGTAGTAAACCAAGGCCGCTTGGCAAGTCTCGGTCCAATACGGAAATGTTTAATCCCCACACACGAAAGAAAGGTAGAAATGACCACCGGAGGAGAACGAAGCGCCGGAATGCAAAACGGACAATGGGGAAAATCTCGAATGCATGAGACGAACACGTATGCAAATGCAATGCACATGATGACATGATATGAGATGCATGACAACGGTAACAACACACGGAGACAAAAACCCAAACCCGAGAAAATAAATTAACTTAACACCGGAAACAGCAAGAGTTGGAGTACAAATTGGGAAAGTTACATCCGGGGTGCTACAACACTCCACCACTACGAAAAGGATCTCGTCCCGAGATCTAGGACTGAAAGAACGCCGGGTATTCAGAACGGAGGTGATCCTTGTGTTCCCAGGTAGCTTCACGGTCGGAATGGTGTGACCACTTGACTTTGAGAAATTTGATTGACTTGTTGCGAGTCTTGCGTTCAGTCTCTTCAAGAATAGCAACTGGGTGCTCACGATAAGAGAGATCTTCTTGGAGCTCAATGTCCTCGAAGTTGACGGTGCGATCAGGAGTCTTGAAGCACATTCGGAGCTGAGAGACATGGAACACGTCATGAACATTTGCAAAGTTTGAAGGAAGCTCGAGTTGATAGGCGAGGTCGCCTCTCTTGCTGACAATCTTGAAAGGTCCCACGTATCTAGGGGCAAGCTTCCCTTTGATACCGAAGCGACGAGTACCTTTCATAGGAGAGACGCGGAGGTACACATGATCTCTGATCTCGAAAGCCAAATCACGGTGCTTACTATCATAGTAGCTCTTCTGACGGGATTGGGCTGCTTTGAGGTTATCACGAATGACTTTGCATATTTCCTCTGCCTCTGTGATTAAGTCATTACCCAAAAGCTGACGTTCATCGGTTTCAGACCAGTTGAGAGGGGTACGACACTTCCTGCCATACAGAATTTCAAATGGGGCTTTGCCCGAACTTGCTTGAAAACTGTTGTTGTAGGAGAATTCAGCATAAGGAAGACAATCCTCCCACTTCATGCCGAAGGAGATCACACAAGCCCTGAGCATATCTTCAAGAATCTGGTTGACACGCTCGACTTGACCGCTAGTTTGAGGATGGAAAGCTGTGCTGAAGCGGATGTTGGTGCCCATGGCATTCTGAAAAGAATCCCAAAACTTGGATGTAAAGATGCTGCCACGGTCTGAAGAGATCACTTGTGCAATACCGTGCAGAGAGACAATACGAGAGGTATAGAGTTTCGCCAATTGAGCTGCAGTGATCGATTCTTTGATAGGCACAAAATGAGCCACTTTAGTGAGTTTGTCGATGACAACGAATATAGCATCGTTGCCACGCTTGGACTTTGGAAACCCAGTCACGAAGTCCATTTCAATGTGGTCAAACTTCCATTCTGGAATGGCAAGAGGTTGGATGAGACCAGCTGGCCTTTGGTGTTCTGCCTTCACTCTTCTGTAGACATCACATTCATTCACAAATTGAGCAATCTCGCGCTTCATTCGAGTCCACCAATAAGCCTGCTTAAGGTCCTGATACATATTCGTGCTCCCAGGGTGGCTGGAGAGGAGAGAATTGTGAGCCTCGTTCATGATCACTTTATGGAGGTCACCTTTGGGTACAACAATACGATCCTCGAAGAAGAGAGTATCCTTGTCATCAAGGCGGTAGCACTTGTACTTGGGTTGACTCTTGGCAATCCCAATCTTCACCTTTTTCACCATAGCATCAAGAAGCTGGGCTTGGCGAATCTGGTCTTCCAAGGTAGGAGAGACTTGAAGGTTGGCGAGGAAACCTTGAGGAACAACTTGTAGATTAAGTTTGCGGAAAGCTTCACAAAGCTCGGGTTGATAAGGCTTGAGAATCAGACTGTTGCAATAAGCTTTCCTGCTCAATGCGTCAGCAATCACATTGGCCTTGCCTGGAGTATACTCAATACTCGGATTATACTCTTGAATAATTTCGACCCATCGAGTTTGCTTGAGGTTGAGATTAGGCTGAGTGAAGATGTACTTGAGACTCTTGTGATCAGTGAAAATGTCCACTTTTCTTCCCAATAGAAGATGTCTCCAAGTCAAAAGAGCACGCACAACTGCCGCCAACTCGAGATCATGAGTGGGGTAGTTCTTCTCATTAGGCTTCAACTGGCGAGAGGTATAAGCAATAATTTCTTCTCTTGCATCAATACTGCGCCAAGACCTTGGAGAGAGGCATCACAGAAGACCTCGTACGGCTTGGATTCATCAGGCGGAGTCAGAACTAGAGCAGTGATCAATTTCTCTTTCAAAGTGTTGAAAGCAATGTCACACTCCGGGGACCAAACGTACTTGACGTTCTTCTGGAGAAGATTAGAGAGAGGCTTCGCGATCTTAGAAAAGTTTTCAACAAATCTTCGGCAGTAGCTTGCGAGACCGAGGAAGCTACGGAGTTGCTTCACGTTTTGAGGATGTTCCCAATTCACAATTGCAGACACCTTCTCAGGATTCATGGCAATGCCCTTGGCAGAGATGATATGACCAAGATAAAGAACCTTATTGAGCCAAAATTCACACTTGGAGAACTTGGCGTAGAACTTGTGTTCCCTGAGCTTATCGAGAACCAAACGCAAGTGCTTGGCATGATCTTCCTTGTTCTTGGAGAAAACCAGAATGTCGTCGAGATAGACCAAAACGAAGTCATTGGTGTAGGCGTTGAAGATGAAGTTCATCATGCGAGAGAACGTCGGAGGAGCGTTAACGAGGCCAAAAGACATGACAGTGTATTCATATGAACCATAGCTTGTCTTGAAAGCCGTCTTGGGAATATCTTGCTCATGGATTCGAATCTGATGATAACCCATACGGAGATCAAGCTTGGAGAATACTTGGGCACCTTTGAGTTGTTCGAACAGCTCATTGATGTTGGGAAGTGGGTATTTGTTCTTGATGGTCTTCTTGTTCAATGGATGGTAATCAACACAAAGTCGGTCCGTTCCATCCTTCTTCTTCACAAAAAGAACACCACAACCCCACGGAGAAGAACTAGGCCGGATGAGACCCATTTTCTCTTGAATATCGAGTTGCTTCTTCAGCTCCTTCAACTCTTCAGGTCCGAGCTTGTAAGGAAGCTTGCACACAGGTTCCGTACCAGGCTCAAGATCGATAACGAATTCAACTGGCCGGTGCGGAGGCATTCCTGGAAGCTCTTCTGGAAAGACGTCTTGATATTCGCAAACGACTGGAATTTGCGAGATAGCATCCAGTTCACCCTTCTCATTAAGAGAAAACAAACGGATGGTATCATCACGAGCGGCAAAGACAATTACATCCTCAGACGAATGAGTCAATTGAATCTGCCTTGCAGCATAATCAAGATGTGCCTTGTGCTTAGAAAGCCAATCCATTCTGAGAATAAGATCAATATCCGAGTCACCAAGAACCGTTGGAGAAGCCAGAAACTTGTAGTCACCCAATGTGATAGTAACATCCGGAACGGTGGAGTTAGCATGCATGCGCTTACCGGGAGAGACAACTACTAAAGGACTAGGCAAAACTTGCGAAACCAATTCATGCCTAGATGTAAACGGTCTCAAGATGAAACAATGCGATGCACCCGTGTCAAAAAGAACTTTTGCAGGAATATCATTAACAGGAAGGTTACCCATGATGACATCTGATGAGTCCTCTGCCTGAGCTGCATTCATCAAGTTGACCTTGGCATGTTTGGGGTTATGCTTGACCACAGCTGTACTTGCCGATCTGACAGGAGGAGGAGGAAGACGCCTCTGGTTGAAACACTTGTTGGCATAGTGACCCTTCTGTTGGCACTTGTTGCACGTGACCTCTGAAAGTGGATGGTGATACGGAGCACTCAATCTTGGAGCTTGAGACGAAGTCTTTTTCTGAAAGCCAGGGTTGGGTGGGTGGGAAGAACCACTGCCACCTTTGATCTTCTGCTGATACGGCTGACGGAACGGAGGAGGAGGAAGCCAATACTTCTGCTGCTTGGCCACTTGAGTAGAGGAAGAAGGAGTAACATCTCTGACTCGCTTCTTGGAAGCATCACACCTCAACTGAGCAGCCACTTGCTTCAATGCCATGTTGTAGAACTCATCGTATCTCAAGTGCTCAAAGAGAACAAGAGCTAGCTGAATTTCTTCTCTGAGACCACCCCTGAACTGGTATATCATGCTCTTCTCATCAGGTACGTCCTGCTTAGCAAAGCGGGCGAGCTTCTGAAACAACTTGTTGTAGTCATAGACATACAAAGAGCCTTTCTTCAGATTGCGGAATTCCTCACGCTTGCTTTCAACCATGCTCTGGGGAATATGATGAGCTCGAAAATCTCGACGGAAATCATCCCAAGTGATAACACGTCCACCTCTGGAATCCTTGTACTGCTGGAACCATTCTGCAGCTCGATCTTTTAGTTGGAAGGAAGCGAACTTGACAAAGTCCTCAAGCCTGACGTTACTGCACTCGAAATGCTTGCACAGATCCACAAGCCAATCGTCAGCATCGGTTGCCTCAACACAATTGCTGAAAGTCTTTGGCCCATTAGCAAGGAACTGGTTGAGTGTAGCAAAGTGATTCTGATTGTTGCCTTGATTCCCTTGGTTGCCTTGATTGCGCTCTTGGAGAATTTGCAAGATCAACTGTGTGTTTGCATTGGTTGCGGCCATCACAGCTTGCCATGCCTCCAGAGGAGGTGGAGGTGGTGGAGGAGGGCCGGCAGCGGGCTCCCGCGGGCCGCGGCGGCGGCGGGCGCCGGGGTGCCATGTGGCACCGCGCGGTTGGTCGGTGGCAGCGACCGGACACATCCGCTCCGTCCGGACATGTCTGATGGCGGCGGCGGAGATATTTTAGGGTTAGGGGTGGAGAGATCCGAAAAATTTCGGGAGGGGACTTTAAATAGAGGTAGAGGGAGCTAGGAGAGTCCAAATGAGGTGCGGTTTTCGGCCACGCGATCGTGATCGAACGCTCTAAATGATGGAGAAGGCTTAGGTGGGTTTTGGGCCAAATTGGAGGGGTGTTGGGCTGCAACGCACACGAGGCCTTCTCGGTCCCTCGGTTAACCGTTGGAGTATCAAACGAAGTCCAAATGATACGAAACTTGATAGGCGGTCTACCGGTAGTAAACCAAGGCCGCTTGGAAAGTCTCGGTCCAATCCGGAAATGTTTAATCCCCACACACAAAAGAAAGGTAGAAATGACCACCGGAGGAGAACGAAGCGCCGGAATGCAAAACGGACAACGGGGAAAAGCTCGAATGCATGAGACGAACACGTATGCAAATGCAATGCACATGATGACATGATATGAGATGCATGACAACGATAACAACACACGGAGACAAAACCCGAACCCGAGAAAATAAATTAACTTAACGCCAGAAACGGCAAGAGTTGGAGTACAAATTGGGAAAGTTACATCCGGGGTGTTACAAGCTTTGACTCAGTGGTTATCTTGTTCTACGAAAACGAGAAACTTCTTTGAGATGAGGCAGCGCACACGAGTCCACTAATCACCACATCAATACACTACTACGAATTCATCCTCGTCTCCTTACGAGAAGGCCATCCATAGCACTCACACTTGTCTTGAGCATTTTAGAGTATCCACTTAAAGTTGTCTATGTACCATGTAAGCATCCAAGAAGTCCATAACCGAGGACACGACTATTCGAATAGATCATGATAACCCTGCAGGGGTGTACTTCTTCACACACGCTCTCACCACTCATCACCATATACACGTCATGTATCTTGGCAACCTTCAAGCGGAAGCCTGGCGAGGGTGTCAGCCACGACCTGACTAACCACACAAGACTCTAGTCCAGGTTTATCGCCTATTTGGGTTCCATCCGCAAGGAGATCCGGCCGGGGTTTCGCTCACGGCCCCAAACGATGTGTACAGGGTTCCCTAGCCCACCATCCGGGTGCCACTCGGTACACCGGGCCACGTGTGCCTAGTCTGTCCCATGTCCACCCTACCGGGTGCCACTCGGTAGAAAAATAGCACTACCTATAAACACCAGAAACTATTTGCAACTCCTGGACAGAGATCAAGGCGGTTAATAAGTCGAGAGAGCTTGGAGCGCCCGGAGCCCAATGTGTGGTAGTAGCTAGTCATTGGACAACTTACACAGAACTCAGTTCTTAGGGACGGTTCCAGTGAGACAACCCACCATGTACTCCTACATGGCCTCTCACCGCTACCTTTACCAAATCGTGTTCACACGCTTAACTCTCAACATCAGAACATAGCACTGTACTTTAATTCATTCCCCATGAATCAAACCTGACATACTCTAAGCAATAGCAGGCATGGCATGGCAAGAACACAACATGGCCCAAGCAACTCCTACACATGCTAGTGGGTTTCAACTATTTACTGTGGCAATGACAGGTCATGCAGAGGAATAGGTTCAACTACCGCAGCATAAAGTAGCAGTTGAATCATTGTTGTCCTAATGCAATAAATGAGAGTAGGAGCGAGAGAGTAGGATTGTATCGGAATGAACAAGGGGGTTTGCTTGCCTGGTAGATCAACAGGGGGGCACTGCTCCTCAGACAGGTACTCTAGAACACTCTCCGGAGCAGGATCTATCGAGAAGGAACGATGTCGGAAATCAAACACAAGCATATGCAACATTATGATGCATGAACGTGGCATGAGTAGGTGATGTTTGTTTGAGTTAATGCAACTAGCATTTATTTGGTTGAAGTCCATTTGAACCAAGGGTTCAAATACAACTCCAAATTAAGCTCTTAAATATGCCATAAGTGTTTTTTCATATACACAGCATGTATAGATGGTTTTTCATGCATGAAAATAGTACAGATGGATAGATTGAATTTTTCTGATAATTTTTCATATATAAGTTGTTTCAAACTGAGCTACGGTTGAATTTATATGAATTTTTGAAGTTTAGGCGATTTTCTGGAATTTCCTGTAAAAGAATAAATCCAGAAAAGAGTTATTGCATTAGCATGACGTCGCTATGATGTCAGCAGTCAACGGTGCGGTCCAGGTCAGACCTGACCAGTGGGACCCACTGGTCAGCGACACAGTTAGTTAACAGGGGGTTATTATACTAATCTAATTGAAATTAGTGGCGTTGGGCCCAATGTCAGTGTCAGGGGGTTAGCAAATGGTGATTAGCCTAATCACCAGGCAGGTCGGGCCGCACATCAGGCCGGCGAGCTCGTCGCCGGCGACCTCTGGACGCGGCGGCGTCCACGCTGCAGGGCACGGGGGCGGCGGCTGGGAGCACCGGGGCGTAGCCCGTGCTCTCCTGCATCTAGTGGGGTAGGTAGGAGGAGGAGGGCTGGCCGGAGCTCGCCGGAGCGAGGCTCGGGGCGGCGGCCGGAGCACGTCCAAGTGCAGGCGAGGACTGCGGTGCATGGGGAAGCGAGCGGAGAGGCTCTACGGCCTCCTGGCGTCACAAGGAGCAGGGTGACGCGCTCGGCTGCGGGCTGCGGTGGCCAGGGCGACGGCGGCGACATGGACGGCGGCGGGGCGCTTCAGCCATCTATGAAACGATGGCTACGGCGAGTGGCAAGCTACGGGGTTAGGGGGAAAAGGATCGTGGCCTCACAGCGGTTGCAGGGGCCGTAGAAGCGGGCTCGGGGAAGCTCGGACGGTGGCAAATCGACGGTGGAAATCCGCGGTGGCCGACGAGGAAGACGAAGACGATGGCGTCGTTTTAGGCGTCCCGTGGGCGCGTGCTTCGTCTTGGTGCTTCACGGCGTCGAGGAAGACCCGTTGGATAGGGCAGAGGGGCAAGGGGAGCACGGTGGCTGCGGTGGTGCTCGGCGGCGCGCTGCGCTCCGCTCGGGTGCGAGGTGGAGGGGGACCAGAGAAGGGGCGGAAGCACGGGGGGAGAGTGAGAGAGGTTCGCAGGAGTGCGTGGCGTCGTCGGGTGCCTCCAGCGGCGAGCGGGGAAGAAGGAGGTGGCCGACGTGTGCTCGCGCGCGGCGAGCGCATGCCCCTGTCATCCTGGCGCGAGGAAGGGGACGACTGGCAGTGCCAGTCGGCTGGGCCAGCCTGCTGGGGCGCTGGGCCAGGCCGGCTGCACAGTGCCAGGCCGTAGGTAAGCACAGGTAGGCTTTTCCTTTTTTGTTTTCTTTTTTATTTTTCTGAAATTTGTTTGGTTTAAATAAAATACTAAACCATTTTAATTAATTCTGTCAAATTTTGCAGGGACCTAAGGAATTAATCCAAAGCCCCTCACCAAAATTCAGAATTATTGGACAATATTTTGTATATATAAAAATATTTATCCAACGCAAATAATTACTGGATTAACTCCAAATGTCCAAAATAGATATTTATGAGCTCCTAAAAATATTGGTTTGGTTTTTTACCTCTGACCAATATTTTTAGAGAGTAACATGAACATTTTCTTGGACCTTTTTGGAGAAATTTTTATCTGGATTATTTCTAGAAATGATTCTGAGGGTTTCACAAATCCCCTTTTCAAATTTAAATGGAATTTAAACATGATGCAAACATGAAGGGCTAGCCTAGGTCATACCAGAACTAGGGATGTGACAACTTGCCCCCACTCGGAAGAATCTCGTCCGGAGATTTAGGAGTTGGCGGAAAGAAAGTGGGGTACTCGAGTCGAAGACGATCTTCACGCTCCCAAGTAGCTTCTCTCTCGGAATGATGAGACCACTGAACCTTGAGAAACTTGATGTTATGACGTCAAGTGACATGCTCTGCTTGATCAAGGATGCGAACAGGGTACTCTCGATAGGTGAGGTTATCTTGAAGATCAAGCGCTTCGTGGTCCACTCCGCGGATGGGATCCGAGAAGCAACGACTGAGTTGAGAGACGTGGAAGACATCATGAACTCGAGAAAGATGTGGCAGTAGTTCCAACTGGTAGGCAACCTCTCCTCGTTTAGCGAGAATGAGAAAGGGACCAATGTAACAAGGATCCAACTTGCCCTTGATACCGAATCGATGGGTACCCTTCAAAGGGGTAACCCGAAGGTAAGCCTTGTCGCCAACTTCATAACCCACTTCCTTATGACGACGGTCATACTGGCTCTTTTGACGAGATTGGGCTGTTTTCAAATTCTCACGAATGATGCGAACTTGCTCTTCTGCCTCCTGGATCATATCCGGTCCAAAGAATTGTCTTTCACCGGTTTCTGACCAGCTCAAAGGTGTTCGAAATCTTCGTCCATACAGAATCTCAAAAGGAGCTTTCTTGAGGCTGGATTGGTAGCTATTGTTATAAGCAAACTCGGCGAAGGGAAGACACTTCTCCCAATCCATACCGAATGAGATAACACAAGCTCTAAGCATGTCTTCGAGAATCTGGTTGACCCTTTCCACCTGACCACTTGATTGTGGGTGGAAAGCGGTACTGAAGGAAAGATGGGTGCCCATGGCAGTTTGGAAACTCTCCCAGAAATGAGAAGTGAAAAGACTACCACGGTCTGAATTGATCTCTAGTGGAACACCATGAAGTGACACTATTCGAGAAATATATAAGTCAGCGAGCTAACTAGCAGTGATACTCTCCCGAACAGGTAGGAAGTGAGCCACTTTGGAAAGACGATCAATGACTACGAAGATAGCAATATTCCCTTTCTTGGTCCTGGGAAAACCGATGATGAAGTCCATACCAACTTTATCCCATTTCCACTCAGGAATAGCTAAAGGTTGAAGGGTGCCAGCAGGCCTTTGATGCTCTGCCTTAACGCGACGACAAACATCGCAGTTAGCAATAAACTGAGCAATTTCTCTCTTCATCCTAGTCCACCAAAACCTCTGGCGTAGGTCCTGATACATCTTAGTACTACCGGTATGAATCGTGAGAGGAGATTAATGCGCCTCCTTAAGGATTGATTGTCGAAGATGTTGATTCTTGGGAACCACCAACCGACTCTCAAAGAAAACAACACCATGATCATCTATAGAGAAACTACCACAAACTCCTTTGTTAATGTTTCTCTTGATCCGGGAAATTCCCGTATCCTGCTTCTGAGCAGAGATGATCTGATCCACAAGAGTAGGTTTCGCCACCAAGGTAGAAAGGAATCCGTGAGGAGCAATGTGAAGGTTAAGCTTACAGAATTCCTCATGGAGAAGTGGTTGGCCCTGCTGCAACATGAGATTGTTGCAATAGGACTTACGACTTAGCGCATCAGCCATGACATTCCCTTGCCTGGGGTGTAGGTAATCCCTAAGTCGTAATCTGAGATCAACTCCAACCAACGTCTTTGCCTAAGGTTCAAATCTGGTTGGGTGAAGATATACTTGAGACTCTGGTGATCGGTGTAAATCTCGCAACGTTTACCAAGAAGGTAATGTCGCCAGGTCTTAAGTGCATAGACTACGGCTGCAAGCTCTAGATCATGTGTAGGATAATTCTCCTCATGTGGATGCAACTGTCGAGATGCATAGGCAATCACATGGCGATCTTGCATAAGAATGCAACCTAGTCCCTGTCGTGAGGCATCACAATAGATAACAAAGTCCTTAGTGAAATCCGGTGGCACAAGTATGGGAGCAGAAGTCAGGCGTCTTTTCAGTTCCTGAAAACTGTGCTCACACTGTGGGGACCACTCAAACTTTTTATCTTTCTTGAGAAGTTCCGTGAGAGGTTTGGCCACTTTGGAGAAGTTCTCAACGAAGCGGCGATAATAACTGGCTAGACCAAGGAAACTCCTAACTTTCTTAACCGTTTCAGGCGGAGTCCAATCAAGAACGGCCTGAACTCTCTCGGGATTGACGGCAATGCCCTTACCAGAGATCACGTGGCCTAGGTAGGTCACTTCTGGCAACCAAAATTCGCACTTGGAGAACTTGGCATAAAGGCGGTGCTCTCTGAGTTTTTCTAGCACAAGTCTAAGATGTTCGGCATGCTCTTCCTCGTTCTTCGAGTAAATAAGGATATCATCGAGGTAAACCACGACGAACTTATCTAAGTACTCCATGAAGATCGAGTTCATCAAGCGGGAGAATGTAGCTAGAGCATTGGTTAGACCAAAGGACATGATGGTGTACTCGTACTGACCATAACGAGTGACAAAAGCCGTCTTAGGAATGTCCCCATTTCTGATCTTGATTTGGTGGTAGCCTAACCTCAAATCCATCTTGGAAAAGACTGAGGATCCAGCGAGCTGATCATACAGGTCGTTGATCCTGGGGAGCGGATACTTGTTCTTTATCGTGACCAAATTAACGGGACGATAATCTACAACCATCCGGTCCGTACCATCCTTCTTCTTGACGAAGAGGACGGGGCAAGCCCAGGGAGAAGAACTAGGACGGATGAAACCCTTTTGCAAGGATTCATCGAGTTGTTTCTTAAGCTCAGCTAGTTCTAAGGGTGCCATCTTGTAAGGTCTCCTAGAGATTGGAGCGGTTCCTGGGATAAGATCTATGACAAACTCTACATCTCTGTCAGGTGGAATACCTGGCAGTTCCTCTGGAAAGACATCCGGAAAGTCACGGACTACCGGATATCTTCAAGGTCTGGAAGAGGGTTGGCATTAAGAGAATAGAGCTGACGCTTTGCAACTCTAGTGGAGACAGTGACTATCTTGCCAGATGGGTGTGTAAGCTGAACAGACCTAGTGTAACAATCAATCTTGGCATAATGAGCTTTCATCCAGTCCATACCCAAGATGATGTTAATATCTGTAGACTTGAGGGCTATAAGTGATGCAAGGAATACAAGTCTGTCAACAAGGATTTCATTACCATGGCTTATTCTGGTAGTTTGCCATCTAGACCCTGGAGTTTGGATTTCAAGTGGAGTTGGCATATCACAAAATGACATGTCGTGCAAACGAGCATAGCCTTCAGAGATGAAGGAGTGAGATGCTCCGGTATCGAACAGAACCGAAGCTGGATGACAGTTGACAAGGAGTGTACCAAGAACGACATCCGGATCATCATGAGCGTCTTTAGCTGAGACGTGATGCACACATCCACGTTCAGTGGGAGCTGACTTGACACTAATCATCTTGCGTGATGGCTTACCACGGCCAACAGACTTCTCAGGCTGGGGTGGAGCATAGTTGGTTTGAGAGCAGTCACGTGCATAGTGTCCTGGCTCTCCGCATGTGAAACAAGTCCCTGAAGTAGGACGTGGACCCGCTTTGACAAGCGGTCTACCAATAGGCCTGGGTGGAGCATGTAACTGAACTGGGTGAGGTGCCACATAAGAGGGCCTCGGTGATAACCGGGTGGAAGAGCGGAGTTCGGAACCCAAATCCGGCGCTTCTGCGAAGTAGAACCGGAAGAAGAACCCAAATCACGGGTGTGCTTACGAGACTCCTCGTAAGTGAGTTGAGCTGTCTCTGCATTAATGGCCTTGTTCACAAGAGCCTGGAATGTATTGCAATGATGCAAGTGGAGATCACGACGCAACTTGGGGTTGAGACCCTTCCGGAACCTAGCCTGCTTCTTGGCGTCCGTCGACACCTCTTCTGTAGCATAGCGGGCAAGGTTCTCAAACTCTCTACTATAAGCATCAACAGCCATCTTACTCTGGGTGAAGCTACAGAACTCTTCTCTCTTGCGGTCGATGAGAGCCTGAGGAATGTGATGCTCGCGAAAAGCCTCAGTGAAATCTCTCCAGGTGGTATCTGGCCAGCTGGAAGCATAGCCTCATAGTTCTGCCACCAAAGACTAGCAGGACCTTCCAGATGATAAGCAGCGTAGGTGACCTTGTCACTTTCAGCTACGTTCGCAGAATGCAGCTTGTGTGTGATACTACGGAGCCAGTCATCTGCATCGAGTGGTTCAATGGACTGATGGAAGGTAGGTGGTTTCAGACCAATGAAATCATAGATGGACGCTGACTCTTTGTGCTGATGGGAGGTGTTCTCCTCAATACGTGCTAACAAGCGGTTAGACTCTCGCTTGTTCTTCTCCATCTCTAACATGAACTCTGCCAACGAAGGCTGGTCGGGAGGATCCTCATCCCTACCATCTCCGTGGTTCCGGCTACGAGCAACAGAACTTTGGTTAACTGACGACATCCTGAAGAACCAACCAAGGAAACAAGGATGGATTCAGCATCATCATAAGGATGTAGAATATAGTACGAGGAATATACTATCTCTTGAACTCCTAGGACAATTCTGGCAGCATAACGGCAGTAAAATGCTCAAAATGAGACATCCTGCAAACGATGGGGTAGTAGCATACTCAACATCATCACTCAAGGTTCTGAGATATTACTAAACAGGCTACACCGGAGGTACTCGAACTAGGATATGACTCAGATCAACCAAACCTAAGAGACTACGGAGTAGTAACACGTGATCTTGATAGACGGAAGAGAAAGCCTAGTTCCTTAAACCCGTAGGAAAGATAGGACGACTCAGATCAGAAGGGCATGAGGTATAAGGAGTAAAAAGAGCCTTATGTTCCCTTCCATAATCAATTCCCTTATATAACTAAAGAATTTCTAGACTCAACTTCGACCAGGTTGGCTTGGAAATCCTACAGGCAGTCAGGCTCTGATACCAAAGCTGTCGGGACCCCGATTCTAGGTCACACCGATCTAGCATGTAACACCTCATATCACTTTGCGGCCTCACGCACGGTATCCCCACGGGTGTCGCCTTACCATGGCCCGGGACCATTTGCGCCTTTTTGGCTCACGTATATGATAGTGTCACTAGCATCCATATGACAGAGAACCCGGGCTAACATGGCTAGTCGTGAACCAAAGCGGCACTAACCTATGGGGACAGGCATACATGATTCACATTGAGCATGTTGGTCAGCAGCGTGTGAATCCGGGCTGTAGCACTGGGCTAACAGGACTCCGGGGAACCCGGGCTGTAGCAGGCTAGGCAGGACTCCGGATGTCACCGCGTGACATTTCCCCGAAGGGACAAACACATGAACGAAGTGAAACACATGCCGGCCAGTCAAGTGTTCTGAGCAGTAGTGCTGGGCTAGCAGGACTCCGGTGAACCGGGCTGTAGCGGACTACTATGGCTCAAGGAAGCACTAGACTACATTTCCCCATAAGAGAGGCTGCCAAGGATAAACAACTAGATTGTCGGATCCCACACATAGCAATACACGTCACACGTACGCATAACATGCATGTGTTGTACAACATGGCATCACAACATAACGCAAACTCATATAGATAAAGGCTCAGAAGAGCCACATAGCATTAAATACAAACAGGGGTCACATGACCCATCATTCAGAGCATACAAGCAACGGAAGCATTACATGTCTGAGTACAAACAACTACAAAAGAAAAAGGCTGAGAAGCCTGACTATCTACAAGTCCCTCCCAAGGGTACAAGATCGTAGCTGAGGTAACAAGCTACTCGTCGAAGTCCAAGCGGTACTACTAGTGAGACAGATGTCTCACCTGCAAAACATAAATAAAGCAAACGTGAGTACAAAGGTACTCAGCAAGACTTACATCAGATCCTATCATACATGCATTTGTATCAAGAAGGTAATGTGGGGTTTAGTTGCAGCAAGCCAGCTTTGACTCAGTGGCTATCCTGTTCTACGACAACGAGAAACTTCTTTGAGATGAGGCAGCGCACACGAGTCCACTAATCACCACATCAATACACTACTATGGATTCATCCTCGTCTCCTTACGAGAAGGCCATCCATAGCACTCACACTTGTCTTGAGCATTTTAGAGTATCCACTTTAAGTTGTCTATGTACCACGTAAGCATCCAAGAAGTCCATAACCGAGGACACGGCTATTCGAATAGATCATGATAACCCTGCAGGGGTGTACTTCTTCACACACGCTCTCACCACTTATCACCATATACACGTCATGTATCTCGGCAACCTTCAAGCGGAAGCCTGGCGAGGGTGTCGGCCACGACCTGACTAACCACACAAGACTCTAGTCCAGGTTTATCGCCTATTCGGGTTCCATCCGCAAGGAGATCCGGCCGGGGTTTCGCTCACGGCCCCAAACGATGTGTACAGGGTTCCCGAGCCCACCATCCGGGTGTCACTCGGTACACTGGGCCACGTGTGCCTAGTCTGTCCCAAGTCCACCCTGCCGGGTGCCACTCGGTAGAAAAATAGCACTACCTATAAACACCAGAAACTATTTGCAACTCCTGGACAGAGATCAAGGCGGTTAATAAGTCGAGAGAGCTTGGAGTGCCCGGAGCCCAATGTGTGGTAGTAGCTAGTCATTGGACAACTTACACAGAACTCAGTTCTTAGGGACGGTTCCAGTGAGACAACCCACCATGTACTCCTACATGGCCTCTCACCGCTACCTTTACCAAATCGTGTTCACACGCTTAACTCTCAACATCAGAACATAGCACTGTACTCTAATTCATTCCCAATGAATCAGACCTGACATACTCTAAGCAATAGCAGGCATGGCATGGCAAGAACACAACATGGCTCAAGCAACTCCTACACATGCTAGTGGGTTTCAACTATTTACTGTGGCAATGACAGGTCATGCAGAGCAATGGGTTCAACTACCGCAGCATAAAGTAGCAGTTGAATCGTTGTTGTCCTAATGCAATAAATGAGAGCAGGAGCGAGAGAGTAGGATTGTATCGGAATGAACAAGGGGTTTTGCTTGCCTGGTAGATCAACAGGGGGGCACTGCTCCTCAGACAGGTACTCTAGAACACTCTCCGGAGCAGGACCTATCGAGAAGGAACGGTGTCGGAAATCAAACACAAGCATATGCAACATTATGATGCATGAACATGTCATGAGTAGGTGATGTTTGTTTGAGTTAATGCAGCTAGCATTTATTTGGTTGAAGTCCATTTGAACCAAGGGTTCAAATACAACTCCAAATTAAGCTCTTAAATATGCCATAAGTGTGTTTTCATATATACAACATGTATATATGATTTGTCATGCATGAAAATGGTACAGATGGATAGATTGAATTTTTCTGATAATTTTTCATATGTAAATTATTTCAATCTGAGCTACGGTTGAATTTCTATGAATTTTTAAAGTTTAGGCAATTTTCTGGAATTTCCTATAAAAGAATAAATCCAGAAAAGAGTTATTGCATCAGCATGACGTCACTATGATGTCAGCAGTCAACGGCACGGTCCAGGTCAAACCTGACCAGTGGGACCCACTGGTCAGTGACATAGTTAGTTAACAGGGGGTTATTATACTAATCTAATTGAAATTAGTGGTGTTGGGCCCACTGTCAGTGTCAGGGGGTTAGCAAATGGTGATTAGCCTTAAGCTAATCACCTGGCAGGTCAGGCCCGCAAATCAGGCCGGCGAGGTCGTCGTCGGCGACCACTGGACGCGGCAGCATCCACGCTGCAGGGCACGGGGGCGGCGGCTGGGGGCACTGGGGCGTAGCCCGTGCTCTCCCGCATCTAGTGGGGTAGGTAGGAGGAGGAGGGGTGGCCGGAGCTCACCGGAGCGAGGCTCGGGGCGGCGGGCGGAGCACAGCCAAGTGCGGGCGAGGGCTGCGGTGCATGGGGAAGCGAGCGGAGAGGCTCTACGGCCTCCTGGCGTCACCAGGAGCAGGGTGACGCGCTCGGCTGCGGGCTGCGGTGGCCAGGGCGACGGCGGCGACATGGACTGCAGCGGGGCGCTTCAGCCATCTATGAAACGATGGCTATGGCGAGCGGCAAGCTACGGGGTTAGGGGGAAAAAGAGTGGCCTCACAGCGGTTGCAGGGGCCGTAGAAGCGGGCTCGGGGAAGCTCGGACGGCGGCAAATCGACGGTGGAAATCCGCGGTGGCTGACGAGGAAGACGAAGACGATGGCGTCATTTCAGGCATCCCGTGGGCGCGTGCTTCATCTTGGTGCTTCACGGCGTCGAGGAAGACCCGTTGGATAGGGCAGAGGGGCAAGGGGAGCACGGTGGCTGCGGTGGTGCTCGGCGGCGCGCTGCGCTCCGCTCGGGTGTGAGGTGGAGGGGGACCAAAGAAGGGGGGAAGCACGGGGGGAGAGTGAGAGAGGTTCGGGGGAGTGCGTGGCATCGTCAGGTGCCTCCAGCGGCGAGCGGGGAAGCAGGAGGTGGCCGGCGTGTGCTCGCGCGCGGCGAGCGCGTGCCCCTGTCCTCCTGGCGTGAGGAAGGGGAGGACTGGCAGTGCCAGGCAGCTGGGCCGGCCTGCTGGGCCGCTGGGCCAGGCCGGCTGCATAGTGCCAGGCCGCAGATAAGCACAGGTAGGCTTTTCCTTTTTTGTTTTCTTTTCTATATTTCTGACATTTGTTTGGTTTAAATAAAATACTAAACCATTTTAATTAATTCTGTCAAATTTTGCAGGGACCTAAGGAATTAATCCAAAGCCCCTCACCAAAATTCAGAATTATTGGACAATATTTTATATATATAAAAATATTTATCCAACGCAAATAATTACTGGATTAACTCCAAATGTCCAAAATAAATATTTATGAGCTCCTAAAAATATTGGTTTGGTTTTTTACCTCTGACCAATATTTTCAGAGAGTAACATGAACATTTTCTTGGACCTTTTTGGAGAAATTTGTATCTGGATTATTTCTAGAAATGATTCTGAGGGTTTCACAAATCCCCATTTCAAATTTAAATGGAATTTAAACATGATGCAAACATGAAGGCTAGCCTAGGTCATACCAGAACTAGGGATGTGACAACTCGCCCCCACTCGAAGAATCTCGTCCCGAGATTCAGGAGTTGGCGGAAAGAAAGTGGGGTACTCGAGTCGAAGACGATCTTCACGCTCCCAAGTAGCTTCTCTCTCGGAATGATGAGACCACTGAACCTTGAGAAACTTGATGTTATGACGTCGAGTGACACGCTCTGCTTGATCAAGGATGCGAACAGGGTACTCTCGATAGGTGAGGTTATCTTGGAGATCAAGCGTTTCGTGGTCCACTCCGCGGATGGGATCCGAGAAGCAACGCCTGAGTTGAGAGACGTGGAAGACATCATGAACTCGAGAAAGAGTTGGCGGTAGTTCCAACTGGTAGGCAACCTCTCCTCGTTTAGCGAGAATGAGAAAGGGACTAATGTAACGAGGAGCCAACTTGCCCTTGATACCGAATCGATGGGTACCCTTCAAAGGGGTAACCCGAAGGTAAGCCTTGTCGCCAATTTCATAAGCCACTTCCTTATGACTACGGTCATACTGGCTCTTTTGACGAGATTGGGCTGTTTTCAAATTCTCACGAATGATGCGAACTTGCTCTTCTGCCTCCTGGATCATATCCGGTCCAAAGAATTGTCTTTCACCGGTTTCTGACCAGCTCAAAGGTGTTCGACATCTTCGTCCATACAGAACCTCAAAAGGAGCTTTCTTGAGGCTGGATTGGTAGCTATTGTTATAAGCAAACTCGGCGAAGGGAAGACACTTCTCCCAATCCATACCGAATGAGATAACACAAGCTCTAAGCATGTCTTCGAGAATTTGGTTGACCCTTTCCACCTGACCACTTGATTGAGGGTGGAAAGCGGTACTGAAGGAAAGATGGGTGCCCATGGCAGTTTGGAAACTCTCCCAGAAATGAGAAGTGAAAAGACTACCACGGTCTGAATTGATCTCTAGTGGAACACCATGAAGTGACACTATTCGAGAAATATATAAGTCAGCGAGCTGACTAGCAGTGATACTCTCTCGAACAGGTAGGAAGTGAGCCACTTTGGAAAGACGATCAATGACTACGAAGATAGCATTATTCCCTTTCTTGGTCCTGGGAAAGCCGGTGATGAAGTCCATACCAACTTTATCCCATTTCCACTCAGGAATAGCTAAAGGTTGAAGGGTGCCAGCAGGCCTTTGATGCTCTGCCTTAACGCGACGACAAACATCGCAGTTAGCAATAAACTGAGCAATTTCTCTCTTCATCCTAGTCCACCAAAACCTCTGGCGTAGGTCCTGATACATCTTAGTACTACCGGTATGAATCGTGAGAGGAGATTCATGCGCCTCCTTAAGGATTAATTGTCGAAGATGTTGATTCTTGGGAACCACCAACCGACTCTCAAAGAAAACAACACCACGATCATCTATAGAGAAACTACCACCAACTCCTTTGTTAATGTTTCTCTTGATCCGGGAAATTCCCGTATCCTGCTTCTGGGCTTCTATGATATGATCCACAAGAGTAGGTTTCGCCACCAAGGTAGAAAGGAATCCATGAGGAGCGATGTGAAGGTTTAGCTTACAGAATTCCTCACGAAGAAGTGGTTGGCCCTGTTGCAACATTAGATTGTTTCAATAGGACTTACGACTTAGCGCATCAGCCATGACATTTCCCCTTGCCTGGGGTGTAGGTAATCCCTAAGTCGTAATCTGAGATCAACTCCAACCAACGTCTTTTCCTAAGGTTCAAATCTGGTTGGGTGAAGATATACTTGAGACTCTGGTGATCGGTGTAAATCTCGCAACGCTTACCAAGAAGGTAATGTCGCCAGGTCTTAAGTGCATAGACTACGGCTGCAAGCTCTAGATCATGTGTAGGATAATTCTCCTCATGTGGATGCAACTGTCGAGATGCATAAGCAATCACATAGCGATCTTGCATAAGAATGCAACCTAGTCCCTGTCGTGAGGCATCACAATAGATAACAAAGTCCTTAGTGAAATCCGGTGGCACAAGTATGGGAGCAGAAGTCAGACGTCTTTTCAGTTCCTGAAAACTGTGCTTACACTGTGGGGACACTCAAACTTTTATCTTTCTTGAGAAGTTCCGTGAGAGGTTTGGCCACTTTGGAGAAGTTCTCAATGAAGCGGCGACAATAACTGGCTAGACCAAGGAAACTCCTAACTTGCTTAACTGTTTCATGCGGAGTCCAATCAAGAACGGCCTGAACTCTCTCGGGATTGATGGCAATGCCCTTACCAGAGATTACGTGGCCGAGATAGGTCACTTCTGGTAACCAAAATTCGCACTTGGAGAACTTGGCATAAAGGCGGTGCTCTCTGAGTTTTTCTAGCACAAGTCTAAGATGTTCGGCATGCTCTTCCTCGTTCTTCGAGTAAATAAGGATATCATCGAGGTAAACCACGACGAACTTATCTAAGTACTCCATGAAGATCGAGTTCATCAAGCGGGAGAATGTAGCTGGAGCATTGGTTAGACCAAAGGACATGACTCTGTACTCGTACTGGCCATAACGAGTGACGAAAGCCGTCTTAGGAATGTCCCCGTTTCTGATCTTGATTTGGTGGTAGCCTAACCTCAAATCCATCTTGGAAAAGACTGAGGATCCAGCGAGCTGATCATATAGGTCGTTGATCCTGGGGAGCGGGTACTTGTTCTTTATCATGACCAAATTAACGGGACGGTAATCTACAACCATCCGGTCCGTACCATCCTTCTTCTTGACGAAGAGGACGGGGCAAGCCCAGGGAGAAGAACTAGGATGGATGAAACCCTTTTGCAAGGATTCATCGAGTTGTTTCTTAAGCTCAGCTAGTTCTAAGGGTGCCATCTTGTAAGGTCTCCTAGAGATTGGAGCGGTTCCTGGGATAAGATCTATGACAAACTCTACATCTCTGTCAGGTGGAATACCTGGCAGTTCCTATGGAAAGACATCCGGAAAGTCACGGACTACCGGAATATCTTCAAAGTCTGGAAGAGGGCTGGCATTAAGGGAATAGAGCTGACGCTTTGCAACTCTAGTGGAGACGGTGACTATCTTGCCAGAGGGGTGTGTAAGCTGAACAGACCTAGTGTAACAATCGATCTTGGCATAATGAGCTTTCATCCAGTCCATACCCAAGATGATGTTAATATCTGTAGACTTGAGAGCTATAAGTGACGCAAGGAATACAAGTCTGTCAACAAGGATTTCATTACCATGGCTTATTCTGGTAGTTTGCCATCTAGACCTTGGAGTTTGGATTTCAAGTGGAGTTGGCATATCACAAAATGACATGTCATGCAAACGAGCATAGCCTTCAGAGATGAAGGAGTGAGATGCTCCCGGTATCGAATAGAACTGAAGTTGGATGACAGTTGACAAGGAGTGTACCAAGAACGACATCCGGATCATCATGAGCGTCTTTAGCTGAGACGTGATGCACACATCCACGTTCAGTGGGAGCTGACTTGACACTAATCATCTAGCGTGATGGCTTACCACGGCCAACAGACTTCTCAGGCTGGGGTGGAGCATAGTTGGTTTGAGAGCAGTCACGTGCATAGTGTCCTGGCTCTCCGCATGTGAAACAAGTCCCTGAAGTAGGACATGGACCCGCTTTGACAAGCGGTCTACCAACAGGCTTGGGTGGAGCACGTAACTGAACTGGGTGAGGCGCCACATAAGAGGGCCTCGATGAGTAACCAGGTGGAAGAGCGGAGTTCGGAACCCAAATCCGGCGCTTCTGCGAAGTAGAACCGGAAGAAGAACCCAAATCACGGGTGTGCTTACGAGACTCCTCGTAAGTGAGTTGAGCTGTCTCTGCATTAATGGCCTTGTTTACAAGAGCCTGGAATGTATTGCAATGATGCAAGTGGAGATCACGACGCAACTTGGGGTTGAGACCCTTCTGGAACCTAGCCTGCTTCTTGGCGTCCGTGAACACCTCTTCTATAGCATAGTGGGCAAGGTTCTCAAACTCTCTACTATAAGCATCAACAGCCATCTTACTCTGGGTGAAACTACAGAACTCTTCTCTCTTGCGGTCAATGAGAGCCTGAGGAATGTAATGCTCGCGAAAAGCCTCAGTGAAATCTCTCCAGGTAGGTATCTGGCCAGCTGGAAGCATAGCCTCATAGTTCTGCCACCAAAGACTAGCAGGACCTTCCAGATGATAAGCAGTGTAGGTGACCTTGTCACTTTCAGCTCCGTTCGCAGAACGTAGCTTGTGTGTGATACTACGAAGCCAGTCATCTGCATCGAGTGGTTCAATGGAATGATGGAAGGTAGGTGGTTTCAGACTAATGAAATCATAGATGGACGCTGACTCTTTGTGCTGATGGGAGGTGTTCTCCTCGATACGTGCCAAAAAGCGGTTAGACTCTCGCTTGTTCTTCTCCATCTCTAACATGAACTCTGCCAACGAAGGCTGGTCGGGAGGATCCTCATCCCTACCATCTCCGTGGTTCCGGCTACGAGCAACAGAACTTCAGTTAACTGACGACATCCTGAAGAACCAACCAAGGAAACAAGGATGGATTCAGCATCATCATAAGGATGTAGAATATAGTACGAGGAATATACTATCTCTTGAACTCCTAGGAAAATTCCGGCAGCATAACGGCAGTAAAATGCTCAAAATGAGACATCCTGCAAACGATGGGGTAGTACCATACTTAACATCATCACTCAAGGTTCTGAGATATGACTAAACAGGCTACACCGGAGGTACTCGAACTAGGATATGACTCAGATCAACCAAACCTAAGAGACTACGGAGTAGTAACACGTGATCCTGATAGACGGAAGAGAAAGCCTAGTTCCTTAACCCCGTAGGAAAGATAGGATGACTCAGATCAGAAGGGCATGAGGTATAAGGAGTAAAAAGAGCCTTACGTTCCCTTCCACAATCAATTCCCTTATATAACTAAAGAATTTCTAGACTCAACTTCGACCAGGTTGGCTTGGAAATCATATATATAGAGGGGGCTATCCATGAGAAGAGAGTGGAGGTATGGTCGGTGTGAGGTATCCATAGAATCGAAGAGAGGGGTGATGTGTGTGTGTGTGTGCGTGCGATAGATAAAGAGCGCCATCGAATTTGTGTGTGCCCACATCAAAGATATAGGGTGGCTGGCCTACTAGAACATGAGAGGGGACATGTGCAGTTTGTCTCTGCGGCATGTATACCTACCTACAGCGCTCGACTATCGGTGTGTGGGGGTGGGGCGGAGAGACCTAACTATAGAGGTACAATGGCTGGTATATGTGTGGAGGAGGAGAGAGACCTACCTTATGTATTGAGGGAGACCGGTAGGCATCCGTGCATATGTGTAGGAGAGGAATAAGGTTGGGAGAGAGATAGAGCTAGAGTGTCGGAGGGGTTGGTGGTGGAGTTGCTTCTCGCAAATGGTGGGAGGCTTGCTAGACAAATGGAGGGCACGTCTGCAATATAAATAATAGATGGGATGCCTACTTGTATGTGCAAGTGTGTGTGAGTGACAGGTCAGGAGGCATGCACGAATGATGAGGGGGTGATATGGGTGTGGTAAGCAGACGTAACTACATAGGAAGATCAATTGTCCTTTTGTCGGAGAAAGGAGAGACATAACTTGTGAGGTACGTCGATCGATGCATGGGGAAAATAGTTAAAGTTGACCTAGGTATATGTAGGGAGATCAATCGGTATACATGCATGTATGTGTTAGAAGCAAATAAGGCCTGGAGAGAATGATGGAGAGAGAGGGATGCGGCTAGGAGGTGGTGCGAGAGGCATACTATATCAAGGGGAAGGAGTGTGCGAGTACGAGGTCAATGAAAAGAATGGCGGGAGTGAGGCATGGACGGTGAGAAGAGAAGAGGCAAAGCTTGAGTTTGTGGTAGGCACACCTGGCTAGAGAGGCATATCGATCGGTGTGTACCATAAAGAAGGAGCTAGGGGGCCTACACACACCGCAGGTGAATGACCTAAAGTGAAAATACAAATTTGCATGATGGAGCTAGAGAATGCTGAGGGAGGGTGAGAGGGAGGCGGGCGTGTGCATGCACGAGTGAAAGGTAGCGCTAGCTACAAAGGTAAGAGGATTGTGTGGGTGTAAAAGACGAACAGAGATCTTAGCTCATTATAAAAAGTGAATTCAGATATTTGAAGAATTTATCATAGTGTTTTTAAACCAATGCATGGATGAATATATATAACGGTGATACGCATGGTGTGGTTATGAACATGTTATACTACATATAATATATTTTATATAAAAAAACTGAATTGGTGATGATCGTGTGCCTGCCATCCTGCAATATAGGCCGTTCGATTTATATCCGGCAAATGGGAAGGAAACTATGGCAATTTTGAAAAAACATACCCACACCCGTCTGCACATTTGCAAATAAGGCCTTCCCTCATTCATCATTTTCTCCCACAAGATAAACTACTCATACAAATGCATCTTGATGTTACGTGGAACGCATGGGCATCTTGCTAGAACTACATATAATATATAGAACATTGATTATAATTTGGGATAATGTGTGGCTTTTGCAGCTCATGGCTAAATACTTGTCATAATGTAGGGGGCGGGGCACTATACTTTGTGTGATAAACATGTTGTACGTATGGAACATGGTTTAGATTATGAATATCCAGTTAGTACATCAAATGTACTATTATTTGTAATCAACATCAACTATATTCAAAAATTTGAATTCGAGTTCAGATAGTACACACAGTTCATATCTATCTCTATAGTAATCATGTAGTGTGTTGTTAAGGTAAGACACAAATGATGGTTTAAGTTGGCAACAATCATGATTGTAGATTCTTCTTCAAATAGAGAAACAAATTCAAATTTAGTTCGAGTTGCAGTGGTAGTATAGACATTTGGAATGCACTAAATTGTTGGTATGAGTAGGTTACATGCATTATACAGCCAACGAAAAACTTTAATTGGAGATAACATGGATTCATAGCTTTGAATAGCATTTGTATAGTAAAATAGGACAAGACTCTCTCTTTGTGTGGTGTGAATAGTTTTATTTTTTGTTTTTTTCGTTGAGGGAAGTGCAAATTGATTTGGTATGTATAATATTACACGTTAGGCTTGTCCCTAAAATTCAACCCGCGCCTTGTTATATCCTGAAAATTCAGATATCGTGCTCCCAAAATGTGACGCCCGGGTAATCAAGCTACAGTGATCCCCCGCTAATGCTGCCACATCACATCGGTTACTGATAATAAACTAGCGATAGTTCAAAACCGAAACAAATTCAAAATTTAATTAAAGTATAGAATAAAAGTTTTCAAATGTTAAAACCAAAATGTTCGGGTTGTGACAAATATTGCATAGGTAATTACAGTGAAGAACCCATAATTAAGTAAAATATTTAAATGCACTATAGTTGGTAAAACAACGGCAACACAATTATTTAAATGCTTTTAAATACTAAACAAATATTAAACTAGTTTATTTAGTCACTAAAAACTTTTTACAACTCCAATTTAGGTGTGGGCTTTAACTTATTATAAAACTATAACTATTAAAGATCTAAAATAAACAGAAAAGGAAAATAAATAAAAGAAAGAAAATACAAAAAAGAAACAAACAAAGAAAAAGCCCGCCCTCCCACTGGGCCAAGTGGCCCAGCTGGCCTCCACCGACCCAACCGGCTGACCCATGTCCTCTACATAACCCCCCCACTCCCCCCGGTCCAACCCTAGCCACCAACCACTCCCCCCCCCCACTCCCCCTCGTCAGCCGCCACCTCCCGATCCGATCTGGATCGAGGAGGGGAACCGAACCCCGACGCCGCCTAGTCGCTTCGCCGTCGTCGGCGCCCGCCTCCTCAACCCTCCTCCCCACTGAACCAGCCCGAAGCCGCTCCCGACCCCATCGCCTCGACGCCCATCACCGGAGCACCACCACCGTCGCCGAATCCCGCTGGGCTGCCCCGTCGTCCACGTCTTCTCGTCGCCACGCCGCACGTCGTCCCCAACCTCCGTCGAGCCCGCTGCCTGAACCCCTATGGCCCCAGTGAGCCCCGCCTCGCTCCCTTCCTCTCCCTCGCGCGCTTGCGCTCGTCGCCGCAGTCCCCGCCGATCTTAACCGCGGTTGACGCGCTCCGGCCGCGTCCGATGCGCGCTCACCACGCCGTGGCCGCGCCCGCACCGTGCTCGCGCCGTCTCGCGCACGCACGCCAACCGCTCCCACCACGTACCGCGCCCCTGCACCGCGGTCGACACGCATGACCGCCAGTCCTGCGGGCCGTGCCTTGGCCGCGCCCCCAGCTCACCAGGCTGCGCCTCCCCGCTCACGCAAGCTGCTGTCGCTGCAGCTGCGTTGCCACTACCGCATGCTGCTGCCACCGCACTTCTCCCTCACCGCTGTTGCGCGCTGCTGCTCCGCTGCTAGCCCTGGCCGCCGGCGCCCCTCCATGCCCGGCTGCCCGTCTCTGCTTCCGGCGGCTCCGGCGATCCCCTGCGCGCATCACCGCCGTGGCCGCCGGCGCCCACGCCCACGTGCCCCTGGGCGTACGCCCGAAAGGGGCGCGCCCGTAACCAAAGCCCGCGCCCTGTATGGCCTTTGGCCAATGACGCATGGGGCCCAGCCCCCCCCCCCCCAGAACGAAATAAAAAAGGGTTTTTTTATATAAAAAATTAATAGATAAATGAAAAATAAATAATAAATAAAATAAATAATTAATTAATCTTGATTAATTAAACTAAATAATTAATTGAACTAATTAATCATGATTAAGTTTAACCAAATAACTAATTAAACTAACTACTGTTAGTTATTTAACTAGTCAATGATAGTGGGGCCCACCACCTAATTAATCCTGATTAGGTTAATTAAACTAGATAATTAAATGTGTCACTGACAGGTGGGACCCACCTGTCAGGTTGACCAGGTCAACTGCTGATGTCATGCTGACGTCATGATGACGTCAGCAGACACTATTCTGGATAATGTTGATTTAACTAATTAAATAAACCCTAAAAATGATTTAAATCTTTTAAAATTAATATAAAATAAACCATAGCTCGGATAGAAAAACTTTGTACATGAAAGTTGCTCAAAACGATGAGGCGAATCCGGATACGCAGCCCGTTCATCCGCAACGCATCCCTAGCATAGCAAACACGCAACTTTCCCCCTCCGGTTCATTTGTCTGAAAACGCGAAACACCAGGGATATTTTCCTGGATGTTTTCCCCCATCACCAGTACCACCTCATACCGCATTAGGGCACTCATAGCACCGCTACTTATCATGTCATGCATCGTGATGCATTTATTTGCATTATATTTATTGTTTCTTCCCCCTCTTCTCTCGCTAGACACCGACACCGATGCCGCTGCTACCCAGTACGACTACAGTGTTGACGACCCCTCTCTCTTGCCAGAGCAACCAGGCAAGTCCCCCCTTGATCACCAGATATCGCCTACTCTTCTCTATACTGCTTGCATTAGAGTAGTGTAGCATGTTACTGCTTTCTGTTAATCCTATTCTGATGCATAGCCTGTCATTGTTGCTACAGCTGTTGATACCTTACCTGCAATCCTAATTGCTTAGTATAGGATGCTAGTTTATCATCAGCGGCCCTACACTCTTGTCCGTCTGCCATGCTATACTACTGGGCCGTGATCACTTCGGGAGGTGATCACGGGCATATACTATATAGTTTATGCTGTTACATTACTCATGATACTGTACGGAGATGGGGGCTGAAGGGGCAGGTGGCTCCATCCCGGTAGAGGTGGGCCTGGGTTCCCGACGGCCCTCGACTGCTACTTTGTGGCGGAGCGACAGGGCAGGTTGAGACCACCTAGGAGAGAGGTGGTCCTGGCCCTGGTCGGCGTTCGCAGATACTTAACACGTTTAACGAGATCTTGTTATTTGATCTGAGTCTGGCTACTGGCCTATAATCACTAACCATCTACGCGGGGACAGTTATGGGCACTCGATGTCGTGGTATCAGCCGAAGCCTTCGTGACGTCAGCGACTAAGCGGAGCGCGCCGGGTTGGACTGGAACGCCTACTCTTGTATAAGGGAGGCTAGGTCTGCTCACCGACTGCGTACGCAACGTGCAGGTGGCAATGGGTGATGGGCCCAGACCCCTGCTCCATAGGATTTAGACCGGCGTGCTGACCTCTCTGTTGTGCCTAGGTAGGGCTGCGATGTCTTGATCTCCCGAGGCCGGGCATGACCGAGGAAAGTGTGTCCGGCCAAATGGGATCGAGCGTGTTGGGTTATGTGGTGCACCCCTGCAGGGAAGTTAATCTATTCGAATAGCCATGATCTTCGGTAACACGATGACATGGAGTTGTACCTTGACCTTATGACAACTAGAACCGGATACTTAATAAAACACACCCTTACAAGTGCCAGATACAACCGGTGATCACTCTCTCACAGGGCGACGAGGGGAGGATCGTCGGGTAGGTTTATGCTATGCGATGTTACTTGGTGAACTTACCATCTACTCTCTTCTCCTGCTGCAAGATGGAGGTTACCAGAAGCGTAGACTTCGAAAGGATTAGCTATCCCCCTCTTATTCCGGCATTCTACAGTTCGGTCCACATATGATACCCTTGTTCCTTTTGATACCAATGCATACATATGTAGTGTAGCTCCTTGATTGCGAGTACTTTGGATGAGTACTCACGGTTGCTTTGCTCCCTCTTTTCCCCCTTTCTATACCCGATTGCTGCGACCAGACGTTGGAGCCCAGGAGCCAGACGCCACCATCGACGACGACTACTACTACTCGGGAGATGCCTACTACTACGTGCAGCCCGCTGACGACAACTAGGAGTAGTTAGGAGGATCCCAGGCAGGAGGCATGCACCTCTTTCGATCTATATCCCAGTTTGTGCTAGCCTTCTTAAGGCAAACTTGTTTACTTATGTCTGTACTCAGATATTGTTACTTCTGCTGACTCGTCTATGATCGAGCTCTTGTATTCGAGCACTCGAGGCCCCTGGCTTGTAATATGATGCTTGTATGACTTATTTTATTTGTAGAGTTGTGTTGTGATATCTTCCCGTGAGTCCCTGATCCTGATCGTACACGTTTGCGTGTATGATTAATGTACGATTGAATTGGGGGCGTCACAAGTTGGTATCAGAGCCGACTGCCTGTAGGAATCCCCCTTCCACACTCCTTGGCCGAAGTCGAGTCTAGACATTACAAAACTTTTTACTAACATGGTTGTGTGCCTTACGGGCCCATGTCGCCATTTGGGTGGTTTTAGGATCTTTTATTCCTCGACCTATATTCTGGGACTCTAACATCTCTTCTATTCGGGTTAAACGATTTTACTAACTCCAACTCTAGGTTCTCATAAATAGTTTCTTCCAAAGAGCCCCTTCATTCCAAATGATGGTCTGCTTCACCAGAAGATTCTGAAGATACTCTCCGTTATTCTCTCGAGACCTTGTGCCCACCACTTTTGCTATTCCCGACCACCGATAAATCCTTATGGATAACTACATATACTTGACATTCTTACATTCAACACCATTGATCTTGTTATTACAAGATACCCCAAAATACTTGTTGTTGTTCCAAGAATCCTTGTGCCTACTGCCTTGCAGTTCCTTGTCACCTGAATACACCTACAAATTAATCCTCACACACATCGAGGATTTGTGTCTCCCCAGTTGTTCATGTGTTTCACCGAAGACTTCGAAATACTATTCGATCCTCCAAAAATCCTTAGTAGCTTATTGCTCTGCAATACTTGTCTGCTTGCATTGTGGATGCTTTCCCTATGTCTGGCAATATTCGTTAGTATCCTTAGGCACCGTCATTTCAATCCCTTTGATTCAACATGAGTGCGAATGCACGCAATCATCAGTTGATCTTTTTAAATTATCTTTCCGGCTCAGACGTCATTTTAAACATGAGCTGGTTCTCAACAAATCCAATTGCCATTGATTTCACCCCTAAGGCTATTCAACTTATCCATCCCTAATCAGAACATTGCTTCTGATCCCTTGATTTGAAAATCATAATTCCTTTGCATGTGAGCTCTAGATTAGTTAGTTGTTTCCATAATCCAATGCCTTTGCATTGTTACTTCCTCTGGTTGTGTGCCGATGCTCACATCAGCTTTGTTATGGACCGGCAGATCCTTTAATGGATTTTATCTGACATCGTCCTTCATATTCAATAACCTTGTGAGCCTTCCCTCGGATACATAATGCCTTTGGTAAATTGTATCATCTACTTTCTCAACCTTGCTCTACTTTCGAGCTTGTGATATTTACTCTTGAAACTTGTGGTATGTGTTTCTAAGAAGCCCCTATGGGTTGGACATATGCCTTGTCTAAACTGTGTGAACTCGAAAGTTTTCACGAGTCATACACTTCTAGTATTTTGCTAGATGAAATTTCAACACTACAACTTCTTCGAAAGTGAGAAGTGAATGAAAGGTTATGCATTGGAGAAGTGGGAGTCGACCTTGAACTTTGTGTTCATGCCCATGGACACGATGTAGATCTTATCATTAAAGCTTCTCTTAAATTAAATTATTCCTTTGGTATAAGTTCATATTATATCTGGGATCTGGCCTTTTGCAATCGTGGTTCCGACCATGTTCTCCTTTAAATACCATTTCGCATGCAAGATTAAGCGCTTGTCTTCTGTAGAGCAATACCCCAGTCCAACCTCTACTTTGATCTGTCATCGAGTATTACCCCCTCTGGTATCTCGAGATTATCACGAAACTGCATAACTTCTTATGAGTTCTTCTTTAAGTATTATTTGACTTTCGCTGCATCATCATTTGACTTGATGTCATCGCCGACCGATTACATCTTCATAAAATCTCTCGACAAATGTGTTGTGGTCATCAGCAACATCCTGAGCTCTTCCAAGATATCTATCGAATTCTTGGTGAGAAATAGCTTCCTTTGCCCTCGATGATTTGGGTTATCATCGACAACATTATTGCATTCCCTCCAACATAAGACTTGTTCCTGTTTTGTGTTATACCCTGAGTTCCTTGCTATCCAACATTTGTTCTTCTTTACCTTGGGGTATTACCATCTTTTATATCCAGGATGCCGTGCTTAGCACACCCGGCCGGAGGCCCTATTGGTTATAGATTCCTTTTCAGCAAGGTTATCCATTCTTCCATGAGGAAATTGTAAGACTTATTCTGCAAGTTATTCCTGATGGATCCTTTGTGTTTCCAAAGTCTGACCTTTGCCTGAAGTCCATGTCAATGCTATCTCGAAGCATATATATTTTACTCCAATTATCAACAAAAACATTTAAAGCCTAATGTTAAATGTTTCCTGCTCAATTATCCAAACACCGCTGTATGGGTAAAGTCATGAAATTTCTCTCTCATTACCTAAAGAGTTTTCTACATTATATCCTGTCAAGAATATCATGCTCTGCGTGTCCTTGGGAAGGATATACCCTTGAAATATGTGTTTAAACACATTTTCCTTTCCATTGTTTTGTTAATCTGATGCTCGCATTTCCTTTACATTGGTTTGTTTAGCCTTTCCGGTGATCTATATGATCTAAGCAGCAATATTCTTCTGCTTATGTAAACACCTAGGTGCACAACCGTGTCGGTAAGACCCTATTACTATTGTTGATGACATTCAGGTAACCACCGATGGACAAGAACTTTGCCTATTGGTCCGCCTCGGATTAACGAGCAGGAAAATGGTTCTCTTCGTCCCTCGCCCTTGGTACCAACGTTGTTGCCAACATAACCGACAATCTCTTCTCTGACATGCCTGGCTATCATGATGCCTTGCTATCATGACCGTGCTAGATGTCAGTGCCCTCCTACTTTACCCACATGGTGGGCCCATAACCCACAGTTCCATAGGATCGAAACCTGACTCTCCTGTACATCCCTGCTTCAAAGTTATCCCTTATGCCTCGCTTCGTAGGCAATTCATGAGCCACCTTCCTACTGCTCTATTCTGGTATCAGACGCAATGCTTACTCTCGCCGCTCTGAACCCCTTTCTCACTTTGGTTCCGACTTTGAGAAGCTATCTATCCACTTGGACCCTCTCATTGTACCTTCGTATCGTACTCTCGATGTATTTTATCTGTTCAACTCGAGAGATAATCTTATGCTCATTCATGGTTAACCCCAGATTGTTTCCCTCGTAAGCATGCTGTCGTAGCCGAGCTGCCCCTTACCTATTCGTAAGTACGTTGGAGTTCCCGAAGAAAAATATGATGACTTCCTCGTGATTACCTGAAGTAGAGGAATGAAGGCATCGATGTAATGGATCGACCTCTCCGAGAAGAGCAACCAAGACCGATAAGACTCGATAGAATTTCGTAGCCACACCTTTCCCTTACTCCCCTCTTAAATCTCGGGATGAGATTTCTTGTAGTGGAGGAGAATTTTGGCGCCCGGGTAATCAAGCTACAGTGATCCCCCGCTAATGCTACCACGTCACCTCGGTTACTGATAATAAACTAGCGGTAGTTCAAAAGTGAAACAAATTCAAAATTTAATTAAAGGATAGAACAAAAGTTTTCAAATGTTAAAACCAAAATGTTCGGGTTGTGACAAATATTGCATAGGTAATTACAGTGAAGAACCCATAATTAAGTAAAATATTTAAATGCACTATAGTTGGTAAAACAACGGCAAAACAATTATTTAAATGCTTTTAAATATTAAACTAGTTTATTTAGTCACTAAAAACTTTTTACAACTCCAATTTAGGTGTGGGCTTTAACTTATTATAGTACTATAACTATTAAAGAACTAAAATAAAACAGAAAAGGAAAATAAATAAAAGAAAGAAAATACAAAAAAAGAAACAAACAAAGAAAAAGCCCCCCTCCCGCTGGGCCAAGTGGCCCAGCTGGCCTCCATCGACCCAACCGGCCGGCCCATGTCCTCTCAATAACCCCCCCCCCCACTCCCCCCGGTCCAACACTAGCCATCAACCACTCCACCCCACTCCCCCTCGTCAGCCCCCACCTCCCGATCCGATCTGGATCGAGGAGGGGAACCGAACCCCGACGCCACCCAGTCGCTTCGCCGTCGTCGGCGCCTGCCCCCTCAACCCTCCTCCCCACCGAACCAGCCCGAAGCCGCTCCCGGCCCCATCACCTGGACGCCCATCACCGGAGCACCACCACCGTCGCCGAATCCCGCTGGCCTGCCCTGTCGTCCACGTCTTCTCGTCGCCACAATGCATGTCGTCCCCAACCTCATTCGAGCCCGCTTCCCTGAACCCCTACGGCCCTAGTGAGCCCCGCCTCGCTCCCTTCCTCTCCCTCGCGCGCTCGTGCTCGTCGCCGCGGTCCCCGCCGATCTTAACCATGGTTGACGCGCTCCGGCGGCATCCGATGCGTGCTCACTGCGCCATGGCTGCGCCCGCACCGCGCTCACGCCGTCTCGCGCGCGCACGCCAACCGCTCCCACCACGTGCCGCGCCCCTGCACCGCGGTCGACGCGCTCGACCGCCCGTCCTGCGGGCCGTGCCTAGGCCCCGCGCCCCGCGCACCAGGGCGTGCCTCCCCGCTCACGCAAGCTGCCGCCACTGCAGCTGCGTTGCCGTTGCCGCATGTTGCTGCTGTCGCACTTCTCCCTCACCGCTGTTGCATGCTGCTGCTCCGCTGCTAGCCCTGGCCGCCGGCGCCCCTCCATGCTCGGCCATCGTCTCTGCTTCCAGCAGCTCCGGCGATCCCCTGCGCGCATCACCGCCGTGGCCGCCGCGCCCATGCCCGCGTGCCCCTGGGCGTACACCCTAACGGGGCGCGCCCGTAACCGACGCCCGCGCCCTGTATGGCCTTTGGCCAATGACGCATGGGGCCCAGCCCCCAGAACGAAATAAAAAAAGGGTTTAAAAAAATGAATAATGAATAATAAATAAAATAATTAATTAATTAATTAATTAATTAATCTTGATTAATTAAACTAAATAATTAATTAAACTAATTAATCATGATTAAGTTTAACCAAATAACTAATTAAACTAACTACCGTTAGTTATTTAACTAGTCAATGACAGTGGGGCCCACCCCCTAATTAATCTTGAGTAGGTTAATTAAACTAGATAATTAAATGTATCACTAACACGTGGGACCCACCTGTCAGGTTGACCAGGTCAACTGCTGATATCATGTTGACGTCATGATGACGTCAGCAGACTCTATTCTGGATAATGTTGATTTAATTAATTAAATAAACCATAAAAATGATTTAAATCTTTTAAAATTAATATAAAATAAACCGTAGCTCGGATGGAAAAACTTTGTACATTAAAGTTGCTCACAACGACGAGACGAATCCGGATACGCAACCCGTTCGTCCGCCACGCATCCCTAGCATAGCAAACACGCAACTTTCCCCCTCCGGTTCATCTGTTCGAAAACGCGAAACACCGGGGATATTTTCCCGGATGTTTCCCCCCTTCACCAGTACCACCTCATACCGCGTTAGGGCACCCCTAGCACCGCTACTTGTCATGTCATGCATCGTCATGCATTTTTTGCATTATATTTATTGTTTCTTCCCCCTCTTCTCTCGCTAGACACCGAAACCGACGCTGCTGCTACCCAGTACGACTACAGTGTTGACGACCCCTCTCTCTTGCCAGAGCAACCAGGCAAGCCCCCCCCCCTTAATCACCAGATATTGCCTACTCTTCTCTATACTGCCTGCATTAGAGTAGTGTAGCATGCTACTGCTTTCTGTTAATCCTATTCTGATGCATAGCCTGTCATTGTTGCTACAGCTGTTGATACCTTACTTGCAATCCTAATTTATTAGTATATGATGCTAGTTTATCATCAGTGGCCCTACACTCTTGTCCGTCTGCCATGCTATACTATTGGGCCGTGATCACTTCGGGAGGTGATCACGGGCATATACTATATACTTTATACTGTTACATTACTCATGATATTGTACGGAGATGGGGGCTGAAGGGGCAGGTGGCTCCATCCCGGTAGAGGTGGGCCTGGGTTCCCGACGGCCCCTAACTGCTACTTTGTGGCGGAGTGACAGGGCAGGTTGAGACCACCTAGGAGAGAGGTGGGCCTGGCCCTGGTCGGCGTTCGTAGATACTTAACACGTTTAATGAGATCTTGGTATTTGATCCGAGTCTGTCTACTGGCCTATACGCACTAACCATCTACGCGGGGACAGTTATTGGCACTCGACGTCGTGGTATCAGCCGAAGCCTTCGTGACATCAGCGACTGAGCGGCGTGCGCCGGGTTGGACTAGAACGTCTACTCTTGTATAAGGGAGGCTAGGTCTGCTCACCGGCCACGTACGCAACGTGCAGGTGGCAATGGGCGATGGGCCCAGACCCCTGCTCCATAGGATTTAGACCGGCGTGCTGACCTCTCTGTTTTTCCTAGGTAGGGCTGCGACGTCTTGATCTTCCAAGGCTGTGCATGACCCAGGAAAGTGTATCCGGCCAAATGGGATCGAGCGTGTTGGGTTATGTGGTGCACCCCTGCAGGGAAGTTAATCTATTCGAATAGTCATGATCTTCGGTAACAGGACGACTTGGAGTTGTACCTTGACCTTATGACAACTAGAACCGGATACTTAATAAAACACTCCCTTCCAAGTGCCAGATACAACCGGTGATCGCTCTCTCACAGGGCAACGAGGGGAGGATCGTCGGGTAGGTTTATGCTATGCGATGTTACTTGGTGAACTTACCATCTACTCTCTTCTCCTGCTGCAAGATGGAGGTTACCAGAAGCGTAGTCTTCGAAAGGATTAGCTATCCCCTCTTATTCCGGCATTCTGCAGTTTAGTCCACATATGATACCCTTGTTCCTTTTGATACCAATGCATACATATGTAGTGTAGCTCCTTGCTTGCGAGTACTTCGGATGAGTACTCACGGTTGCTTTGCTCCCTCTTTTCCCCCTTTCTATACCCGATTGCTGCGACAAGACGTTGGAGCCCAGGAGCCAGACGCCACCGTCCACGACGACTACTACTACTCAGGAGATGCCTACTACTACGTGCAGCCCGCTAACAATGACTAGGAGTAGTTAGGAGGATCCCAGGCAGGAGGCATGCGCCTCTTTCGATCTGTATCCCAGTTTGTGCTAGCCTTCTTAATGCAAACTTGTTTACTTATGTCTGTACTCAGATATTGTTGCTTCCGCTGACTCGTCTATGATCGAGCTCTTGTATTCGAGCCCTCGAGGCCCCTGGCTTGTAATATGATGCTCGTATGACTTATTTTATTTGTAGAGTTGTGTTGTGAAATCTTCTCGTGAGTCCCTGATCTTGATCATACACGTTTGCGTGTATGATTAGTGTACGATTGAATCGGGGGCGTCACACAAAACTCGAGCCTTCACAACCCGCGCCTTTCTATCTCAAAATTACAACGCACGCAAAAAATCCCTCCAGCTGCCAAATCCTGACACGCGAAATCCCCATTCCAACCCTGAGCCGAAAGGGCCGCTAGTTCAAATTGGTGGGGGTACTTTTGTAACACACCATTCATTTTGGACAAGCTCGTAACTAAGTCATGGTTCCCCACACCCATCGCCTCCTTTTCACCATTCGAAATCCCAGGCCGCCATAACCTCTCTGCTCCAGTCGTGAAACCCCATCCTCCTTCGTCCACCACCTCACCGCTGCCCAGCCGAAGACTCTTCCCCGACGATGTCGTCCACCGCAACAGCTCGACATCCCTCATCCACCTCCCGGGATGAGGATTCGCCGTCCATCTCGTCGTACCGCCAGTTCAGCCGCTCCGTCCTCCACCTCCAAGGAGCTGCTCCGATGATCGCCTCGTCTATCACGGCTACTCCATCCCCACAGTGTCGCCATCACCTGCTCCACCGAAACCGCAACATCCTCACTGACTCCTCGGACAAGGCCGAGGCCTACTCGGCACCACCAAAGAGGTTGTACACTCATCGCATCGCACCTTCTCCTTAACTCGACCTCCTAGCGCCGACGGTGCTCCATCCCGCACCCCCATGGTGCGGCTACCTTGAAGTCGGCGCCGCAGGAGACACCTCCACGGTGGCTCTCCCTAGTGCGAGGCCCCTTCGGTGGTAGCGTCCATACCAGCCGGATCTGCTGCTGCTGCTCTGGCTCTCGCTCGCTCGCGTTGTTGCTCTACCCCCCCCCTCTCTCGTGCCGCTGCTCTGCTCTTGCTCTCGCTCGCACTGCTGATGCTAGTACATGGGCTGCTGCAGCTACACGAGTTGCTACTCTGGCTCTAGTTCACACTGCTCCTCCAGGAGCTGCTGCTCCAGTTGCTATCTGCCACTGTGTTCGCCATCGATCTCCTGCTGATTTAGAACACTGTTTCTCTACTACTAGTGCTCGAGCGGCCTAAAATACATGTGAAGTGCCTCTGTGCTACCAGTGCGTCCAGTTTCGACAGTAACATTCAGATTCCATAGTAAATTTCAATTTCGATAGTTAAGTCTAGAGTCAACAGTTGTAGTGAGGTGTTTTTTGGTGATGTAAATTTTACATCTATCACTTTTTGGTAATGTATTTTACATCATCTATTGGAGATGCTATTAGAATCCCACTTGAGATTAACAATGTCTATCTTGTACTGCTTCAGCCTCGACGTCTTAAGGCTCGTCGGAGCTGCTCCAACGACGGAACCATCCATCACAATAGAGCAGTGCCCTGGACGTTGACTACAGATTCCTTAGATCTTCCTCCACACCTCCAACAGCCACCTCTGCCTCAACTTGTTCAGCGACCAACCCAATAATGTCGAGGTCGACACGGCTACAGCAAAGAGTTGTGCACTTGTCGCATCACTTATTACTCTACATTCATGTCGATCCATTTGGGCTATTTTGGTTCAAAGGAAAAACTGAAGGAAAAACATAGCAATAGGAAATTTTTCCTATGGCACTCTACTATTCAATTATTCATGCATTTTGTTGAAAGGAATGGAGGAAGACATCCACCTAAACCTACCTTTAAAAATCCTATGCATGAAAACAAGACCAAGTGCATTAGTGGCAGAATAACATTCTAACTGTACACACTTTCATTTGGTTTCACTTTAATTCGTCCATGTTTCTTTGCATTCCTCTGCTATTCCGATTCCTGTGAACCAAACACCCAAGTTGATAGAAATCCTGGGTTTACAAATGCTTTGTTTCCCACGTGCATTCCTGTCCTATTCCGGTGTTTTTTCTATCCCTGCGTTTTTAGAATCCTACAAGCCAAAGGGGCCCTTACAAAAATACTTCAATTACAAGTAGGTGTCGAAGAAAGCTTTGTGTGGTTTGTCCTGCTCCTGCCACGACGTCGTCCACCTCACCTGAGCTGCTCCGTCGATAGAAGCATCCACCAAACCAAACATCATGACTCCTGACCATCTTTCACCGCCTCAGATCTCCTTCCCTGCCGCCAGCACCCACCGCAACGACATCACAAGAGAGGTCGGACCCTTTTGTTTCTGCTTATGTTATGCATTGCTTAATATTACCTGCTACTTTATCATCCTGGTCACCTCTTAGACTCCAAGTCAGGTCCAAATTAATGTTCAAACTTGAGTTTTAAAACTAGTTGTGGGGCACATATCGAGGCAACAATGAATAGTATCTCTGTCTATTATCTAGTTCAATTAGGGTATGCCTATGTGACACGTATCTATAATTTTTGATTGTTTCATGCTGTTATATTATCAATCTTGGATGTTTTATAATCATTTTATAGTCATTTTATATCATTTTTGGTACTAACCTATTGACATAGTGCCAAGTGCCAGTTCCTGTTTTTTCCGTGTTTTTTACATCACAGAAAATCAATATCAAACGGAGTCCAAATGCCATGAAACTTTACAGAGATTTTTTATGGACCAGAAGGAACAAGTTGGGCCCTGGTAGCACCTGGGGGAGTTCTGAGGAGGGGACAACCCACCAGGGCGCGCCAGGAGGCCCAGGCGTGCCCTGGTGGGTTGTGCCCACCTCGGGTGCCCCCGGACCACCTCTTTGCTCTATAAATACCCAAATATTCCCAAAACCCTATGGGAGTCAACGAAATATTCATCCAGCCGCCACAGAGTCTAGAACCACCAGATCCAATCTAGACACCATCTCAGATGGGGTTCACCACCTCCATTGGTGCCTCTCCGATGATGCGTGAGTAGTTCTTTGTAGACCTCCGGGTCCGTAGTTAGTAGCTAGATGGCTTCATCTCTCTCTCTAGATCCTCAATACAATGGTCTCTTGGAGATCCATATGATGTAACTCTTTTTGCGGTGTGTTTGTTGGGATCTGATGAACTTTGAGTTTATGATCAGTCATATCTTTTTATATCCATGAAAGTTATTTGAGTTTCTTTGATCTCTTATATGCATGATCTCCTATAGCCTCGTATTTCTTCTCCGCTATTTGGGTTTTGTTTGGCCAACTTGATCTATTTATCTTGCAATGGAAAGAGGTGCCTGGTAGTGGGTTCGATCTTACGGTCCTTGATCGCAGTGACAGAAAAGGGAACCTACACATATGTATCGTTGCTACTAAGGATAAAAAGACGGGATCTATATCTATGCAATAGATAAACGGATCTTGTCTACATCATGTAATCGTTCTTATTTCATTACTCTATTTTTCCATGAACTTAATACACTAGATGCATGTTGATACGTCTCCAACGTATCTATAATTTTTGATTGCTTCATGCTATATTATATTCTATTTTGGATGATTAATGGGCTTTGTTATACACTTTTATATTATTTTGGGGACTAACCTATTAATCGGAGGCCCAGCACAGAATTGTTGTTTTTTGCCTACTTCAGAGTTTCATAGAAAAAGAATATCAAATGGAGTCCAAACGGAATGAAACCTTTAGGAACATGATTTTCGGAACGAACGTGATCCAGAGGACTTGGACCCTACATCAAGAAAGCTACCAGGAAAGCACGAGGTAGGGGGCATGCCTACCCACCCCCCAGACGTGCCCTCCACCCTCGTGGGGCCCATGTTGCTCCACCGACGTACTTCTTCCTCCTATATACACCTATGTACCCACAAACTACCAGATACGGAGCCAAAACCCTAATTCCATCGCCGCAACCTTCTCTATCCGTGAGATCCCATCTTGAGGCCTTTTCTGGAGCTCCGCCAGAGGGGGCATCGATCACGGAGGGCTTCTACATCAACACGATAGCCTCTCCGATGATGTGTGAGTAGTTTACCTCAGACCTTCGGGTCCATAGTTATTAGCTAGATGGCTTCTTCTCTCTTTTTGGATCTCAATACAAAGTTCTCCACGATTCTCATGGAGATCTATTTGATGTAATCTTCTTTTGTGGTGTGTTTGTTGAGACCGATGAATTGTGGGTTTATGATCAAGTTTATCTATGAACAATATTTGAATCTTCTCTGAATTCGTTTATGTATGATTGGTTATCTTTGCAAGTCTCTTCGAATTATCAATTTGGTTTGGCCTACTAGATTGATCTTTCTTGCAATGGGAGAAGTTCTTAGCTTTGGCTTCAATCTTGTGGTGTCCTTTCCCAGTGACAGTAGGGGCAGCAAGGCACGTATTGTATTGTTGCCATCGAGGATAACAAGATGGGTTTTATATCATATTGCATGAGTTTATCCATGTACATCATGTCATCTTACTTAAAGCGTTACTCTGTTCCTTTGAACTTAATACTCTAGATGCATGCTGGATAGCGGTCGATGTGTGGAGTAATAGTAGTAGATGTAGGCAGGAGTCGGTCTACTTGTCTCGGACGTGATTCCTATATACATGATCATACCTAGATATTCTCATAACTATGCTCAATTCTGTCAATTGCTCAATAGTAATTTGTTTACCCACCATAATACTTATGCTCTCGAGAGAAGCCACTAGTGAAACCTATGGCCCCGGGGTCTATTTTCCATCATATTAATCTCCCGTCAACAAGCTATTTCTTGCGCCATTTTTATTTTGCTTTATTTACTTTGCATCTTTATCATAAAAATCGCAAAAATATTATCTTATCATATTTATCAGATCTCACTTTTGTAAGTGACCGTGAAGGGCTTGACAACCCCTTTATTGCGTTGGTTGCGAGGATTTTATTTGTTTGTGTAGGTGCGAGGGACTCGTGCATCGCCTCCTACTGGATTGATACCTTGGTTCTCAAAAATTGAGGGAAATACTTTTGCTAATTTGCTGCATCACCCTTTCCTCTTCAAGGGAAAACCAACGCAGTGCTCAAGAGGTAGCAAGAAGGATTTCTGGTGCTGTTGCCGGGGAGTCTGCGCAAAAGTGAACATACCAAGAACCCATCACAAACCCTTATCTCCCGCATTAGAATATTTGCCATTTGCCTCTCGTTTTCCTCTCCCCCACTTCACCCTTGCCATTTTATTTGCCCTCTCTCTCCGTCCTCCTTCTCTTTCCCTATTTGCCTCTTTTTCGCTCACTTCTTGTTTGCTCGTGTGTTGGATTGCTTGCTTGTCGTTATGGCTAGTCCCCTATCTTCTCCATTGTCTCCCGAAAATGAAGTTCTTAATTTTAAGCAAAGGGAAGAAGAAAATCTAAAGGACGCTTGGTATAGAATTTGCAATGCTCAAAATATATCTACCAGGAAGCAATCTACTTATGTTCTTCTCCGAAATTTTTATGTACGTTCTACTCCTTGGCACAGATATATCCTTGATACCATTACCGGAGGGAATTTCTTGGGTAGCCATACTTTTGATTCTTATAATGCTATGATAGATTTGTTTGGCTCACCCCCTTTTTTGGTTAATGGAACTATGTTAACTTTGGAGCATGTAATGCAAAGACTTGAAATTATTGAAAATAAAGTTGTTACCTTAGAGTTAATTTAAAATTTGGATAAAAAGATCCACAACCAAATTACTCAATATGGATCTAAAGTAGGAGTCACTTTGAAAAATATTAAGGAGAAGGAACCCATAGTTAATGAAAGAATAAATCAACATTCCACTAAAATCGATAAACTTGAGGGTATCATTACCAACTTGGGAACTGCTTTTTCTTCTGTAAAGAATACTCCAATTCCTCCAACTAAAATTGCCAAGCTTATGTATGTTCATAAAAATAAGGGTGAATCCTCTAGCAAGGAAACTACGGATCTCAAATCTATAAGTATTCATCCCAATCTTTTTGATATCATTAAGGAACCATTTGCTACAAATGGATTTTTTGATTTTGTGCCTAGAAGTTTGATAATTAATAAAAATAAAGAAACTCCTAAGGTTGATAGATGTCTCACTAAAGAATTACCAACTAAAGATACCTAGATCTATATTCGCTATTATGCCTAGCCAGGGGCGTTAAACGATAGCGCTTGTTAGGAGGCAACCCAATTTTATTTTTATTCCTTGATTTTTGCTCCTGTTTAGTAATAAATAATTTATCTAGCCTCTGTTTTATTTGTGTTTTTTGTGTTTAATTAGTGTTAGTTCCAAGTAGAACCGTTGGGAAGACTTGGGGGAAGTCTTTTTAATCTTGCTGTAAAAAAGAGAAACTTTAGCGCTCACGAGAACTGCTGCCATTTTTATTTGGAAGGTGATATTTAGTTAATTATTTTTGAAGATGTTTAATATATAAATTCCACACGTCCATCAATTTATTTTAGAATTTTTGGGGTTCCAGAACGTGCGTTAGCTACAGATTACTACAGATTGTTCTGTTTTTGACAGATTCTGTTTTTCGTGTGTTGTTTGCTTATTTTGATGAAAGTATGGCTAATAAAATAATGTATAAACCATAGAGAAGTTGGAATACAGTAGGTTTAACACCAATATAAATAAATAATGAGTTCATTAAAGTACCTTGAAGTGGTGTTTTGTTTTCTTTCGCTAACAGAGCTCACGAGATTTTCTACTTTAAGTTTTGTGTTGTGAAGTTTTCAAGTTTTGGGTAAAAGATTTGATGGATTATGGAACAAGGAGTGGCAAGACCATAATCTTGGGGATTCCCATGGAAACCCAAGATAATATAAGGACACCTAAAAGCCAAAGCTTGGGGATGCCCCAGAAGGCATCCCCTCTTGCGTCTACTTCCATCGGTAACTTTACTTGGAGCTATATTTTTATTCACCACATGATATGTGTTTTGCTTGGAGTGTCTTGTATTATTTGAGTCTTTATTTGTTCATTTAACACAATCATCTTTGCTGTACACACCTTTTGAGAGAAACACACATGATTCGGAATTTATTAGAATACTCTATGCGCTTCACTTATATCTTTTGAGCTATATAGTTTTTGCTCTAGGGTTTCACTTATATCTTTTAGAGAATGGTGGTGGATTTGTTTTATAGAAACTATTATTCTCTCATGCTTCACTTATATTATTTTGAGAGTCTTAAACAGCATGGTAATTTGCTTAAATTGGGAAATTAACCCTAATATGCTAAGTATTCAAGACTAGTAAAAAACTTTCTTATGAGTGTGCTGAATACTAAGAGAAGTTTGATGATTGTTTTGAGATATGGAGGTAGTGATATTGAAGTTGTTCTAGTTGAGTAGTTGTGAAATTGAGAAATATTTGTGTTGAAGTTTGCAAGTCTCGTAGCATGCACGTATGGTAAACGTTATGTAACAAATTTGAAACATGAAATGTTCTTTGATTGTCTTCCTTATGAGTGGTGGTCGGGGACAAGCGATGGTCTTTTCCTACCAATCTATCCTGCTAGGAGCATGCGTGTAGTGCTTGCTTTTTGATGACTTTTAGATTTTTGCAATAAGTATATGAGTTCTTTATTATACGCACTCTTACCCTTCCATCATTGCTAGCCTCTTCGGTACCGTGCATTGCCCTTTCTCACATTGAGAGTTGGTGCAAACTTCGCCGGTGCATCCAAACCCCATGATATGATACGCTCTTTCACACATAAACCTCCTTATATCTTCCTCAAAACAGCCACCATATCTACCTATTATGGCATTTCCATAGCCATTCCGAGATATATTGCCATGCAACTTTCCACCGTTTCGTTTATCATGACACGTTCATCATTGTCATATTGCTTTGCATAACCATCTAGTTGACATCGTATTTGTGGCAAAGCCACTGTTCATAATTTTTCATACATGTCACTCTTGATTCATCGCTATCCCGGTATACCGCCGGAGGCATTCATATAGAGTCATACTTTGTTCTAGTATCGAGTTGTAATCATTGAGATGTAAATAAATAGAAGTGTGATGATCATCATTCATAGAGTATTGTCCCAAAAAAGGGCCAAAAAAAGGAAGGCCCAAAAAAGGGACAATGCTACTATCCTTTTTTCCACACTTGTGCTTCAAAGTAGCACCATGATTTTCATGATAGAGAGTCTCTTGTTTTTCACTTTCATATACTAGTGGGAATTTTTCATTATAGAACTTGGCTTGTATATTCCAACAATGGGCTTCCTCAAATGCCCTAGGTCTTCGTGAGAAAGCAAGTTGGATGCACACCCACTTAGTTTCTTTTGTTGAGCTTTCATGCATTTATAGCTCTAGTGCATCCGTTGCATGGCAATCCCTACTCCTTACATTAACATCAATCGATGGGCATCTCCATAGCCAATTGATTAGCCGTGTTGATGTGAGACTTTCTCCTTTTTTGTCTTCTCCACATAACCCCCATCATTATATTCTATTCCACCCATAGTGCTATATCCATGGCTCACGCTCATGTATTGCGTGAAGGTTGAAAAAGTTTGAGATTACTAAAGTATGAAACAATTGCTTGGCTTGTCATCGGGATTGTTCATTATGAGAGCATTCTTGTGTGACGAAAATGGAGCATGACTAAACTATATGATTTTGTAGGGATGAACTTTCTTTGGCGATGTTATTTTGAGAAGACATAATTGCTTATTTAGTATGAAGTATTATTGTTTTTTATGTCAATATTAAAATTTTATCTTGAATCTTTTGGATCTGAATATTCATACCACAATTAAGAGGGTTACATTAAAAAAATTATACCAAATAGCATTTCGCATCAAAAATTCTGTTTTTATCATTTATGTACTTGAGGACGAGCAGGAATTAAGCTTGGGGATGCTTGATACGTCTCCAACATATCTATAATTTTTTATTGTTTCATGCTATATTATATTCTATTTTGGATGATTAATGGGCTTTGTTATACACTTTTATATTATTTTTGGGACTAACCTATTAACCGGAGGCCCACCCCAGAATTGTTGTTTTTTTGCCTATTTCAGAGTTTCGGAGAAAAAGAATATCAAATGGAGTCCAAACGGAATGAAACCTTCGGGTACGTGATTTTCGGAACGAACGTGATCCAGAGGACTTGGACCCTACATCAAGAAAGCTACCAGGAAGGCACGAGGTAGGGGGCGCGCCTACCCCCCAGGCGCGCCCTCCACCCTTGTGGGGCCCACGTTGCTCCACCGACATACTTCCTCCTCATATATATACCTAATACCGCCAAACTACCAGATACAGAGCCAAAACCCTAATTCCACCGCCACAACCTTTTGTACCCATGAGATCCCATCTTGGGGCCTTTTCCGGAGCTCCGCCGGAGGGGGCATCGATCACGGAGGGCTTCTACATCAACACTATAGCCTCTTCGATGATGTGTGAGTAGTTTACCTCAGACCTTCGGGTCCATAGTTATTAGCTAGATGGCTTCTTCTCTCTTTTTCGATCTCAATACAAAGTTCTCCACGATTCTCGTGGAGATCTATTCGATGTAATCTTCTTTTGCGGTGTGTTTGTTGAGACCGATGAATTGTGGGTTTATGATCAAGTTTATCTATGAAAAATATTTGAATCTTCTCTAAATTCTTTAAAATGGAGAAGTGCTTAGCTTTGGGTTCAATCTTGCGGTGTCCTTTCCCAGTGGCAGTAGGGGCAGCAAGGCACGTATTGTATTGTTGCCATCGAGGATAACAAGATGGGGTTATATCATATTGCATGAGTTTATCCCTGTACATCATGTCATCTTACTTAAAGCGTTACTCTGTTCCTTTGAACTTAATACTCTAGAAGCATGCTGGATAGCGGTTGATGTCTGGAGTAATAGTAGTAGATGCAGGCAGGAGTCGGTCTACTTGTCTCAGATGTGATGCCTATATACATGATCATACCTAGATATTCTCATAACTATGCTCAATTCTGTCAATTGCTCAACAGTAATTTGCTTACCCACCATAATACTTATTCTCTCGAGAGAAGCCACTAGTGAAACCTATGGCCCCCGGGTCTATTTTCCATCATATTAATCTCCCTTCAACAAGCTATTTCTTGCGCTGTTTTTATTTTGCTTTATTTTCTTTGCATCTTTATCATAAAAATACCAAAAATATCATCTTATCATATCTATCAGATCTCACTTTCTTATGTGACCGTGAAGGGATTGACAACCCCTTTATTGCGTTGGTTGCGAGGATTTTATTTGTTTGTGTAGGTGCAAGGGACTCGTGCGTGGCCTCCTACTGGATTGATACCTTGGTTCTCAAAAACTTAGGGAAATACTTATGCTACTTTGCTGCATCACCCTTTCCTCTTCAAGGGAAAACCAACGCAGTGCTCAAGAGGTAGCACATGCTGGATAGCGGTCGATGTGTGGAGTAATAGTAGTAGATGCAGTCAGGAGTTGGTCTAGTAATCTTGGATGTGATGCCTATGTAATGATCATTGCCTGGATATCGTCATAATTATTTGAGGTTCTATCAATTGCCCAACAGTAATTCGTTTACCTAGGTTTGCTATTTTTCTCGAGAGAAGCCACTAGTGAAACCTACAGCCCCTGGGTCTTTTTCCTCATATATTTGCTTGCGATCTACTTTTCCTTTGCATTTTTATTCAGATTTATTAAACCAAAAATACACAAATAATTTTCTGCAATTTATTTTATTTGCGATTTATTATTTCAATCTACTACAATTTTCTGGCATCGTTACCCGAAAGGGATTGACACCCCCTTTAACACGTCGGGTTGCGAGGTGTTGTTATTTGTGTGCAGGTGCTGTTTACATTGTGTTGCTTGGTTCTCCTACTGGTTCGATAACCTTTGTTTCTTCACTGAGGGAAATACCTACCGTCGTTGTGCTGCATCATCCCTTCCTCTTTGGGGAAATAACGGCGTAGTCCTAGCAGACAGGAGCTTTTCTGCCGCTATTACCAGAGGGCAATCAAAAGGAATTTCTGGCGCCGTTGCCGGGGAGGATCTTCTTCATAACCAGGTTCCTAATCACAAATCTCATCTCCTCGCAATTTACATTATTTTCTATTTGCCTCTCATTTTCCTCTCCCCCACTTCACAAAAATTTGCCGTTTTATTCGCCTCTCTTTCTTGTTCGCCGTTTTCTTGTCGTATCTGTTTTTGAGCGCAATCTTGTTGTGTGGGCATCATGACTCAAGAGAACACCAACTTATGTGATTTCTCAAATACCAACAACAATGTTTTTATCGGCACTCCGCTTGCTCCTCCCGCCGCTAGTGCGGAGACTTGTGATATCAATACTGCTTGGCTGAATCTTGTTATGAAAGACCAATTTTCCGGTACTCGTAACGAGGATGTCGCGTCCCATCTTAATACCTTCGTGGAATTATGCGATATGCAAAACAAAAAAGATGTGGACAATGATGTGGTCAAGATGAAATTATTTCCGTTTTCTTTGCATGATTCTGCGAAAATTTGGTTCTCTTCTTTGCCTCGCAATAGTATTGATTCTTGGAACAAGTGCAAAGATGCTTTTATCACTAAGTATTTTCCTCCCGCAAAAATTATTTCCCTTAGAACCCAGATCATGAATTTCAAGCAACTTGAACATGAGCATGTTGCACAATCTTGGGAAAGGATGAAAATGATGCTAAGGAATTGCCCAACTCATGGGTTAAATCTTTGGATGATCATACAAAATTTTTATGCGAGGTTGAATTTCGTTTCTCGTAATCTTTTAGATTCCACCGCCGGTGGTACTTTTGTGGAAATTACTTTGGGTGAAGCCACCAAATTACTTGATAATATCATGGCAAATTATTCGCAATGGCATACCGAAAGGGCTCCTACTAGTAAAAAAGTTAATTCGGTTGAAGAACTTTTTCCTTTGAGTGAAAAAGTTGATGCTCTTATGAAATTGGTTGCTAGTAGAAGTGCTCCTATTGATCTTGATGATATGCATTTTTCTACTTTGATTGAGAAAAATAGTGATGCCATTGATGTGAATTTTATCTCTAGAAATAATTTCAACAACAATGCTTATAGAGGTGATTTTAATCCTAGGCCTTTTCCTAGTAATTCCTCTAATAATTATGGTAATTCCTATGGAAAACAATCTTATAATAATAATAGGAACACCTCTAATCTTGAGAATAATATTAAATAATTTATCAACACGCAAAAAGTTTTCAACACTTCCATAGAAGAAAAGTTGAATAAGCTTGATGATTTGTCTAGAAGTGTTGATATAATTGCTCATGATGTGGAAAATCTCAAGATGAAAATTTTTGTGCCTAAAGTTGATGAATCAATTAAAGCTCTTATGTTTCTATGGATTAAAGTAAGAAAAGAACCACTATGCTTAGAGCTAAAAGAGAATTCTTAGATAAGGCGTTTACTAGTGATTTCTTTCGCAAAACTGATGAAGATCTTAAAATGATTGGTGTTTCTTCTATTAATTCCTTGTTTAGTAAAGTTAACATTGACGAAAAAGGGACTGGTGAAGAGTCAACTTTAAGTAGAAGGCGTCCCAATATTTTAGAGGGTGAAAATCTTGTTGAAAAAATTGATGAAAGTGGGTTTGAAGAGGTAAAAACTTTAACTAGTGATGTGCCCACTCTTTTGAATTACAAAGACTTTAATTATGATAGTTGCTCTTTGATTGACTATATTTCTTTGTTGCAATCCATGATAAAATCACCCCATGGTTATGAACAAAATAAATCTTTTTCCAAACATATTGTTGATGCTATGATGAAAGCATTGGAAGAAAAATTGGAATTGGAAGTTTCAATTCCTAGAAAATTGCATGATGAATGGGAACGTACTATCAAAGTCAAGATTAAAAATTATGAGTGTTTTGCTTTGTGTGACTTGGGTGCTAGTGTTTCTACAATTCCGAAATATTTATGTGATGTGATTGGTCTTACCGATCTTGAATCATGCTCTTTAAATTTGCACTTGGCGGATTCTACTATTAAAAAGCCTATGGGAAGAATTAATGATGTTCTTATTCTTGCAAATAGAAATTATGTGCCCATAGATTTTATTGTTCTTGATATTGATTGCAATCTGTCTTGTCCAATTATTCTTAGTAGACCGTTTTTACGCACTGTCGGTGCCGTGATTGATATGAAAGAAGGCAATATTAAGTTCCAATTTCCTTTGAGGAAGGGTATGGAACACTTTCGTAGAACTAGAATTAAGCCACCCTATGAATCAATCATGAGGGCATCTTATGGATCTCGAACCAAAGATGACAAAACTTAGATCCTTGCTTTATGCCTAGCTAAGGGCGTAAAACTATAGCGCTTGTTGGGAGGCAGCCCAATGAATAAATTTTATTTTAGCTTTTTACTTCCTATTATTGTGTGTTATCACAATTATGCTACTATTATGATTGTGTTTTTATGTTTTAATTAGTGTCTGTGCCAAGTAAAGCCTTTAGGATCTTCTTGGGTGATAGTTGTTTGATCTTGCTGAAAAAACAGAAACTTTTACGCTCACAAAATTAATTTTCATCTTTTACCATCGAGCGATAAAATACCCATTCCACCTTCAGTACATCAATATACAAGTTTCTCAGGTCGTCCTAATTTTTCAGAATTTTTGGAGTTACAGAAGTATTTGAAATAGTCAGATTTCTACAGACTTTTCTGTTTTGACAGATTTTGTTTTCTTTGTGTTGTGTGCTTATTTTGATGGCTCTATGGTTTTCTTTGATGAGTTTTTGCCATAGAAAAGTTGGAATACAGTAGATATAATAAAAGAACAAAATATGACTTGGTTTGATACAGCACTTATAGTAGTGGTTTATTATTCTTATACTAACGGATCTCATGAAGGTTTTGTTGAGTTTTGTGTGATTGAAGTTTTCAAGTTTTAGGTTATCTTACGATGGATGAAGGAAGGATGGAAGAGTCTAAGCTTGGGTATGCCCCAGCATCCCAAGCTATTATCCAAAAATGAGCAACCAACTAAGCTTAGGGATGCCCCCAAGTGGCATCCCCGCTTTCTTCCAACAACTATCGGTATTTTACTCAAGACTATATTTTTATTCGTCACATGATATGTATTTTGCTTGGAGCGTCTTGTATGATATGTGTCTCTGCTTGTTTTATTTTGTGATTTAAGTCATCAATCCTTGCTGGACACACCTATTCGAGAGAGCCAAAATCATGTCATGACTTGTTAGAATTGCTCTCTGTGCTTCACTTAAATCTTTTATGAGCTAGGACTTGCTCTAGTGCTTCACTTATATCTTTTTGAGCACGGTGTTCTTAGTATTTTTTTTGGAGAAATGCTCTCTTGCTTCACTTAGATTATTATGAGAGAAAGAAATATTATGCTCATGATCTTGACTTATATTTGTTGGAGCTTGTCAAAAGTAACACATGAAAATTAGTCCCAAAGTGATAAATATCCAAGAAGGATAAATAAAAGAAAAATGTCATGAAGATCATGGGACAAAAGAAACTTGATTCTTAGTAATAGTTTTGAGGTATGATGATATGATATGTGAGTTATGTTTATGAGTAATGATGCTCTAGTAGGAATATTGGTGTTAAGGTTTGGGATTCCCGAAGCATGCACGTGTAGTCTCTCTTTATGCTATGATGTTGGAGCATGATTTATTTTTGATTGTCTTCCTTATGAGTGGCGGTCGGGGACGAGCGATGGTCTTTTCCTACCAGTCTATCCCCCTAGGGGCATGCGTAGTAGTACTTTGCTTCGAGGGCTAATAAACTTTTGCAATAAGTATATGAGTTCTTTATGACTAATGTGAGTCCATGGATTATACGCACTCTTACATTTTCGCAATTTGCTAGCCTCTACGGTACCGTGCATTGCCCTTTCTCACATTGAGACATGGTGCAAACTTCGCAGGTACATCCAAACCCCGTGATATGATACGCTCTACCACACATAAGCCTCATTATATCTTCCTCAAAACAGCCACCATACCTACCTATTATGGCTTTTCCATGGCAATTCTGAGATATATTGCCATGCAACTTCCACCATTTCCATTTGATGAATTGAGCATTTATTATCATATTGCTTTGCATGATCAAATAGCTGACATAGTGTTTGCGGCTCAGCCACCATTTTTCATCAATTTTCATACATGTTAGATCATTGCTACAGGCATTTATATAGAGTCATATTTTGTCATAGGTATCGAGTTGTAATTTTTTCTTTTGAGTTATAAGTAAAAAAGAAGTGTGATGATCATCATTATTCATTTTTAGAGCAGTGCCCTAGTAAGGAAAGGATGATGGAGACTATGATTCCCCCAAAGTCAGGATGACACTCCAGACAATGAGAGAAAAAGAAAAGGAAAAAGAAAAGAAATAAATAAATAAATAAATAAAGAGAGAAGGGGCATTGCTAGTATTCTTTACCACACTTGTGCTTCAAAGTAGCACCATGTTTTTCATATGGAGAGTCTCCTTTGTTGTCCCTTTCATATACTAGTGGGAATTTTTCATTATAGGATTAGATGCACACCCACTTAGTTTTCATGTTGAGCTTTCATACACTTATAGCTCTTAGTGCATTCGTTGCATGGAAATCCCTACTCCTCACATTGATATCGATTGATGGGCATCTCCATAGCCCATTGGTTAGCCGCATCGATGTGAGACTTTCTAACTTTTTTGTCTTCTCTATATTTACCCCTATCATCATACTCTATTCCACCCATAGTGCTATATCCATGGCTTGCGCTCATGTATTGCATAAGAGTTGATAAAGCTAAAGCACGTTAAAAAGTACGAACCAATTGCTCAACTTGTCATCAGATTTGTGCATGATAAATACTTTGTGTTAAGAAGACATAGCATGACAAGACTATATGATTTTGTAGGGATGTAGCAACCGGATCCCAATGGATCAGAGTCTTTGTGCTTAAGTGTCATCCCTGGATCGGTATGCTGACACATAGTACTCGAGGATTTATAACAGTGGTAAATCACATATATAAAGTAACATAAATACTATTACCTCAATCCACATAGCGGTAGAAACAACAAAGCTGTGGAGTCCCAATAACACCAACGGCAAAGTTGAGTGTAGACATCATAACCCTAACGTATCACTTACTCGCCGTAAGATTCCTGCAACATGAGACGTTGCAGCCATGTAGGTCAGTACATTGAATGTACTGGCAAATTCACACCATAGAGTAATAATGAGAATTGTCTATCTCTATATGCATATTTGGCTGGTGGAGGCTCTAAGTTTAATTTTGCATAAAGCTAATTTTTTCCCCACAACAAAGGAATAAATTTTTATTTACTACAAGTTAAATTACCCATATTGAGAAGGTAAGCCCAACTCAATCCCAAAATCACCAAATCATTAATAACCCAATAAGTTCGTTAAATAGAGTGATGAGATCAACCAATAATTCAAATACCAGATACTCAAAATGTCCATAACTGGGGACATGGCTAACCATGATTAGTTTGTACACTCTGCAAAGGTTTGCGCACTTTTCCCACAAGACTCGATCTCCTCTATTATATTTCTCGCACCGCATGATGTTTGAGAAATGGATGACCGAGACAAAGTCTTTCTGAAGAGGTCCCCTTAACCGATAGATAGGTCGGTACACCTACACTCCCCTAAATTTGCTAGCCCATCATGGAAAGGATTCCCACAACTTACTCAACTATGCCAGAGCCCATAATGGCTTGTGGATGCACACGTAAGTTTCTAGCATGAATAATCTTATGATCCCTTTGAGCCTGGGTGGCATTCCATAGGATGATCACACGGGTACCCCGGGATCTCCTAGGACAACACTGGATTCCCAGGTGCCCGGGCAAGCCACTTGTATATCCCTAGGGTTCCCCAACCAATCCACCCAGATGTGTATTAAAATAGCCACCTTAAGTTTCCCTTAGTTAATATAACTCTCACATCTTTCATGAATCTCACATACCAATCCACGTCTATGATCATAGCAAAGCAGTATGAGCATAACGTATATTCCCAGGGTTGATAGAGGACAAATAGGTTCCTACCTCATCAACTACGTAACCACACCCACATGTTACCAATCCTACTCATGCGATGTTTGAGGGTAGAAACTAATGCATAAAACTGGGTAATGAAGGGATATGATCAAAGTGTGAACTTGCCTTGTACTGTTGATGAAGATTCGTCGCACTCATAACTCCTGATAGTTCTACTCGTCACACTCCGGTCAATCTATCGTAAGCAAGCAATTGCATACATTAGCACTCATGCAAAATAATCGAAGAAAAGATCTCGGAAAACTTTGAAAACAAGCAATTCACTCTTGCAACAGAATTTTTTTTCTAACAGTACCAAAATGGGGTTGATTTGGTCTTATCAGAAAGTTTAGGTCAAGAGTTTCGATTTACAAAAACAATCAACTAAATCGGAGTTATAACACTCAAGTTATGAACAAAAGAAGTTTAAATTCAAATTTGTTTGAAACCAAGTTTTAAACTTTCAAAAATATGTTTAAGATGGTTATCTGGATAGAGGACATCATAACAAAGAAGTGGGCATTGGTTTCGTTGGATTTGGATAAGCGAGCAAAAAGTAACTCTAGATTGAAGTCTAGGGGCTAAACTAAAAAATAAATAATCACGGATAGGTCCCTGACTAAAACTAACAGAAAAAGAAAAAAAGACTTAATAATGAATGTTCGTTTTGTGAAACTAAACAATGGATGTTCACTAAATAGCTAAACCTAAAAAACAGATTTAGGTTTTCTAAAAAACCGATCTAGGGTTTTCAAAACAACCGAACTAAACTGAAAAAACCAGCGGTTTACCAAGTTAGACCGGTGGGTCGGGTTCGAGCGGTAGAGCTCCGGCGGTGGCGGCGACAGAAAGCGGGCGCGGGGTGCAACGGCTGGCGGGCTCGACGGAGGCGGCAGCAGCGGCGCGGTGGTGAAGCGAGGCGGCGGTGCGCGGCAACGGCGACAGCCCGCGGTGCGAGAGTGGTGGTGGCGCGGTATGTGAGGCGAGAGGGGACGAGGGCGCCGGCTTTTAAAGGCGAGGGAGGCGGCGGCGAAGCGTGGAGGAGGGGCAAGGAGCGAGGAGTTGGAGGCGGACACGGCGAGCGGCGATGGCTCGTGCTCGCGACGGACTCCCGTCGGGAGGAAGAAGGCAGTGCGGGCGCTAGGTCGTGGCCTGGCTGGAGCTGGGCCGGCCCAGTTCGGCGGCCCAGAAACTTTTTTGAAAACAATTTTTATAGACAAGAAAAATAATATAAACCAAATAAAAAAAATATAATATAGGCATATAATATATGAAAATTTTCAGAAAAAGATTTTCTACAACTTGAACATTTTTGTAGCATCAAATAAAATCCACAAAAAATTAAATAAAGCAAAGAGTGCTACTGATTTATTTAAAACCCAATAAAAATCATTTCAAATTTATTTATCTCCAATTTTCTAATGTAGGGAATCATTTTACCCTAATTTCCATATATTTTATTTTTGGAGAAAAATAATTTGAGTAAAACCCAAATAACTACAAATTGAAAATAATTTCAAAGGGACTACCAGTTTGATTCTTTTAAACTCCCAAATCATATTTCATATGATTTGAAGAAGTCATTTTATCTTCTCTCATGAAAATCATTGAGTTGCATAAAGTTTCTGAACTTGAATAATTTCCAAATGGAATTCAAATATTTTCAAAACCCTTTTCATTTTATTAAATGGAAGAAGTCATATCATCTTCACTCTAGGGTTTTGTGATGAAATGAATTTGAATTCATGGATCCGAAAGCAGGAATGAAAGTTTGGGAAAGTCCTTTTATTCCCTCTCATTTGACTTTCAAAAAGTTTCAAATTTCACTCAATTTCACAGAAGCAACCACACCACAATCAAGCAATCCACCAAAACTATTTATTTAATATAACATTCGAAAATTTAGAATTTTGGGATGTTACAAGGGATAACTTATTTTAGCATTGATATTTTGAAAGACATGGTTGCTTGTTGATATGCTTGAGTATCTAAATTATTATGTCAACACTAGACTATTGCCTTGAATCACATAAAAGTCCAATTGTCCATTCTATAAAGAAAAGAATATGATATGACATGTTAAATAGCACTCCACATCAAAAATTCTATTTTTATCACTTACCTACTCGAGGACGAGTTGGATTTAAGCTTGGGGGTGCTGATACGTCTCTAACGTATCTATAATTTTTTATTGTTTCATGTTGTTATATTATCAATCTTGGATGTTTTATAATAATTTTATAGTCATTTTATATCATTTTTTGGTACTAACCTATTGACATAGTGCCAAGTGCTAGTTCCTGTTTTTTCGTATTTTTTACATCACAGAAAATCAATATCAGACGGAGCCCAAATGCCACGAAACTTTAGGAAGATTTTTATAGACCAGAAGGAACAAGTTGGGCCCCTGGTAGCACCTAGGGGGAGTCCCAAGGAGGGGACAACCCACCAGGTCGCGCCAGGAGGCTCAGGCGTGCCCTGGTGGGTTGTGCCCACCTCGGGTGCCCCCCGGACCGCCTCTTTGCTCTATAAATCCTCAAATATTCCCCAAACCCTAGGGGAGTCGACGAAATATTCATCCAGCCTCCGCAGAGTCCAGAACCACAAGATCCAATCTAGACACCATCTCGGATGGGGTTCACCACCTCCATTGGTGCCTCTCCGATGATGTGTGAGTAGTTCTTTGTAGACCTTAGGGTCCGTAGTTAGTAGCGAGATGGATTTATCTATCTCTCTTGATCCTCAATACAATGGTCTATTGGAGATCCATATGATGTAACTCTTTTTGCGGTGTGTTTGTTGGGATCTAATGAACTTTGAGTTTATGATCAGTCATATCTTTTTATATCCATGAAAGTTATTTGAGTTTCTTTGATCTCTTATATGCACGATCTCTTATAGCCTCGTATTTCTTCTCCGATATTTGGGTTTTGTTTGGCCAACTTGATCTATTTATCTTGCAATGGGAAGAGGTGCCCGGTAGTGGGTTCGATCTTACGGTGCTTGATCCCAGCGACAAAAAAGGAACCGACACGTATGTATCATTTGTACTAAGGATGAAAAGAAGGGATCTATATCTATGCAATAGATAAACGGATCTTGTCTACATCATGTCATCATTCTTATTGCATTACTCTGTTTTTCCATGAACTTAACACACTAGATGCATGCTGGATAGCGGTCGATGTGTGGAGTAATAGTAGTAGATGCAGGCAGGAGTCGGTCTACTTATCTTGGATGTGATGCCTATGTAATGATCATTGCCTGGATATCGTCATAATTATTTGAGGTTCTATAAATTGCCCAACAGTAATTTGTTTACCCATTGTTTGCTATTTTTCTCGAGAGAAGCCACTAGTGAAACCTATGGCCCCCGAGTCTTCTTCCTCATATATTTGCTTGCGATCTACTTTTCCATTGCATTTTTATTTAGATCTATTAAACCAAAAATACAAAAATACTTTGCTGCAATTTATTTTATTTGCGATCTATTATTTCAATCTACTACAATTTTCTGGCATCGTTACCCGAAAGGGATTGACACCCCCTTTAACACGTAAGGTTGTGTGGTGTTGTTATTTGTGTGCAGGTGTTGTTTACGTTGTGTTAATTGGTTCTTCTACTGGTTTGATAATCTTGGTTTCTTAACTGAGGGAAATACCTACCGTCGTTGTGCTGCATCATCCCTTCCTCTTTGGGGAAATACTGATGTAGTCCTAGCAGACATGAGCTTTTCTGGCACTATAACCAGAGAGCAATCACCATGTTGTTCATCTTGGGTGGGAAACAAATAGTAAAGCAATCATCATCTGTCTTTTTATTAAATTAAAGCTATCATCAGCATGCTATCATTATTTTGGATCCATCCACTGGTTGTTACCATCACTCTAGATTTCCGCATGCTCTCCTTACATAATCTCACTATATTTTTTGTATGCATGTCAGATATTGTACACAGTCATGCTGAACATGTAGAGAAAAAGTGAAGAGCTTTGCACGGCAATACAATGTCATGCAGACATCGCTCCATGGTGGGTTCAATGGCATACCCTCCCCCCTCTCCATATTGTAATCCAGAGGAAGATATCTGTTTTGAGGTGGATTCAGACGTAGCTGACCACTCATATTTACCCCCCAAGGAGTTTGCTCTAACTTGGCATGATGATGTTAGTCATATCATTCATATGTTGCCTTTTAGTGGCTACTTTCGACATCATATATGTCATCTACTTAGTTTAGACATCTTCTGTAATGCCACCTGTTTAGTTTCTATATCATATATGGGAATTATGCAGTCTCATCTGTGAAATATGTAATGCCATCCTGTTTAACCAGGCATCATATATTTGAATGATATCTTTCCCATCCTTTTCTTCATTACATTTCCATTTGTCGACAAATTTTGTACATTAAACTACTCTTCTTGTGAATCAGCCTTTTGAGTGGGTGATGGAAAAATCTGGAGTGAAAACAAGGTCTTCAGAGTAGACAGTGCTACCTGTCGAAGGAGATCTCTTATTGGGTCCCGATAGCTCCTCAGAGATGGATTCAGAGACAGATGACCAGTCCTATTCCCCCACCGAGGTGTATGCTCTAACTTCGCATGGTTATACTGCTCATATCATGCATATGGTATCTTGCATTGCATAGTTTAGACATCATATACACAATATTCAACACCATGTTCTTAGTTCAGACATCATATATGTGAATGTCCTCTACTTAGCATATAAATCACATATGTGAATTAAATCATGCGATCTTGATTACTTAGATAACATGTATGTGAATTATGTCATGCGAACCTGTTTACTAAAGACATCATATAATTATCTCATGCCATCATGTTTAGTTAGTCATCATATCTTTGAATTATGTTATGCTATGCTATCCAGTTTAGATAGACATCATATATGTGAAATTATGTCATGCTATCCATTTTATTCAAACAATATACATGTCAACTATTTCATGCCCTCTTTTTTCCACACTATCTATTACATCTATCTCTCATACAATGTCTATACATTCAACTATATTTTCTGTTTATCAGCCATTTGAATTGGAGCGGGTGATGGCAGTATCTAGCAGAGTAAAAACACAGTCCTCAAATAAAACAGTGCTACCTCTTAGTGGAGATAGCACCCTGGTTGTACATGCACGAGAACCAGCCCTACCACACATAACCCAGACTCTTGCAGATTGTACCCCCCGATGGACAGAGAACCAACTTCACCCAATCTAACCCCAACCCTAGCAGATAGTAACCCAGTTCCTGTTGACACAGCACCATCTCCACCACGGAGCTCCCAAACAAGAGCAGTTAGTAAGGCTGCTCCAGTGCCCAAAGCACCAGTACTACCATGGCGAACCCCAACCCCACCAGTTAGTACACCTATTCCCGTGGAGGAAGCTGCTACCTCTTGAGCACTGCATTGGTTTTTCCCCGAAGAGGAAGGGATGATGCAACAAAGTAGCGTAAGTATTTCCCTTAGTTTTTGAGAACCAAGGTATCAATCAAGTAGGAGGCTACGCGTGAGTCCCTCGTACCTGCACAAAACAAATAAATCCTCGCAACCAACGCGATAAGGGGTTGTCAATCCCTACACGGCCACTTACGAGAGTGAGATCTGATAGATATGATAAGATAATATTTTTGGTATATTTATGATAAAGATGCAAAGTAAAAAAGCAAAGGAAATAACTAAGTATTGGAATATTACTATGATGAAGATAGACCCGAGGGCCATAGGTTTCACTAGTGGCTTCTCTCAAGAGCATAAGTATTCTACGGTGCTGAAGGAATTACTGTTGAGCAATTGACAAAATTGAGCATAGTTATGAGAATATCTAGGCATGATCATGTATATAGGCATCACGTCCGAGACAAGTAGACCGACTCCTGCCTGCATCTACTACTATTACTCCACTCATCGACCGCTATCCAGCATGCATCTAGAGTATTAAGTTAATGAAAACAGAGTAACGCCTTAAGCAAGATGACATGATGTAGAGGGATAAACTCATACAATATGATGAAACCCCATGTTGTTATCCTTGATGGGAACAATACAATAAGTGCCTTGCTACCCCTACTGTCACTCGGAAAGGACACCGCAAGATTGAACCCAAAGCTAAGCACTTCTCCCATTCCAAGAAAGATCAATCTAGTAGGCCAAACAAAACTGATAATTCGAAGAGACTTGCAAAGATAACCAATCATACATAAAAGAATTCAGAGAAGATTCAAATATTGTTCATAGATAGACTTGATCATAAACCCACAATTCATCGGTCTCAACAAACACACCGCAAAAAGAAGATTACATCGAATAGATCTCCACAAGAGAGGGGGAGAACATTGTATTGAGATCCAAAAAGAGAGAAGAAGCCATCTAGCTAATAACTATGGACCCGTAGGTCTGAGGTGAACTACTCACACTTCATCGGAGGGGCTATGGTGATGATGTAGAAGCCCTCCGTGATGGATACCCCCTCCAGCAGAGCTCCGGAACAGGCCCCAAGATGGGATCTCGTGGATACAGAAAGTTGCGGCGGTGGAATTAGGGTTTTGGCTCCGTATCTGGTCATTTGGGGGTACTTAGGTATATATAGGAGGAAGGAGTACGTCGGTGGAGCAACAGGGGGCCCACGAGGGTGGAGGGCTTGCCTGGGGGGTAGGAGCGTCCCCCTACCTCGTGGCCTCCTCCCTTGTTTCTTGACGTGGGGTCCAAGTCTCCTAGATCATGTTCGGTGACAAAATCACGTTCCCGAAGGTTTCATTCCGTTTGGACTCCGTTTGATATTTTTTCTTCAAAACCCTAAAATAGGCAAAAAAAACAATTTTGGGCTGGGCCTCCGGTTAATAGGTTACTCCCAAAAATAATATAAAAGTGGATAATAAAGCCCAATAATGTCCAAAACAGTAGATAATATAGCATGGAGCAATAAAAATTATAGATACATGGGAGACGTATCAAGCATCCCCAAGCTTAATTCCTGCTCGTCCTCGAGTAGGTAAATGATAAAAACAGAATTTTTGATGCGGAGTGCTACTTGGCATAATTTTAATGTAATTCTTCTTAATTGTGGTATGAATATTCAGATCCGAAAGATTCAAGATAAAAGTTCATATTGACATAAAAATAATAATACTTTAAGCATATTAACTAAGCAATTATGTCCTCTCAAAATAACACGGCCAAAGAAAGATCATCCCTACAAAATCATATAGTTTAGTCATGCTCCATTTTCGTCACACAAGAATGCTCTCATCATGCCCAACCCCGATGACAAGCCAAGCAATTGTTTCATACTTTAGTAATCTCAAACCTATAAACTTTCACACAATATATGAGCGCGAGCCATGGATATAGCACTATGGGTGGAATAGAATATGATGATCGGGATTATGTGGAGAAGACAAAGTCTTACATCAACGAGGCTAATCAATGGGCTATGGAGATGCCCATCGATTGATGTTAATGCAAGGAGTAGGGATTGCCATGCAACGGATGCACTAGAGCTATAAATGTATGAAAGCTCAAACAAGAAACTAAGTGGGTGTGCATCCAACTTGCTTGCTCACGAAGACCTAGGGCTCTTGAGGAGGCCCATTGTTGGAATATACAAGCCAAGTTCTATAATGAAAAATTCCCACTAGTATATGAAAGTGAAAAAACAAAAAACTCTCTATCATGAAGATTATGGTGCTACTTTGAAGCACGTGTATGGAAAAAAAGTAGCATTGTCCCTTCTTTATTTTTTTTATTTTTTTATTTGGCCTTTTTCCTTTTTTGGCATTTCCTTTTTTATGTGGGACAATGCTCGATGAATGATGGTCATCACACTTCTATTTATTTACAACTCAAGAATTACAACTCGATACTTAGAACAAGATATGACTCTATATGAATGCCTCCGGTGGTGTACCGGGTTATGCAATGAACCAAGAGTGACATGTATGAAAGAATTATGAACGGTGGCTTTGCCACAAATGCTATGTCAACTACATGATCATGCTAAGCAATATGACAATGATGAATGTGTCATGATAAATGGAATGGTGGAAAGTTGCATGGCAATATATCTCGGAATGCCTATGGAAATGCCATAATAGGTAGGTATGGTGGCTGTTTTGAGGAAGATATAAGGAGGTTTATGTGTGAAAGAGCATATCATATCACAGGGTTTGGATGCACCGGCGAAGTTTTCACCAACTCTCAATGTGAGAAAGGGCAATGCACGGTACCGAAGAGGCTAGCAATGATGGAAGGGTGAGAGTGCGTATAATCCATGGACTCAACATTAGTCATAAATAACTCACATACTTATTGCAAAAATCTACAAGTCATCAAAAACCAAAGCACTACGCGCATGCTCCTAGGGGTATAGATTGGTAGGAAAAGACCATCGCCCGTCCCCGACCGCCACTCATAAGGTAGACAATCAAATAACACCTCATGTTTCAAATTTGTTACACAACGTTTACCATACGTGCATGCTACAGGACTTGCAAACTTCTACACAAGCATTTCTCAAATTTACAACTACTCAACTAGCACGACTTTGATATTATTACCTCCATATCTCAAAACAATCATCAAGCATCAAACTTCTCTTAGTATTCAAAACACTCATAAGAAAATTTTATTGATCTTGAACACCTAGCATATTAGGATTATTTAAGCAAATTACCATGCAATTTAAGACTCTCAAAATAATCTAAGTGAAGCATGAGAGATCAATAGTTTCTATAAAACAAATCCACCACCGTGCTCTAAAATATATAAGTGAACTACTAGAGCAAAACTATATAACTCAAATGATACAAGCGAAGCACATAGAGTATTCTAACAAATTCCAAATCATGTATGGCTCTCTCAAAAGGTGTGTACAGCAAGGATGATTGTGGTAAACTAAAAGCAAAGACTCAAATCATACAAGATGCTCCAAGCAAAACACATATCATGTGGTGAATAAAAATATAGCAACAAGTAAAGTTACCGATAGAAGTAGACGAAAAGAGGGGATGCCTTCCGGGGCATCCCCAAGATTTGGATTTTAGGTTTCCTTAGATTATCTTGTGGGGTGCCATGGTCATCCCCAACCTTAGGCTCTTTCCACTCCTTGTTCCATAATCCATCAAATCTTTACCCAAAACTTGAGAACTTCACAACACAAAACTTAAAGTAGAAAATCTCGTGAGCTCCGTTAGCGAAAGAAAACAAAAGACCACTTCAAGGTACTGTAATGCACTCATTATTTATTTATATTGGTGTTAAAACTACTGTATTCCTACTTCTCTATGGTTTATAAATTATTTTACTAGCCATAGATTCATTAAAATAAGCAAACGACACACGAAAAATAGAATCTGTCAAAAACAGAACAGTCTGTAGTAATCTGTAGCTTGCGCAAGATCTGGAACCCCAAAAATTATAAAATAAATTTCTGGACGTGAGGAATTTATCTATTAATCATATGCAAAAAGAATTAACTAAATATCACCTTCCAAATAAAAATGGCAGCAGTTATGTGAGCGCTAAAGTTTCTGTTTTTTACAGCAAGATATCAAGACATTCCCCAAGTCTTCCCAACGGTTCTACTTGGCACAAACACTAATTAAAAACAACCAAAACAGAGTCTAGATAAATTATTTATTACTAAACAGGAGCATAAAGCAAGGAATAAAAATAAAATTGGGTTGCCTCCCAACAAGTGCTATCGTTTAACGCCCCTAGCTAGGCATAAAAGGCAAGGATAGATCTAGGTATTGCCATCTTTGGTAGGCAATCCATAAGTAGCTCTCATAATAGATTCATCAGGTAATTTAATTTTCTTTCTTGGATAGTGTTCCATGCCTTTCCTTAACGGAAATTGGAATCTAATATTTCCTTCCTTCATATCAATAACTGCACCAATCGTTCTAAGGAAAGGTCTACCAAGAATAATAGGACATGAAGGATTGCAATCTATGTCAAGAACGATAAAATCTACGGGCACATAATTCCTATTTGCAAAAATAAGAACATCATTAATTCTTCCCATAGGTTTCTTAATAGTGGAATCCGCAGGTGCAAGTTCAGAGAGCAATCATCAAAATCACGGAAACCTAACAAATCACACAAAGGCTTTGGAATCGTGGAAACACTAGCACCCAAATCACATAAATCATAGAACTCATGATCTTTAATATTAATTTTAATAGTTGGTTTCCACTCATCATAAATTTTTATAGGGATATAAACTTCCAATTCAAGTTTTTCTTCATAAGATTGCATCAAGGCATCAACAATATGTTTAGTGAACGCTTTATTTTAAGCATGAGGAGAATTTAGCACGAATTGCAACAAGGAAATACAATCAATCAAAGAGCAATTTTCATAATTGAATTCCTTGAAATCCAAAATAGTGGGTTTAGCAACATCTAGGGTTTTAATTTCTTCAATCCCACTTTCATCAATTTTAGCATCAAGATCGAAAAACTCCGAATTCTTGGAACGCCTTCTAGGTAAAGGTGGATCATATTCAGTCCCATCATTATTAAGATTAATATTGCAAAACAAAGATTTAATAGGGGACACATCAATAACTTTTAGATCTTCATCTTTATTTTCATAGGAACTAGAAGAACACGCTCTTATAAAGGCATCTTTCTTAGCACACATCTTAGCGGTTCTTTCTTTGCACTCATCAATGGAAATTATCATGGCTTTGAGAGACTCATTGATATCATGCTTAGGTGGAATAGATCTAAGTTTCAAAGAATCAACATCAAGATAAATTCTATCAACATTCCTAGCCAACTCATCAATCTTATGCAATTTTTCTTCAATCAAAGCATTGAAATTCTTTTGCGAAGTAATAAATTCTTTAATATTAGATTCAAAATCAGAGGGCATCTTATTATAATTTCCATAAGAATTGTTGTAGGAATTACCATAATTATTAGAGGGATTACTAGGATAAGGCCTAGGATTAAAATTTCCTCTATACGCGTTGTTACCAAAATTGTTCCTACCAACAAAATTCAAATCCATAGATTCATTATTATTCTCAATCAAAGTAGACAAGGGCATATCATTAGGATCAGAAGAAACACTTTTACTAGAAAATAATTTCATAAGTTCATCCGTCTTTCCACTCAAAACATTAATTTCTTCTATCACATGCACCTTTTTATTAGTAGATCTTTTAGTATGCCATTGAGAATAATTAACCATAATATTATCTAGGAGTTTAGTAGCTTCTCCTAAAGTGATTTCTATAAAAGTGCCTCCGCGGCCGAATCTAAAAGATTTCTAGAAGCAAAATTCAATCTGGCATAAAAAATTTTTATAATCACCGACAAATTCAAACCATGAGTAGGGCAATTAGGTATCATTAATTTCATCCTCTCCCAAGCTTGTGCAACATGTTCATGATCAAGTTGCTTAAAATTCATAATATCATTTCTAAGGGAGATGATCTTAGCGGGAGGAAAATACTTAGAGATAAAAGCATCTTTGCACTTATTCCATGAATCAATACTATTTTTATGCAAAGACAAGAACGAATCTTTAGCACGATCTCTAAGCGAAAAAGGAAATAGCTTCAATTTAACAATATCATTATCCACATCTTTGTTCTTTTGCATATCACACAAATCAACGAAGCTATTTAGATGGGTAGCGGCATCTTCACTAGGAAGGCCGGAAAACGGATCCTTCATGACAAGATTCAGTAAGGTAGCATTAATTTCACAAGTTTCAGCATCGGTAAGAGGAGCAATCGGAGTGCTAATAAAATCATCGCGACAAGCAAGCAATCCAATACACAAGCAAACAAAAAGCAAGCAGGCAAAAAGAGCCAAACGGGAAAAGCGAGGGGGATAGAGAGAGAGAGGGTGAATAAAACGGCAAGGGTGAAGTGGGGGAGAGGAAAACGAGAGGCAAATGGCCAATAATGTAATGCGGGAGATAGGGATTGTGATGGGTACTTGGTATATTGACTTTTGTGTAGACTCCCCGTCAACGGCGCCAGAAATCCTTCTTGCTACCTCTTGAGCACTGCGTTGGATTTTCCCCGAAGAGGAAGGGATGATGCAGCAAAGTAGCGTAAGTATTTCCCTCAGTTTTTGAGAACCAAGGTATCAATCCAGTAGGAGGCTACGCGCAAGTCCCTCGTACCTGCACAAAACAAATAAATCCTCGCAACCAACGCGATAAGGGGTTGTCAATCCCTACACGGCCACTTACGAGAGTGAGATCTGATAGATATGATAAGATAATATTTTTGGTATTTTTATGATAAAGATGCAAAGTAAAAGAAAAGAAAAGTAAAAAAGCAAAGGAAATAACTAAGTATTGGAAGATTAATATGATGAAGATAGACCCGGGGGCCATAGGTTTCACTAGTGACTTCTCTGAAGAGCATAAGTATTCTACAGTGGGTGAACGAATTACTGTTGAGCAATTGACAGAATTGAGCATAGTTATGAGAATATCTAGGCATGATCATGTATATAGGCATCACGTCCGAGACAAGTAGACCGACTCCTGCCTGCATCTACTACTATTACTCCACTCATCGACCGCTATCCAGCATGCATCTAGAGTATTAAGTTAATGAAAACAGAGTAACGCCTTAAGCAAGATGACATGATGTAGAGGGATAAACTCATACAATATGATGAAACCCCATCTTGTTATCCTCGATGGAAACAATACAATACGTGCCTTGCTGCCCCTACTGTCACTGGGAAAGGACACCGCAAGATTGAACCCAAAGCTAAGCACTTCTCCCATTGCAAGAAAGATCAATCTAGTAGGCCAAACCAAACTGATAATTCAAAGAGACTTGCAAAGATAACCAATCATACATAAAAGAATTCAGAGAAGATTCAAATATTGTTCATAGGTAGACTTGATCATAAACCCATAATTCATCGTTCTCAACAAACACACCGCAAAAAGAAGATTACATCGAATAGATCTCCACAAGAGAGGGGGAGAACATTGTATTGAGATCCAAAAAGAGAGAAGAAGCCATCTAGCTAATAACTATGGACCCGTAGGTCTGAGGTGAACTACTCACACTTCATCGGAGGGGATATGGTGATGATGTAGAAGCCCTCCATGATGGATACCACCTCCGATGGAGCTCCGGAATAGGCCAAAAGATGGGATCTCATGGATACAGAAAGTTGCGACGGTGGAATTAGGGTTTTGGCTCCGTATCTGATCGTTTGGGGGTACGTAAGTATATATAGGAGGAAGGAGTATGTCGGTGGAGCAACAGGGGGCCCACGAGGGTGGAGGGCGCGCCTGGGGGGTAGGAGCGTCCCCCTACCTCGTGGCCTCCTCCCTTGTTTCTTAACGTGGGGTCCAAGTCTCCTGGATCATGTTCGGTGAGAAAATCACGTTCCCGAAGGTTTCATTCCGTTTGGACTCCGTTTGATATTCCTTTTCTTCGTAACCCTAAAATAGGCAAAAAACAACAATTCTGGGCTGGGTCTCCGGTTAATAGGTTAGTCCCAAAAATAATATAAAAGTGGATAATAAAGCCCAATAATGTCCAAAACAGTAGATAATATAGCATGGAGCAATCAAAAATTATAGATACGTTGGAGACGTATCAGAAGCACAACCAGCAATTCGTAGTTTATCATCTATCGCATTTGATGTTGTTAAATCCTATGTGTGTATCTTCCCATCATGGAAATATTATACTGAAGATGAAGGAAAATGCCAGTTGCAGCTGTTTGTCCATGAGTTATGTGTAAGTATGTTATTCATGGCAATTACTTTGCTTTGTCCCATACATTCTACCTCCATGATGGTTATAATACAGCAATTTTTCCCATTTTTCTCTATAGAGAAGGACCGATGTGGAAACTCAGGATGAGGTAACCTGTCCTAATACCTATGCTATCTTCAAGAATGCTTGGTGGCAGTATCAGAATTACCTGAAGAAAAAGTACTTCACTGGCAAAGAAACTCATCAAATTCCCTTACATTCTCCTTGGACACATTTACTAGACGATGACTAGGAATGCCTTCTTCTATGAGCTCATTTTTTTATTTTTAAGTACTATATGCTTGCGTCTTATTGTAATCTATTCATGTAAAACAAGTGCTTAAACCTAAAGAACAATTGTTCTCATTTAAGATTCCATTGGTATCGTGCATACTGCTTTGCTCTTGTATCATTGTATTTACTCATACAAACTTCTTTTTAAATTGAAGGATCCAATCGAAACTCCAATGGCACAACAGGTATGTTTACGCATGTTTCTTTAATAGGTTTGCTCTTATAAATAGCTTTGTTGAATCCAGTTTCAATCGTGTATACATTTGACTTCTCATATCATGCACATTACTAGCATCACAACAGAGCCAATAGTGTTGTTGTACATGTACACCCATGGTACCCATCTAAAATCTTGTTGTGTCGTGTAGTTTCCCACGCTTTGTATTGTTTCAGTGCTGCTTTGTCTTGAACTGATATGATTTGAACTGTGTCTCTATTTTGATTTGGCAAGCCAATGCAGTGACCATAGGACATAGATATATGTTTTTTGATGCTTTTATAATGTACTACTTGGCAATAGAAGACTTGGTAGTTTAATCTTGTCCACCTTACTAATGAACAGGTTCACCGAAATGAGTTTCATATACTAGTACATGCTAAACTTGTTATGTGTCTGCTTATTTCTTCTTTTAGAATGCTCATAGAATATTGGGGAAGAGTGCCTTATTAAGCAATGGTAAAGGAAGTAATGCAGATAAGGTTCAGGATAGTGAGACATCCTTGTTGGTCTCCAACAGAGCTAATAAAACAGCTAAGGAGAACTATCTTGAAGACAGTGAGACAACCCCAAAGTCCTGTCTTGGTTTAGTGTTTGAGTTACTGGCCACTACCGCTGGCACAAGCTATTCAAACTCACTGTCTGAATCAGTTCGGTTTCTTTAGTCTCAACTACAAGCTGAAAGACATTGATCAGGTGTGCTGCGACAAGAAGCGGAAGGACTGTAGAAGTCCCTGGAGCATTCAAATGCATACTTTATGGTGCAATAGCAAGCATTGGAGGATTTTAGCGCCAAACGGGACAAAGCTATTAAGCTTGCTAAGCTTATTGCCAGCATGGGGGATAACCAGGATAACGTTTCTTGACCTCTGCTAAAGTTGTTTTAGTTACGAACTTATTTTGCTGTCGCATTTATTTGCACTGGTGGCCAATTTAGACGGCCAGTGTATGTAATATGCAGCTTTGTTCCCTATATTTGCACTGGTGATGAACATTGATGCCCAGTGGATGTAATATGTGTAATAGTTGTAATAGCATAGCGTTAGTTGCTTGCTTATTTATTTCCTTATTGTCTTGTTTAGTTGTTTGCTTGTAGTCACTGTAGTTCTTTTTCAGTGTTTTTCTAGTGGCCACGATAACCTATTTTTTATGACTAGGCCACAATAACCATGGCAACATACGGACTGTTGTAACCATGGTGTAGCGATCCAACCTCAAACGGCCGAATCTCTGTGCATAAGTGTCATCCCTAGATCGGTAATGCCGACACACAGTACTTGAAGGGTTTATAACAGAGTGCAATCACACACTTATTAGATCGAATATCTCAAAGAGAGTACTTACTACAATAATATGGCTGAAGGCCATCTAATGAAGATAACAACGGAAGGCTTCGAAGGAAAAAGTGAGTTCATCAACTCCAACAGCATAGCTGAGTGCAAAACAACGACCTAGCGCACCTTGCTCTTCGCCTGACAAGTCTGCAACATAATACGTTGCAGCCCGAAATGGGTCTGCACAGGGAAAATGCTGGCAAAACAACACTCTAGAGCAAATGAACAAGAATAACTGCTATCACTACATGCATATATGGCTGGTGGAGGCTCTATGGTTATCATGTTTGCGTAAAGCCATTTTTCCCCTACTTCAAAGGAATATATTTTATTTAACTACAAAGTTGGTTGATAAACATTGAGAAGGTTCCTCCAACTCAATCCAAATTAAGAAGTAATTAACATCCCAACAACATTAATTAAGAGTGATGAGATCAATATAATAATTCAAGTACTAGATACTCAAGATGTCCATAACCGGGGACACGGCTAACCATGATTGGTTTATACACTCTGCAGAGGTTTGCGCACTTTTCCCCACAAGAATCAATCTCCTCCGTTGAATTTCTCACACTATATGATGTTTGAGAAATGGATGACCAAGACACAGTCTTTCCGAAAAGGTCCCCTTAACCGATAGATAGGCCGGTACACCTACAATCCCCTACATCTGCTAGCCCATCATGGAAAGGATTCCCACAACTTACTCAACTATGCCAGAGCCCATATTGGCTTGTGGCTGCACACGGAAGTTTCTAGCATGAATAATCTTATGATCCCTTTGAGTCTGGGTGGCGAACCATAGGATGATCACACGGGTACTCTGGGATATCCTAGGACAGCTCTGGATTGCTCCAGGTGCCCAGACAACCACTGGGTGCTCCAGGGTGCCTCAACCAATCCACCCAGATGTGTATTAAAGTATCCACCTTAAGTTAAGCATTATTTAACAACTCTCACATCTGTCATGGATACACTCAACCAAACTATGTCTACGATCATGGCATAGCAGTATAAGCATAACGTAGAAGTAACTCCCATGGTTTGATACAAAAAAGGGAAATAGGTTCTTCCTCATCATCTACTTCCCAAAACTCACATGTTAAGCAGAACCTACTCATGCAATGTTCGAGGGTTGAAACTAATGCATACAACTGCGTAATAAAGGGGTATTATCAAAGTGTTACTTGCCTTGCTGACAATCTTCAAACCCTAGAGACTCGTAGTAGCACGCTTCCCTCAGGAAATTCTATCGCAAATAAACGATAGCATACATAAGCACTCAAGCATAGGTGAAAGGGTAAAACTCAGTTGAGGAAGTCCAAACTGAAAGTTCAACCGAAGTCCTTCGATTTGCAAAAAGAATCAATCAAATCGGAACTACGAAACTCAAACTACGATTAAAACAAGTTCGAATTGAAATCTTCTGGAAACCAAATTTTAATTTGTGAAAACCATGTTCAAGTTGATTATTAGGAAAGAGGGGTTCGAGATGAAGATTTTGGCGTTGGTTTCATTGGATTTGGACGAACATTTAAAAGGTAACGAGCGTTTGAAGATCAGGGGCTAATCTGTGATAAAAATAATCGTTGATAGGTCCCTGGCCAAAAAATAAAATAAAAAGAAAAGACTAACAAAAGAATGTTCGTTATCAGAGACAAACGAACGAACGCGTTTGCGAACAGAAACGTTGGGGTGAACGTTCACTAAATAGCGGAAACAAAGAAAAAAACCGATCAAACCGATCCAAAACCAAAAACCAAAAAAAAACGGCGTCGACGGCGGTGACACTTGGCTGCGGGGCTGCGGCGGCTGTGCGGCGTTGGCGGGGTGGGGAGACGGCGCGGCGGCGGGGCGGCGGCTAGCTCAGGGTCCAAGAGGGGCCCCGGGTTGCTGTTTAAAGGAGGAACGGGGAGGCGGCGGTGGCTTGCGAGAGGGCGCTCGGGACTCCGGTCCTGAGTCGGAGGAGGAGGGCGGCGCGGCTGCGGGCCGGCCTGCTCGGCTGGGCCTCCGGCCCAGTCGGGCGGGAAGTTTTTTTTAAATGCCAAAAACAAAAAACCCTAATAAAATATAAAAAAGTTCTAAAAATGCCAAAAACAATTTTCACCGTCTGAATAAAATATTTAGAACAAAGTGAACATTTTTCTTGCCAAATAATGCAATTTTCAAAAGTGCATATTTTTCTAATTCAAATAAAATAGCAATAAAATTCCAAATAAAAAAATATTTATTTGATTTTAAAAATTTTCCTCCAATATTCCTCTATTTTTGAGGAAGTCATATTATCTTCACTCTTTTATTTTTATATTGGAAATATTTCAGAGAGAAAAATTATTAAAATCCAAATGATCCTCTTTTCAAATTTGAGAAAATTCAAATATGAAAATAAAGGAAATCCCCAACTCTCTCCATGGGTCCTTGAGTTGCTTAAGATTTCTAGGATCACAACAAAATGCCAATAAAATATGATATGCATATGATGACCTATGTATAACATCCAAATTGAAAATTTGGGATGTTACAAACCTACCCCCCCTTAAGATGAATTTCGCCCTCGAGATTCGGGTTGGCTAGAAAATAGGTGTGGATGGTCTTTCCGTAGGTCTTCCTCTCGTTCCCAGGTGGCTTCATCCTCGGTATGGTGGCTCCACTGAACTTTGCAAAACTTGATAACCTTGGTGCGTGTAACTCGACTGGCAAACTCAAGAATCTTGACGGGATTCTCCTCGCAGGTCGGATCACTCTCCAACTGAATTGCTTCCAGGGGCACTGTATCTCTTAAAGGAATATCGGTCATCTCTGCATGGCACTTCTTGAACTGGGAAATGTGAAACACATCATGAACTCCTGACAGCCCTTCGGGTAACTCCAACTTGTAGGCAACCTATCCCATACATTCCATAACTTGATATGGTCCTACAAATCTCGGGGCTAACTTTCCCTTAACTCCAAATCATTTAACTCCTCGCAGTGGTGACACACAAAGGTATGCTCTATCTCCAATTTCATAGACTACCTCTTTGTGTTTTGTATCCGCGTAACTCTTCTGCCTGGACTGAACTACCTTCAGTCTATCTCGAATCAACTTGACCTTCTCTTTGGACTCCTTGATTAACTCTGGTCCAAACAACTGACGGTCCCCAACTTCATCCCACATTAACGGTGTCCTGCACCTCCTTCCATACAAAGCTTCGAAAGGTGCCATCTTCAAACTAGCCTGATAAATGTTGTTGTATGAGAACTCTGCGTAGGGAAAATTATCATCCCCACTGGATCCATAATCAAATGCACAAGCTCTCAACATGTCCTCCAGAATCTGATTAACTCTCTCAGTCTGTCCATCTGTCTGTGGATGAAAGGTTGTACTGAACTCTAGCCTGGTACCCAAAGTCTGGTGCAACTGATTCCAAAACTTCGAAGTAAACTGTGTTCCTCTATCTGATACAATGGTCCTCGGAACTCCATGCAGACATACGATCCTGGTCATATATATCTTGGCCAACTTTGCACTCGTATAAGTGGTTTTCACAGGGATAAAGTGAGCTACCTTGGTTAAGCGATCAACTACTACCCAGATTGAATCATATCCCGATCGGGTCCTGGATAATCCGGTGATAAAATCCATGCCAAGCTTGTCCCACTTCCATTCAGGTATCCTCATAGGCTGTAATAATCCTGCTGGCTTTTGATGTTCTACCTTCACTCTCTGACATACAACACATACTACTACATACTCGGCAATATCCTTCTTCATACCTATCCACCAGAAATGCTCCTTCAAATCCAAATACATCTTGGTGTTTCCGGGGTGTATTGAGTATGGCGAGTCAAGAGCTTCCTGAAGTATTAACTTCCTGATCTCCGCATTATTGGGTACAAATACATGATCCTTATACCATAAAGTCTCATGCTCATCCTCACGAAAACCTTTGGCTTTTCCTTTGCTCATCTTCTCTTTTATTTCCGCAATTTCCTTATCATCCTTTTGAGCTTCACGAATCTTTCCCAATAACATAGACTGAACCTCCATTGTTGCCGCAAAACCTCTTGGAACTATCTCCAAAGAAGTTCCTTGAGATCGTCAACTAACTCCTGCGGTAAGCCTTCGCTTACGAGGGTATTGGCATAACTTCTTTTGGCTCAAAGCTTCTGCTACGACATTGTCCTTTTGTTGGTGATAGTGAAACTTCATATCATAATCCTTTATAAGCTCCAACCATCTCATTTGCTTGAGATTCAGCTCCTTCTGCGTGAAAATGTACTTCAAACTCTTGTGACCCGTGTACACATCACATCTGCTTCCAATCAGAAAATGTCTCCAAGTCTTAAGCGCATTCACTATAGCTGCTAACTCTAAATACAGCGTGGCATAATTCATCTCATGAGGTCTAAGCTAACGTGAGGCATATGAAACAACTCTTCCGACCTGCATCAGTACTCCTCCAAGTCCTAAGCGAGAAGTGTCGCAATACACATGGAAATCCTTGCGTATATCCGGAAGAATCAGCACTGGGGCTGTAACCAAACGTTTCTTCAACTCCTGAAAACTGGCCTCACAATTTTCGGTCCATTTGAACTTGGTGTCCTTCTTCAACAACTCAGTCATGGGTTTCGCAATCTTGGAGAAATTCTCAATGAACCTCCTGTAATGTCCTACGAGTCACAGAAAACTGTGGATCTCTCCAACTGAGGTGGGTGCCAACCACTCAGTGACAGACTGAACTTTGGTGGGGCTACTGCTATACCTTCTCCTGATATAACATGTCCGAGAAATCCAACTTCTTTCAACCAAAACTCACACTTGCTAAACTTGGCATACAACTGATGTTCCCTGAGATTCTCGAGAACTAAGCGCAAGTGTTCCTTGTGTTCCTCCTCATTCTTCGAGTATACCAAAATATCATCAATGAACACCACTACAAACTTATCCAAAAACTCCATGAACACCTTGTTCATCATACTCATGAAATAGGAAGGGGCGTTAGTCAATCCAAATGACATAATTGTGTACTCATATAGCCCGTACCTTGTGGTAAAAGATGTCTTAGGTTTATCCTGTTCTCAGATCTTCAACTGGTGGTATCCTGATCTCAGATCGATCTTAGAGAATACTTTAGCTCCTTGCAGATGGTTAAACAAATCATTGATCATCGGTAGTGGGTACTTGTTCTTGATTGTCACTTCGTTCAATGCTCGATAATCAACAACCATTCTCAAAGATCCATCCTTCTTCTGAACCAAGAGCACTGGGCTCCCCATGGTGACAAACTTCGTCGAATGTAACCTTTCTCCAGTAACTCCTTAATCTGCTTCTTAATTTCCTCCAAATCATTTGTAGGTATCCAATACGGTCTCTTCGATATTGGTCCGGTGCCTAGCAATAGTTCTATCAAAAACTCAATGTATCGGTCTGGTGGCATGCCTGGTAATTCCTCGGGAAATACATTCGGGTAATCCTTCACAATAGGCACTTCTTCCTGAACAACTCCAGGGAGGGAATTTACTTGGGTCTTACTTGGCGCATTCCTAGACACATACTTAATCCTTTTTTTCCCTCCGGGGTGGTGAGTAAGATTGACTTACTAGCACAATCGATGTTTCCTCCGTACTTCGATAACCAATCCATACCTAATATTACATCCAATCCTTGGGACTCAAAAATTATTAGGTATGAGGGGAAAACATGTCTACCTATGGTCAATGGCATCTGAAAACATCCTCCCGCTTGCCATATATTCAGCTCCTGGCGAGCTTACAAACATAGGTGTCTCAAGAACTTTGGTGGGCAGCTTATACTTATCCACAAACCCCCTCGAAATGAATGAATGTGATGCACTAGTATCAAAAAGAATGATTGCAGTAAATGACTCAATCAAAAACTTACCTAAAACTGCATCTGGCTGTTCTTCAACCTCCTCCATGTTAATGTGGTTCACCTGTCCCCTGCTGAAAGGGTTGGGCTTCTTGCCAGAGCTTCCATTGCCGTTTCCATTCTTTGCTTCGGGGCATTCGGTGGCGTAGTGTCCAGTCTTCCCGGACTTGAAACAAGTAATGTGACTTAAATCCTTCCTGGTGGGTGTTGCTGGGTTGGAACGATTCTGTCTGTTGCTTCCTCCATTCCCATTCCCATTCTTGGGGCCACTGTAGTTATGCGAACTCCCTCCGTTGTTGGTATGGCCTCCATGTTTATGGGTATATCCTCCCAAGTTTAGGGTAAAGCGAGGCTTCTGCGATGCTCCAGAATTATACTTCTCTTGTCCATATTGCCTTTTGCGGCTCTCTATCTGCTGCTGCTTCCCTTCGATCATAAGAGCCCTATCTACCAACTTCTGGTAATTTGTGAATGTCCACCATCAACTGCATACTCAGCTCATCATTCAGCCCTTCCATAAACTTCTGCTACTTCGCGGCATCTGTGGCCACATCATTCGGGGCATAGCAAGCTAACTTACTGAACTCATCCACGTACTGCCCCACAGTATGGTTTCCCTGGCGTAAGTTGTGATACTCATGCTTCTTCATGCTCATAGCTCCACTTGAGACATGTGCAGTGTGGAATGCTTGCTGAAACTGATCCCAAATGACATTGGCTACGGGAAAAGTGGCTGTGTAATTTTCCCACCATGAGGCTGCGGGTCCATCCAGTTGGTGTGTGGAAAGCGCACCTTCTCAGCATCTATGCAACCTGTGGTGGTCAACTCCCTTCCAATCCTGCGTAGCCAGTCATTAGCAACAATCGACTCGGTGCTACTGGAAAACACCGGCGGGTTCAACCTTAGAAAACGGGCTAAGTTGTCAACTGGAGGAGGTGGCGGTGGGTTTTTGTTATTGTTGTTGTTGTTGTTGTTGCCTTGGTTCTGAACTAGTCGCTGCATCAAGGCATTCTGCTGCTGGATCAACCGAGTGAGCTCCAGTGGGAAGACAAATTCGGGGTCACGTCTCAAAGGCATCTGATGGGTTTAGAGGGAAGATATTAGAATAGAGTGAGGTCTAGGGAGAAAATCACTACCCATATGCACATGAGACAAACACAATCATATCACACCACTCAATTCAAACAAGGGCATACAATCGATCTGACTACCATTACAAAATACTAGGGCTATCCTATATACATGGGGGGTATACTACTGATAATATGGTGGTCGACTAGAAATTTTGATCGGAAGAAGATTCCATAATATCTACTCCAGCTTCGTCTTCATAGTCATCATCACTGTCTGGGTCGGAGTCGGTGTTGTCGATGATGATGTAGTCTTCGGGATGGTCGTCACCTCCTGGCGCAGGGTCTCCCATGAATACTCCTAGCATCTTCTTCGGGTCTTCATTCTTCTCCAATAGAACTGCAATTTCCTCTTCGTATCCATCGCGTGTAGACTTGAGTTCCTCTTCTAGCTCCATGTTCTTTGTCATAACCTTCTTCAGATCTATCATGCTGGCGCACATCTAGTTCTCCTGTCGACGGATGTGTTGGTTCAACTCCTGGATGTAGGCTACAATGGACTTTTCCCTCCTGGTGCTGATCATCTCCCATTGTGGTAGATTTCGGTGATGCGTCCATGGCGGTGTGAGATTCCATGCTCTTTCCTAGACTCCAGGTTGGTGCATCAAAGGAAAACTCTATGTGCTCAGTAACTGGGTTATTGTCCTTCCTGGAACATATACTCGAATGGTCCAACGCTCTTCTTCAGGCACAGTGGCGGTGTAGGTCCCGGTGAAGCTTGGTATTCCGATGTTCAAATATCTGGTGGCTTCCTTCAAATGTCGTCCAAAAGGGGTGTCTTCATCTGGTTACGCAAACTTGTTCCTTGGTTCCGCCATCTATAGAGTGGAAAGTGGAGAAGAGTTGGAAATGAGTAGATAAGAGTGACCTAAGGCTTATCTTAGTGGTCGCGTCCTATAGTCAGCATGTGCTCTGATACCATCTTGGAGCGATCCAACCTCAAACGGTCGAATCTCTGTGCATAAGTGTCATCCCTTGATCGGTAATGCTGACAACACAGTACTTGAAGGGTTTATAACAGAGTTCAATCACACACTTATTACATCGAATATCTCAAAGAGAGTACTTATTACAATAATATGGCTGAAGGCCATCTAATGAAGATAACAGCGGAAGGCTTCAAAGGCAAAAGTGAGTCCATCAACTGCAATGGCACAGCTGAGTGCAAAACAACGACCTAACGCACCTTACTCTTCGTCTGACAAGTTTGTAACATAATACATTGCAACTCGAAACGGATCAGCACATGGAATATGCTGGGAAAACAACACTGTAGAGCAAATGAACAAGAATAACTGCAATCACTACATGCATATATGGCTGGTGGAGGCTCTATGGTTATCATGTTTGCGTAAAGCCAATTTTCCCTAGTTCAAAGGAATATATTTTATTTAACTACAAAGTTGGTTGATAAACATTGAGAAGGTTCCTCCAACTCAATCCCAATTAATAAGAAATTAACATCCCAACAACATTAATTAAGAGTGATGAGATCAATATAATAATTCAAGTACCAGATACTCAAGATGTCCATAACCGGGGACACGAGTAACCATGATTAGTTTATACACTCTGCAGAGGTTTGTGCACTTTTCCCCACAAGACTCGATCTCCTCCGTTGAATTTCTCGCACTACATGATGTTTGAGAAATGGATAACCGAGACACATTCTTTCCGAAGAGGTCCCCTTAACCGATAGATAGGCCGGTACACCTACAATCCCCTACATCTGCTAGCCCATCATGGAAAGGATTCCCATAACTTACTCAACTATGCCAGAGCCCATATTGGCTTGTGGCGGCACACAGAAGTTTCTAGCATGAATAATCTTATGATCCCTTTGAGCCTGGCTGGGGAACCATAGGATGATCACACGGGTACTCCGGGATATCCCAGGACATCTCTGGATTGCTCCAGGTGCCCACACAACCACTAGGTGCTCCAGGGTGCCTCAACCAATCCACCCAGATGTGTATTAAAGTAGCCACCTTAAGTTAACCATTATTTAACAACACTCACATCTGTCATTGATACACTTAACCAAACCACGTCTATGAGCATAGCATAGCAGTATAAGCATAACGTAGAAGTAACTCCCAAGGTTTGATATAAAAAATGGCAATAGGTTCTACCTCATCATCTACTTCTCAAAACCCACATGTGAAGCAGATCCTACTCATGCAATGTTTGAGGTTCGAAGCTAATGCATAAAAACTGGGTAATAAAGGTGTATGATCAAAGTGTTACTTGCCTTGCTGACGATCTGCAAACCCTAGAGACTCGTAGTAGCACGCTTCGCATTCCGGAAATTCTATTGCAAACAAACAATAGCATACAGAAGCACTCAAGCATAGGTGCAAGGGTAAATCTCATATGAGAAAGTACAAACTGAAAGTTCAACTGAAGTGCTACGATTTGCAAAAAGAATCAATCAAATCAGAACTACGAATCTCAAACTACGATAAAAAATTCGAATTCAAATCTGCTTGAAACCAAATTTTAATTTGTCAAAACCATGTTCAAGTTGATTATTTGGAAAGAGTGGTTCGAGACAAATATTTTGGCGTTGGTTTCACTGGATTTGGACGAACGGTTAAAAAGTAACGAGCGTTTGAAAATCAGGGGCTAATCTGCGATAAAAATAATCGCGGATAGGTCCCTGGCTGAAAAATAAAATAAAAAGAAAAGACTAACAAATGAACATTCATTATTAGAGACAAACGAACGAACGCGTTCACGAACAGAAACGTTCGGGTGAACGTTCGCTAAATAGCGGAGCCGAAGAAAAAAACCGATCTAACCGATCCAAAACGAAAAACCTAATAAAATCGGCGGCGACGACGGTGATGCTTGGCTGCCGGGCTGCAGCGGCGGTGCGGCGTCGACGGGGTGTGGCGACGGCGCGGTGGTGGCGGAGCAGCGGCGAGGTGGCGGGGCGGCGCGGGTTGCAGGCGGCAGCGGCGGCTAAGGGCGGCGGCGGCGGCTGGCTCGGTGTCCAAGGGGGGCCTAGGGTTGCTATTTAAAGGGGAAGGGGGAGGCGGCGGTGGCTCGCAGGAGGGGGCGGCGGTGCCCACGTTTAGGCCGGACACGGCAGTGGCGGCGGGCGCGCTCGGGACTCCGGTCCCGAGTCGGAGGAGGAGGGCGTCGCGGCTGCGGGCCGGCCTGCTCGGCTGGGCCTCCCGCCCAGTCGGTCGGGAAGTTTTTTTTTAAAAAATTATGCCGAAAAAACAAAAAACGCTTATGAAATATTAAAAAAAATTTAAAATGCCAAAAACAATTTTCACCATCTAATAAAATATTTAGAACAAAGTGAACATTTTTCTGGCCTAATAATGCAATTTTCAAAAATGCATATTTTCTAATTCAAATAAAATAGCAATAAAATTCCATATAAAAAAATATTTATTTGATTTTAATTTTTTTCCTCCAATATTCCTCGCTTTTTGAGGAAGTCATATTATCCTCACTCTTTTATTTTTATGTTGGAAATATTTCAGAGAGAAAAATTGTTAAAATCCAAATTATCCTGTTTTCAAATTTGAGAAAATTCAAATATGAAAATAAATGAAATCCCCAACTCTCTCTGTGGGTCCTTGAGTTTCTTAGGATTTCTAGGATCACAACAAAATGCAAATAAAATATGATATGCCTATGATGATCTATGTATAACATCCAAATTAAAAATTTGGGATGTTACACATGGGCCTCCTACGGGCCGTAGGATCCATGGGCCTTCTACGGGCCTTAGGATCCATGGTCCTTCTACGGGCCATAGGATCCATGGGCCTTCTACGGGTCGTCTAATAAATGGGCCTTCTACGGGATGTATCATTATTTCGCCAAACATGGGTTGTACTATTCGTGGACGAATAACAGTTCGCAAAATGGGCCGTAAACGGTCTAGAGTGGAAATCATCTATTTATGGACGACCATAAAGGGCCGTTAATAGGCCATATTTGATGACGCTACAAAAACAGCCCAATGGGTTAATGAAAGTGCAACTATCCCTAGGTGGTTTTGGTAATCCTAACAACATATAGCTCATTGAGCTAATGCTATTTCAAGATTACTATCTCAGGAAAGCTCAATAATTGGCATGGCATGGATGAGAAATGTGGACCCCTCAAAATGCTAAGGACAAAGGATTGGCTCAAGCTCAAAGCTCAAGACTCTACATTTTCCATTTTAGTGATCCAAGATCACATTCAGTCTATAGGAAAAGCCAATACTATCAAGGAGGGATGAGGTGTTGCTTAATGAGGTTCTTGCTCAAAATGCTTAGTGCTATGCTCCAAAACCCTCAACTACTTTTTCACATCCACATATGACCTAAACCAAAAGTCAAACTCGGCCCCACCGATTCTTCCTATCTGGCGCCACTGAGTTTCAAATGTCATAGCCACTGCCACAAACCCTAGGCAAATCGGTCTCACCGATAGGGATCTCGGTCTCACCGAGATGGGGTTGTAATCTCTCTGTTTCCCTTCATAGCATTCCGGTCTCACCGAGATGAGCGATCGGTCCCACCGAGGTTGCAATGTAAACTCTCTCTTTTCCCTTTGTAACGTTTCGGTCTCACCGAAATGAGCGATCGGTCTCACCGAGTTTACTTGACCAACTCTCTAGTTAGCTTATTACCAAAATAGGTCTCACCGAGTTTGTGTAATCGGTCTCACCGAGATTACTTTATTCCCTAACCCTAATCATATCCGTCCCACCGAAAACCCAAACGGTCACTAGCTTTGCTGAATCGGTCCGACCGAGTTTAATCATTCGGTCCCACCGAGTTTGGGAAGTTATGTGTAAGGGTTAGATTTTTTGTGGAGGCTATATATACCCCTCCACCACCTCTTCATTCTTGGAGAGAGCCATTTGAACATGCCTACACTTCCAATACATATTTTCTGTGAGAGAACCACCTACACTTTCGTTGAGACCAAGATATTCCATTCCTACCATATGAATCTTGATCTCTAGCCTTCCCAAGTTGCTTTCCACTCAAATCCTATTTCCACCAAATCCAAATCCTGTGGGAGAGAGTTGAGTGTTGGGGAGACTATCATTTGAAGCACAAGAGCAAGGAGTTCATCATCAAGACACCATTTGTTACTTCTTGGAGAGTGGTGTCTCCTAGATTGGCTAGGTGTCACTTGGGAGCCTCCGACAAGATTGTGGAGTTGAACCAAGGAGTTTCTAAGGGCAAGGAGATCGCCTACTTCGTGAAGATCTACCGCTAGTGAGGCAAGTCCTTCGTGGGCGATGGCCATGGTGGGATAGACAAGGTTGCTTCTTCGTGGACCCTTCGTGGGTGGAGCCCTCCGTGGACTCGCGCAACCGTTACCCTTCATGGGTTGAAGTCTCCATCAACGTGGATGCACGATAGCACCACCTATCGGAACCACAACAAAAACATCCGTGTCTCCAATTGCGTTTGAATCCTCCAAACCCTTCCCTTTACATTCTTGCAAGTTGCATGCTTTACTTTCCGCTGCTCATATACTCTTTGCATGCTTGCTTGAATTGTGTTAAGATTGCTTGACTTGTCCAAAGTTGCTAAAATCTGCCAAGAACTAAAATTGGGAAAAGGCTAGATTTTTATTTGGTCAAGTAGTCTAATCACCCCCCCTCTAGACATACTTTCGATCCTACAAGTGGTATCAGAGGTTTGGTCTCCATTTGCTTTGATATCCATAGCTTTTGGTGGTCATAGCCTTGGTTTCACAACCTAGGATAGTATGGCGTCTAGCGAAGGAAATTACCACCGTAGAGGTCCTTGCTTTGATGGCACTAATTTTGGTAGTTGGAAGCATAAGATGAAAATGCATATTCTTGGACATAACCCCGCCATTTGGGCTATTGTGTGTATGGGCTTGCAAGGTTAATTCTTTGATGGGAGAGAACCAAATCGTGAAGCTACCGCGGACGAGTTGAAGATGCTACGATACAATGCTCAAGCTTGTGATATCCTCTTCAACAGATTATGCCCCGAGGAATTCAACAAAATCAGCCGTCTTGAGAATGCAAAGGAAATTTGGGATACTTTGATTGATATGCACGAAGGTACCGACTCCGTCAAGGAATCCAAGTTGGATGTGCTTCAAAGTCAACTTGATAAGTTCAAAATGAAGGATGGTGAAGGTGTCGCTGAAATGTACTCTAGGCTTGCTCTTATCACAAATGAGATTACCGGCTTAGGAAGTGAAGAGATGACCGACAAATTCATCATCAAGAAGATCCTAAGAGCCTTGGATGGAAAATATGATACCGTATGTACATTGATCCAAATGATGCCAAATTACAAAGATCTCAAGCCAACGGAAGTCATTGGAAGAATTGTGGCTCATGAGATGTCACTCAAGGATAAGGAGGAGCTCCATAACAAGTCAAGTGGTGCTTACAAAGCCTCATGTGAAGCTCCCACATCATAAAGTGAGAAACAAACCTTCAATGAAGAATTGAGCCTAATGGTGAAGAACTTCAACAAGTTCTACAAGAGTAGAAGCAAAGAGAGAAGTTCCAAGTCAAGGTCCTACAGTGACAAAAGATCTTCTAGTCGAGAGCAAAACTGCTACAATTGTGGAAGACCCGAACACTACTCCAATGAGTGTACGGCCCCCTACAAGAGAAGAGAAGATTCTCCCAAAAGAAGAAGTAGAAGAGAAGAATCACCATCGAGGGAGAGAAGGAGTAGGGATGATCTTTATGAACTAAGACCCTCTTGGAGAAGCAAGGATTCGGAAAGGAAGGACAATTCATCAAGGAGCTATACAAAATGAAGACATCAAGCTCATGTTGGTGAATGGGTATCCGGCTCCGACTCCGACAGCCACTCCGAGAGAAGCTATCACTCCGACTCCGAATATACTCAAGATGAAGGTGTTGCTGGTATAGCACTTGTGTCAACCAACTCCTACGACATATTTGATTCACCAAATGAAGGAATTGGAAGATGCTTCATGGCCAAAGGTCCAAAGGTATCACACCCCGAGTATGTTGATTTCAATAGTGATGAAGATGACTTGTTAGGTGATGATGATTTACTTGTTGACAACTCTAGTGATGAATACTATGATGAAACATCAATTAATCATGCTAATCAAGATAAAATGAATGACAATGATAAGGAGAAGATTGAGTCTCTAACTAGAGAACTGAACACTCTTAAGTTAGCTCATGAAACTATCTTAGGAGATCATCGAGAACTTTTAAGGACTCATGAGAAATTGCATTTTGAGAAGCTCAATCTTGAGCAAGAGCATGAGTTCTTAAGGGCAATCAATGATGATCTTCGCAAGAAAAGTTCTTGTTATATTGACAAGCGTTTACTCTTATCCACTTACATGCCTCAAGTCAAGTCTAGTAACAAGAACAAGAAGGATTCTTCCTCTAGTAGGAACAATAATCATGCTAAATCCAATATTGTTGCTTCTAGTAGTTCTCTTGATTCCACTAATGATTCTCTTATCCAAGTTACACTTGAGCAAGAAAATAGCTTATTGAAGGGAATCATAGAGAAAGGTGTTTACAAGAGCCTTGCCGGGAGTAAGCATTTCGAGAAAATTGTACGCAAGCAAGGAAGGCACTGGAAGAATCAAGGTATTGGTTTTGAATGAAAATTCAATGCCAATGGAGTTGAGTGGGAAGAAGATCTATACCCCAAGACGAAGTTTGTTCCTCAACAAGAGAAGTACGATCCTACTTCTTTCAAAGGTACACAAGCTCAAGATGATCTTCCACCACAATACCACAAGGAAAAAAGGCAAGGACAAGCTTCAAGAGGAAATTGATGCATTTGAAGAAGCTCCTAAGGCCTTGGTCAAGTGGGTTCCCAAGAATACATCAAGTTCCACTTCATCAAGTACAACTACAACTCTGAGGATTCCCATCAAGATGGTGTGGATCTCGAAAAAGAAGAACTAGAGAGTTCTTGAGGGTGACTCTGCCAACATACTTCACTCTTATCATTTTGGCAAAAACAAGTGCAATCAACTTCCACATCTTGCACTAGTTCAAGCAGTCACAAACCCTCTTGTTGGTAAGACAAGGGACAAGGTAACCTAATGCTCTCATAGACATCATCTTGTGTGTGCATCACTCTATGTATATGGATATCCTTGTTTGTTCCTTGTGGGACTAACCCATGTAGGTATTGAAAGTGCAACTCACTCCAAAGGATAGCTCTAAATGATCTACATCAACTTAGAGCATCCACATCTTCAACACCTACATGAAGTCATCATCGACAAAACCCAAGGTTAGTTCATCCCTCTTAAGGGGGATCTCACATCTAGGGGGAGCTTTACTCTAAGAATTAAGCTAAAGCAACTCTAATGGTGTGAACACAACAACGCTTTATGTAAAAGTGGTAACCCCACTTGCGCTTAAACGATGAGTATGACCTATGATCAAATGTTCTCATTTGACTCCTAAGTCAATGTACTTATATATAGATAACCTAGTCATCGCCAATTGCTTGATAGATGCTAGAATTGTTTGTGCATGCTTTGCCACATACTTCATTTGTCATTTTATTGTGTGAGCATGTTGGTTGCATAATTTACTCATTCGAGGACATCCACTTTTTGTTTTGATTGGTTGGTTTCCTTTTCTCTTGCCAAGTGGATGGACAAGAATGCCTAAGAACCTTCTCTAGCTATCTATGCTCTTCTCGTCTCAAACTCTATTCATGCTGCATCACAAAGTTTGATCAAGTCAGATTCAAACCACTCTGTGTGAGGAGCACTCGGAGTCCCCGGTTCATCATAGACGTAAACTTCCAAAACTTCTTTGTGCGTTTTGGTCTGACCGATTCATCCATTTCGGTCATACCGAGATCACTAAGTCGATCTAGGTTTTCAATCTCGGTGCAACCGATTTGAACTTTTCGGTCACACCGAGTTGCTGTAACTGCTTGCAGTTATGCATCTCGGTGCCATTGAGTTGTTCCACTCGGTCACACCGATAGGGTCAGGCTATATATACCCACGGGCCAAAATTTGGAAATCTTTCTGAACCTCTTCGCCCGCACTCAGCCTGCTCTACCTCCCTGGGTCTCTAGATCGTCCTCCTCGTTGCTAGCCGCCTCCAGTCACTGGTCTCCGCAGCCGTCAACGGGATCGTCTCCACCGTTGCCGCGGTAGCAAGTCCATCGCCGAACTAGGGTATGGACTTGATCTTTGTGCTATGCTCACTCCGATTCCCCAACACATTGTTTTGCCATGTATCTTTCCACGATTGAGATCACTCTTTCCAATGAAAACACTCCATAGTTTAGTTGTGGATTGAAAATTTAGGGTTAGGTTTCCGCCGAAACCATCTCGGACCGACCGAGTTGTTGAAATCGGTTCCACCAATTTGGCTCAGGCCATTGCACATGTGATTCTCGATCTGACCGAGAATTGCAAATCGGTGTGACCGAGTTCGAGTCTTTGTGAAACCCTAGCAGTCTCGGTGTCACCGAACTATGACTGGTCTGACCGAGTTCACTAGTTTAGGTTCCAACAGTTGCTTCTGTATCACCGAGATTTCAAATCGGTAGATCCGAAATGCTTTCTTTGGAAAACTAAAACTATGTTTTTGATTCATTCTATTGCAAAAACCTCTGCACTTTGTGATGCTCATCCACTCTACCTCATCTATAATCTATTCGCAGGGTCTGCTGTCAGTGTTTGCATCATGTCAGATCAGAGTGACAGTCAGAACAAGTCTGAGGAGCAAGCGAACATGAGTGAGGGCACTAGTCCCTCCAGCAGCTCAGATGATGGAAGCAGGAGCACACCCAACAACTTGCCAAAGGCTGCCACAAGGGCCAGCAAGAAGAGAACCTCAGATTCACAGGATGAGGACTATGTGGCTGAGGAGGAAGAAACCACCTCAAAGAGGAAACTGCTCAAAAAGGAATATGGCACAACTGCTGCCACTAAGCCAGGGATGAAGCAAAAGGTTCCTGCCAAGAGAGCTCCCATGTCAAAAGCCAGAACATCCACTCAAGAGACTTTGGGATCTGCACCCAAAGAGCATGTTGTGGCAGAAAAGAAAAGGAAAGAGAGGGTCAAGAAGACCACTGCCAGAGTGCTTGGGAGATCTTCAATAATGAAAGACTCTGAAGAAGAGGAAGAGGAAGAGGATGCAGCACCAGCACCCAAAGGTCAAAAGCTTATGGGAGATGCTATAAGGGCAGGTGTTGTTCCATCTAAGCCTGAGACTGCCCCTAAGACTGTTGCTCCAGCTCCAAAGCCAAAACCAAAGAGGAGCACCAGGAACATCCCTGCTGAGGAGAAGAACAAGGCCCTAGTGCCTGAAGCTGCAATGGAAGAAGAAGATGATGAGTCACATGTCTTGAGGAAGTTGAAGCCAAAAATTCCAGATCACAATGATGCTCATCCAGTAGCTGAGAACATGAAGATAAGGAAGGATTCGGGATTGAGGCTATGGAGAGAGTCAAATCCATATGCCACCAGAAGAAGAACTGTTTTGGACTACAGGTTCCATACCAAGGAATAGCAGGACTTCTATGAGACAGTGCTGCTTGACAAGAAGCCAATAGTGTGTGACATGAGATGGGTCAATTGGAAATACATTGAGGAAAATGAGGATCACTTCCCTGGTGTATATGACAGCTTCAAGGCGTGTGGAGTCGATGAGTTTGTGGCTCAGAAGCTCACAAAGTGGAATGATGAGCTCATCATGCAGTTCTACTCCACAGCTCATTTCTACCCAGATGGAAGGATTGTCTCGATGTCTGAAGGCACTAGGTACCAGTCAACAGTTGCAGAATGGGCTCAGTTGATCAATGCCCCAAAAGAACAAGAAGATGACTTGGATGTCTATGCCAAAAAGAAGGAGGATCACAACACCATGGCACACATGTACAAAGAGATCCCAGATGCTGCTCTTGAGACACACAAATTTGGATCAGTACATTACCTTCTGTCAGGCTTGCCAACAATCAACTGGATCCTCAGGCACACTCTCTTGCCAAAGTTAGGTGATCACAAGATGATTAGATGTCACTCCATCAACATGCTGCACATTTTTGATTTTCCAGAGAATTTCAAGGTCATGAGCCTAATTGTGAAAACCATAAAGAGGACAGCTGCAGATCAGAAGAGGAGTTGCGGGTATGCCCCATAGATCTAGGAGCTGACCAACTCCAAGATGGGCACTGGCACATATCTGTTGGACAAGGAGCACCTGCCCATCTACCCAGACTTTGAGGACAACACTGTGGTGATGGATGAAAATGAACCATCTTCTGTGCACACACAAGCCAAAAAGGAGAAGGAAAGTGCTGAAAAGGCTGCAAAGATGCCAACCACTGAATAGGCATCTCAGTATCTTCTGAAGAGCAAGCAAGATCAGCTTGGCTACTTGATTTCCTCCACTCTGAGGATTGAGAAGGGATTGTCTACCCTGACTCAAAACCAGGAGAGCTTGGAGAGGATCGTGGAGCAGAAGTTCTATGACTTAGATGTGAAGGTCACTGAGATCCAGTCAGTCGTTGAGCAACTTTAGGATGAAGTGCAGGAGAAGAAGGGCAAGACAACCACTGATGCTTTTGCTAGAGTGCCCAGAGGACAAAGATCTGCTGCAGTGCCTGTCACAGACACCAGAGCAACTTCATCTGCACCAGCTACAGCTTCAGTGCCACCAGCTCCAACACCTACTCCACCAGCTCCATCTACATCGACTGACGCCTTCGTCCTTGGATTTATGTCTACACCACCACCTGAAGACCAAGCCTAAGTGACGATTTAGCACCATGCGTTTTTAGGAACTTTTTGGTAACTTGTTGCCATAGGGGGAGAAAATGTATAAATCATAGGCTTCGAGAGAGAGTGTTGCTTTTGTTCTCTCTTGCGTTTCTCCTTGGTGGTTGATACTTTTTATCTGCTCGTTGGAGATACTTTATGCTTGTGTGTGATACTTGGATGATCATGTGTTTGATCATATGCTACCTTTATGCATGTTGGATGACATTATCCTTTTATATTCCATATGATCACTCACTTTGCTTGGTGATGAGTGCATGTATTTTAATTATTATCATTTTGAGCACTCCACCAAGATGTATGTGACATGGAAGAGTAACCCATGATCCTAACTCTTTGTGCATTCGCAGTCCAAAGCAAATCTTAAACTATGCACAAATTTAGGCGGAGCTCTTGCTTTTCACATACTTCTCAAAGCGACAATGTTTTTCACTCTTATTATCATTTGTCGAAGCTTTGATCTATATGTTGTCATCAATTACCAAAATGGGGGAGATTGAAAGTGCAACTATCCCTAGGTGGTTTTGGTAATTCCTAACAACATATAGCTCATTGAGCTAATGCTATTTCAAGATTAATATCTCAGGAAAGCTCAATGATTGGCATGGCATGGATGAGAAAAGTGGACCCCTCAAAATGCTAAGGACAAAGGATTGGCTCAAGCTCAAAGCTCAAGACTCTACATTTTCCATTTTAGTGATCCAAGATCACATTGAGTCTATAGGAAAAGCCAATACTATCAAGGAGGGATGAGGTGTTGCTTAATGAGGTTCTTGCTCAAAATGCTTAGTGATATGCTCCAAAACCCTCAACTACTTTCTCACATCCACATATGACCTAAACCAAAAGTCAAACTCGGCCCCACCGATTCTTCCTATCCGGTGCCACCGAGTTTCAAATGTCATAGCCACTGCCACAAACCCTAGGCAAATCGGTCTCACCGATAGGGATCTCGGTCTCACCGAGATGGGGTTGTAATCTCTCTATTTCCCTTCATAACATTTCGGTCTCACTGAGATGAGCGATCGGTCCCACCGAGATTGCAATGTAAACTCTCTGTTTTCCCTTCATAACGTTTCAGTCTCACCGAATTGAGCGATCGGTCTCACCGAGTTTACCTGACCAACTCTTTGGTTAGCTTATTACCAAAACCGGTCTCACCAAGATTACGTTATGCCCTAACCCTAATCATATCGGTCTCACTGAGTTGCATGTCGGTCCCACCGAAAACCCTAAAGGTCACTAGCTTTGTTGAATCGGTCCGACCGAGTTTAACCCTTCGGTCCCACCGAGTTTGGGAAGTTATGTGTAGCGGTTAGATTTTGTGTGGAGGCTATATATACCACTCCACCACCTCTTCATTCTTGGAGAGAGCCATCAGAACATGCCTACACTTCCAATACATATTTTCTGAGAGAGAACCACCTACACTTGTGTTGAGACCAAGATATTCCATTCCTACCATATGAATCTTGATCTCTAGCCTTCCCAAGTTGCTTTCCACTCAAATCCTCTTTCCACCAAATGCAAATCCTGTGAGAGAGAGTTGAGTGTTGGGGATACTATCATTTGAAGCACAAGAGCAAGGAGTTCATCATCAACACACCATTTGTTACTTCTTAGAGAGTGGTGTCTCCTAGATTGGATAGGTATCACTTGGGAGCCTCCGACAAGATATTGGAGTAGAACCAAGGAGTTTGTAAGGGCAAGGAGATCGCCTACTTCGTGAAGATCTACCGCTAGTGAGGCAAGTCCTTCGTGGGCAATGGCCATGGTGGGATAGACAAGGTTGCTTCTTCGTGGACCCTTCGTGGGTGGAGCCCTCCGTGGACTCGCGCAACAGTTACCCTTCGTGGGTTGAAATCTCCATCAACATGGATGTACGATAGCACCACCTACCGGAACCACGACAAAAACATCCATGTCTCCAATTGCGTTTGAATCCTCCAAACCCTTCCCTTTACATTCTTGCAAGTTGCATGCTTTACTTTCTGTTGCTCATATACTCTTTGCATGCTTGCTTGAATTGTGTTAAGATTGCTTGACTTGTCCAAAGTTGCTAAAATCTACCAAGAACTAAAATTGGGAAAAGGCTAGATTTTTATTTGGTCAAGTAGTCTAATCACCCCCCTCTAGACATCCTTTCGATCCAACAGTTAACATGCCATAAATGGGCCGACTATAACCACAGGCTGAATTTGGCCCACAAACGGAACATGCCAGTAACGAATTCTAGAAATGAGACCAAGAATAAATGGGCCCTTAGAAGGTCGGAGGATAACACGGGCTGGAAACGGCCGACGGAATAATGGGCCGTTAATGGGTATAAAGCGATACACTATTCATTATGGGCCAGTTTCATCTCGGGCCTTTAATGGGCCGATAGTTACAAAGGGCCTCCTACGAGCCGAAAGACGTCATGGGCCATACATGGGCCGAAAGTTACAATGGGCTGGAATCATATTGGACAGCCCAGATGACGCTACTGGGCCAAATTCTAGTAGGCCGTGACAGGCCGTGAGTTAGCGGGCTGTAAATGGGCTATATGCGAACATGCCATTAACAGATTTTCCGTGGGCCAGCCCGCTACCTTTTGACCAAGTCAAACGGGCCGGCCTTTTCACTGGAATGGGCCTTTTGACCAAGTGGACATATCATAGGCGCCTTCACTCCAATCAGTGGATGACATCTGTCCCAACGGTGAGTCGACACGTGGTTCGTCTGGCCATTGAGAATTTTACACATGGAAAACCCCCATTGGTCCGGGCTGTTAACGGGTTATCGGATCCAAACCAGAACCCGATAGCTTGGCGACCCGTTACGGTGGATGCCACGTGTCGGTCACCCTTGACGAAAGCAGTTCTATGATGTGCGATTTATCGTCAGGGAAGTGGACACTTCCGTGATGATAATTTTGGTAATGTCATGGAAACTTCTACGACAGCACAGGTATGACTATCTTGATTCTATCATAAAATCGTCATGGATGTACATGCATGACAGAAAACGTTACCTAATGTGACAAACACATATCATCACAGAAGTATATTTTTTGTAGTGCCAGATCTGGGCGCGGCAAGGCCTCTGCTGCCTTTGTGGCACCCTTGTAGGGGGGATTTGCAGCACCTGCTGCTCACAGCAGATGTAGTGGTGGTGGATGGCGCAGTCTTTGGTGCCGACGGCGATCCAAGAGCGGGTCCGCTCCATCCCCATTCTAGGTGTGTCTAGGGTGCCCAAAGGGCTGGACTATTCCCAATGTCTCCCACCATTGAGTGGATGTCTTGTCGACAGGGGTGCCTTGACATGTTCCTTGCCTCTTGTCTGGTGACAGTGCGCTACCGGGGAGCTTGCCTTTTGATACGTCTCTGTCGTATCTGTAATTTTTATTGTTTCATGCCAATATTCTACAACTTTCATATACTTTTGGCAACATTTTATATCATTTTTTGGGACTAACATATTGATCCAGTGCCCAGTGTCAGTTCCTGTTTATTGCATGTTTTTTTGTTTCACAGAACATCCATGTCAAATGATGTCCAAACACGATAAAAACTTATGGAGATTATTTTGGAATGTATGTGAGTTTTGGGAAAAAGAATCAACACGAGACAATGCCCGAGGGGCCCACAAGCCCAAGGGGCACGCCCCCTACCCTGGGCGCGCCTAGGAGGCTTGTAGTCACCCCGTAAGGCGGTTGGTGCCCTTCTTACGCCACAAGAAAGCCAGTATCTGGATAAAACTCATGTTAAAATTTCAGCCGAATCGGAGTTACGGATCTCTGGGAATTTAAGAAATGGTGAAAGTCCAGAAAATAGGAATGCAAAACAGAAGGAAAGAGAGAGAGAGAGAGAGAGAGAGAGAGAGAGAGAGAGAGAGAGAGAGAGAGAGAGAGAGAGAGAGAGAGAGAGAGAGAGAGAGAGAGAGATCCAATCTCGAAGGGGCTCTCGCCCCTCCGCCGCCATGGAGGCCAAGGACCAGAGGGGAAACCCTCCTCCCATCTAGGGGGAGGCCACGGAAGAAGAAGGAGGAGGGGGCTCTCCCCCCTCTTTCCCGGTGGCACCGGACGCCGTCTGGGCCATCATTTTGACGATGATCTACACCAACAATTTTGCCGACGTCATCACCAACTCTCTCCCCCTCTATGCAACGGCGTAACACCTCTTCTCCCCGCTGTAATCTCTACTTAAACATGGTGCTCAAAGCTATATATTATTTCTGAATGATGTATGGCTATCCTATGATGTTTGAGTAGATACGTTTTGTCTTATAGGTTGATTGATGATCATGATTGATTTGAGTTGTACTATGTTTTATTATTGGTGTTGTCCTATGGTGCTCTCCGTGTTACACAAGCATGAGGGATCCCTGCTGTAGGGTTTGCAATATGTTCATGATTCGCTTATGGTGGGTGGCGTGAGTGACAGAAGCACAAACTCGAGTAAGTAGGTTGTTCGTGTATGGGAGTAAAAAGAACTTTGATACTTTAATGCTATGGTTTGGTTTTACCTTAATGATCTGTAGTAGTTGCGGATGCTTGCTAGAGTTACAATCATAAGTGCATATGATCCAAGTAGAGAAAGTATGTTAGCTTATGCCTCTCCCTCATATAAAATTGCAATAATGATTACCGGTCTAGTTATCGATTGCCTAGGGACAAATAACTTTCTTGTGACAAAAAGCTCTCTACTAAAACTAACTTAGTTGTTTCTTTATCTAAATAGCCCCTGGCTTTTATTTATGTGTTCTTTATTATCTTGCAAACCTATCCCTTTACATCTACAAAGTACTTCTAGTTTTACTCTTGTTCTAGGTAAAGTGAACATTAAGCGTGGAATATTTGTTCTACCTTTAGCTCCTCATTGGATTCGACACTCTTACTTATCGAGAAAGGATACAATTGATCCCCTATACTTGTGTGTTGTAGTGCTTCGAGGTGGAGCTCGCAGCTCAGGTGTTGGTTGGGTGCTATGGTTTTGTGGGCGGCATGGTGGCTAGAGTCCGACGGTCAGTGGCTGTGACGCCCCAAGACCGGAGCTTCAGATGCCTTCCAGGGTTTCCGGGTTTCGTTGTGTGATTTGTTTCGTCTGTTGCATTCATCTTTGCGTCGTGTGCATTGCATCATGTCATCATGCCATCATGTCTTTTCTTTTTCTTAACTCAACTAAATAAATTGCATGGATCTTCGGTCCATTTAAATCGAGGGAACTCACATGGTGATTTCTCTATATAACATATCCTCCCAATATTTTAGGGAGCTATATTAAATATTCCATTATTTTGGAATTCACCTTAACACACTTTCTTTTTCCCCATGTCTTTCCTAGTTCAAGCTTGACTTCAAAACCTTGCCAAAAATTCTCTTCCCATTTACCGAGGTCCCTCCAAAAGACCGAACAATTTTGGACCTTCCCAAACCTCACTTCCTATTCAAATCATTTGAGTTTATATCAAATGAGTTTGAATTTAACCTTTCAAACTTGGCCATTTCTATTTTCGCGGAATGAGCACATTTCTGTGAATCCGGGGAAATTATTTCCCATGCGCAACTCCTTCCCTAACCCTCTCTTTCTTCTCCTCTCTCTAATTTTCTTTTCTGTTAAAGTAAATAAGATTTTTAAGAGAGAGGGAGAGATAGCAGCAGTGCCCCTTGGGCCTGACTGTTCAGCCCAGCAGCCCGGGATCTCTTCCTGTGGCCTGATCAAAAGGTCCCTAGGCCCAACTCCTGCGGCCGGCCCAACCTTCTCCCATCCCCGCAAGCCAACCTACCCCCGCTCTTAAACTAGCCCCCATCTCCCGATCCCCTCGTCCTCTCCCCTCGCGCCGCCAGGAGCGACAGAGAGGAGGGCACGCCCGCTCCTCCCGATCCGTGTCCCTCCTCCCTATCGATCTTCTTCGCCAGTGTGCCTCCCTCCTTCCCTCGCATCCCTGCAGCGGTGCTGCTTCCCTGGAGGTCGCCCCCATCCCTCTTCACTACCCGCGCCTCCCTCCTCCCGCGTGCCTCCCTCTCCTGCAAGGCCGCCCGCCGCAGCGCCGACCTCGCGCCGCCCTTGCAGCTGCTGCCGCCGCGCCAAGTCCCTCCAGGAGCCAGCGGCCTCCTCTGCTTCCCCTCCTCATGCCACGCGGGAGCAGCTCCACCCTCGGCAGAAGTCCCGCAGAAGCTCGCCTGCGCAAGCCTCTACTCGCGCCCCTTCCCAGATCGAACAAGCAGGAGACCGCTCGTCCCGCGCCTGCCTCATCTTTCCCCACCTCGCCGTCCGCCTCTTTTGCTTCGTCATTACTGCTAGGGCCGCCGCATCTCTTGATCTGGACAGGATCCGGCAGGCACACCTCACCCCAACCATCGTGCCCTGCATCCCACAGCTGGCCGCCTCCAGCCCCGTTCGCGACCGCACCAAGTCCAGCAAGGCGTCGGCCGTACACGTTGAACGCCCTGAGTCCCTGCATCGCGCCCTGTTGCTGTTAACGCCAAGTCCAAGGGTCACCGAACAGGGTATGATGCCAAGTACCAGGACGACGAGGACCGCCAAGTTCGTCTTCCGCCGTCTCCGAGATCGTCAAGTACCACTATGAGATGGGAAACTACTTCGACGACGAAACGAGAACAACTACCGCCGTTGAAGGCCGTCAAATGAACATCTACCGACGACGTGTACGATCTACTCCGTGAATGTGTACCACTACATCCAGAGGCATCTGATCCGGCAAGTCCAACAACGACTATGCTCAACTACCCATGACCCCAAACGTCTACGAAAACGTGTACCGCTACCCCCGCCTGAACGTCTTCAGAACATGTACTGTCAACCCTTGAAGACCCGTGGACGGCAAGTTCCTTGTTGACCCCGAACACCTACGGAGTGTGAACATCTACGCAGCGAGAACGACTACTTCCACTACCGCCGTCGCGAGAACGCCTACTTCCCTCTACGTACTTGGTCCATTTCGATAATGCACGCGTCGACTGGTATAACCCCAAGACGACGCCCGTGAACGAAATGCATGTTGTATGAGATGCACCCTTATTCGACTCGAGTCCGAACTATCGGTGCACGTTGCCCCTCTTTTGCCTTGCCACCGACATGTGGGACACCCGGTATCCGGGATCACTCCCCGTCACTCTTGCACATTTCGCGCACCCACACTTGTTCCTTTGCACTAGCATCTCATTTGAGTTGCCGGATCACCGGAATGTTGCCATGGTAACATTTCCGTTTCGCCGCCATGGGACCCCTTTTTCCTTCCGCCATGGCGACAAATGCCTCATATCTTATCATGTCAACGTTTTCATAAATACTGCATAAAACTTGCAATGTCATCCGCATCATGATAACAACATTTAAAATGGTTAGTTTTTTGTCGCATTAAATTGCTAATGCACATGAGGATTACTGGAATCGTTGTTTGATGTTTCCGGCCTCATTTAAATTTGCTTAAATGTGTAGTTTTCATATGCTTCACCTCTTTCCATGCTTAATAACATTTAATATTGTTGGGTACATAAACGAGAGAGAACTAAACAATTGATGTGGTGTTCCGTCAATATGCAACTCGTTGCATATTGAGCTCCACTTAACTTGTAGTTTTGTTTGTGCCCTTTGCCATGTCATGCATATTTAAACCGGATATGCATCATACTTGGCTGTGCAACATGCCATGCTTATGTGATGGTTGTTTACCATGTTGTTTGCTTTCTTTCTGGTGTTGCTTCTTCGGGTTAGTTCCGATAACGTCGCGTTTGTGAGGATCCGTTCGACTTCGTCCGTTTGTCTTCTTCATGGACTCGTTCTTCTTCCTTGCGGGGTCTCAGGCAAGATGATCATACCCTCGAAATCACTTCTATCTTTGCTTGCTAGTTTCTCGCTTTTTTGCTATGCCTATGCTACAATACCTACCACTTGCTTATCATGCCTCCCATATTGCCATGTCAAACCTCTAACCCACCTTGTCCTAGCAAACCATTGTTTGACTATGTTACCGCTTTGCTCAGCCCCTCTTATAGCGTTGTTAGTTGCAGGTGAAGATTGGAGTTTGTTCCTTGTTGGAACATGATTATTGTTGGGATATCACAATATCTCTTATTTAATTAATGCATCTATATACTTGGTAAAGGGTGGAAGGCTCGGCCTTATGCCTGCTATTTTGTTCCACTCTTGCTGCCATAGTTTTCGTGATATCGATGTTATGTTCCTTGATTTTGCGTTCCTTACACGGTTGGGTTATAATGGGAACCCCTTGACAGTTTGCTTTGAATAAAACTCCTCCAACAAGGCCCAACATTGGTTTTACCATTTGCCACCTAGCCTTTTCTTTCCCTTGGGTTCTGCAGACTCAAGGGTCATCTTTATTTAAACCCCCGGGCTAGTGCTCCTCTGAGTGTTGATCCAACCTGTCAGCTGCCGGTGGCCACCAGGGGCAACTCTGGGCTAGCCTACCAGAACCTTGGACAATCTGGTGTGCCCTGAGAACGAGATATGTGCAGCTCCTATCGGGATTTGTCGGCACATTTGGGTGGCTTTGCTGGTTTAGTTTTACCATTGTCGAAATGTCTTGTAACCGGGATTCCGAGCCTGATCGGGTCTTCCTGGGAGAAGGAATATCCTTCGTTGACCGTGAGAGCTTGTGATGGGCTAAGTTGGGACACCCCTGCAGGGATTTGAACTTTCGAAAGCCGTGCCTGCGGTTATGGGCAGGTGGGAATTTGTTAATGTCCGGTTGTAGAAAACTTGACACTTAACTTAATTAAAATGCATCAACCGCGTGTGTAGCCGTGATGGTCTCTTCTCGGCGGGGTCCGGGAAGTGAACACGGTGTTGGAGTTATGCTTGAACGTAAGTAGTCTAGGATCACTTCTTGATCATAGTTTCTCGACCGTGCCTTGCCTTCTCTGCTCGCTCTCATTTGCGTATGTTAGCCACCAAATATGCTAGTCGCTTGCTGCAGCTCAACCTCATACCTTTAACCCTTCCCATAAGCTTAAATAGTCTTGATTGCGAGAGTGCGAGATTGCTGAGTCCCCGTGACTCACAGATACTTCCAAAACCAGCTTGCAGGTGCCGATGAGACCGTGCAGGTGACGCAACCAAGCTCAAGGAGGAGCTCACTGAAGATTGTGTTTGTTATCTTGTTCCGTTTCCAATTGATCAGTAGTGGAGCCCAGTTGGGACGATCGGGGATCTGTGTAGCATTTGGGGTAGTCTTCTTTTATTTTGGTTCCGTAGTCGGGCCTTGATTGTATCTGGATGATGTAATGCTTTATTCATGTATTGTGTGAAGTGGCGATTGTAAGCCAACTACGTATCTATTTCCCTTATGTATTACATGGGTTGTTTTAAGATTACCTCACTTGCAACTTTGCCTACAATGCGGTTATGTCTCTAAGTCATGCTTCGACACGTGGGAGATATAGCCGCATCGTGGGCGTTACAAGTTGGTAATCAGAGCCTTCCCCGACTTAGGAGCCCCCTGCTTGATCGAATCGTTTTGAGTCTAGAAAAATGTTTTGAGTCTTTTAGGATTATATATATCGGAGAGTAGGATTCTTTTTACTCCTCAGTCCCTTCGTCGCTCTGGTGAGGCATCCTGACGTAGAGTTTTGACTCTTCTCTTCTCAAATTTCACTAAAAAAAATTTAGGATCACGCGGGTATCTTGGAATCGTTCTGATGGTTTTGTGACGAGAACATTGTTCTTGGTGCCTCCTGACATTTAGGGGTTGTGGCAGTGTCCCGGGGAGTTGAGCTCCAAGGTGTTGTCGTCACAATTTTATCGTTGCAGTTCTGGAATACCTGAGTTTCGCCGACATCGAAAATCTCTTTTATGCAGTTGTTGGTGAGATAACCTCGACGCCACCCAGTACTGGGGCGGGAGGGAGTATTGCCATAACTCATATAACATATGCTTTTCGAAGGTTGAGGTAAACGATTTCTGAAGGTTTCTTGGTTATGTGTTGAAGGATGGATACAGTTGGATGTAGGATTTGCTAGTTTTGTGTGAGATATTATGCTTCCCCTGTATCCCCAACATCTGATTGCATAACCGGAAAGTTTCGGGAGTTTATAAGTGGGAATTCAAGTAGATCCTAGATATCTTTCCGACAGATGTATGATATGAAATTGGGGTTTGACGTCTAGTGGTCCGCCTATCCACGGTTGGTTTTCCAGTGGTCTCGTTGTGTCTTAAAGAGTCCTTGGCTATGCTGACTTGGGGACGCTTCATATGTCATGTGCACTGCCTTGTACATGATGGTGCTGTACGATCGAGCCCGTGTAGGCCCCACCACGAAAACTTCGGACGAAATCTCTATCATATGTTTGTTCCGGTTTATTTTGCAAGCCAATCCTTTGTATTGTTTTTTCAGTTGTGGTATTCGAGTTGCTTCGAAGTCAAGTGTTGATTCCATACCTTTCATAAACGGTGTTCTCATATTCCTATGTGAATACTAATCCTTCTTGATCATCGAGATTGTCATGTCAATCCTTTTCAACCAGCGTGTTTCTCTTCAAGTGGATCCGATCTTTTTCAACATCCGCAAGGTCAACTCAGTTTTCGTCAATGGTGTTTGTTTCATCCATTTCAAGTTGCCTTTGTTTTTCCGCCCTCCCACCCTTTTTCTTCGAGGACTCGGATTTCTTAATCAAGTATCCTTTTATTCATATGAAGTCTCTCCATTCTTTTCCGTCAATGTTCTTATCCGGTGATTCTCATGAAGATACTAATGGAGCTTCAAGTTCATCATTCTTTGTTTCTTTTATCTTCTCCGGTGGATTCAATTCGAACTTTTGGTGTTGTGTTCATATCCCTTTCCTCGTTTCAAATGTTTTCCCATGCTGGTGCACCTCTTAATCATTCACCTCTCACTATTCAATTATTCCGGAGTGCTGAAGATAGCTCAGAAGATTCATGTTTCCACTATGTTTCCGTTCAAGCCCTTTCGAGGGTGTTATCTCATTCAACCAATTTAATTCAACCGGTGCAATCTCTCTTTTGAAGCAATCTTTTCAAAGGTGTTTCTCTTGAGTGGGCCCTAACCCACAGGTCTTTTCCCAGGATCTTACCTGACTCGTCTTATTTTCTCGGAGTTACTCTCAATTTAATTTCAAAGTTTGACATAAGAATGATTTGTCATCAGTCAAATGCCTTTCTCCAAGTTCGGTCTAATTATTTTCATCGTTGGTTCAACCTTTATAATTTTCATTCCGGAGTGCCTCAACAAATCATGGTGGTGTTTCTCGTCGTCATTCTTAGATTTTGAAGACCGAAGAAGAGTTCCTCTCTAATCTTATCCGTTCTCTCAAAGATTCGTCATTCTAGCTTGTTGCCATCCTCTCATAATTGTTTTTGATTGTGAGAATTCTTTCCACCCATCCAGAGCAATTCAGGAGTCCTTCTAGTTTGTTTCTCCAGAGCCCATCATTTCAGAATATTTATTCATTCTCAGCTTTTAGCTATCATTTTCCAAATCTTACCGTGTTGGAAATATGCCCTAGAGGCAATAATAAATTGATTATTATTATATTTCCTTGTTCATGATAATCGTTTATTATCCATGCTAGAATTGTATTGATAGGAAACTCAGATACATGTGTGGATACATAGACAACACCATGTCCCTAGTAAGCCTCTAGTTGACTAGCTCGTTAATCAATAGATGGTTACGGTTTCCTGACCATGGACATTGGATGTCGTTGATAACGGGATCACATCATTAGGAGAATGATGTGATGGACAAGACCCAATCCTAAGCCTAGCACAAGATCATGTAGTTCGTATGCTAAAGCTTTTCTAATGTCAAGTATCATTTCCTTAGACCATGAGATTGTGCAACTCCCGGATACCGTAGGAGTGCTTTGGGTGTGCCAAACGTCACAACGTAACTGGGTGGCTATAAAGGTACACTACGGGTATCTCTGAAAGTGTCTGTTGGGTTGGCACGAATCGAGATTGGGATTTTGTCACTCCGTGTAAACGGAGAGGTATCTCTGGGCCCACTCGGTAGGACATCATCATAATGTGCACAATGTGACCAAGGGGTTGATCACGGGATGATGTGTTACGGAACGAGTAAAGAGACTTGCCGGTAACGAGATTGAACAAGGTATCGGTATACCGACGATCGAATCTCGGGCAAGTACCATACCGCTAGACAAAGGGAATTGTATACGGGATCGATTGAGTCCTTGACATCGTGGTTCATCCGATGAGATCATCGTGGAACATGTGGGAGCCAACATGGGTATCCAGATCCCGCTGTTGGTTATTGACCGGAGAACATCTCGGTCATGTCTGCATGTCTCCCGAACCCGTAGGGTCTACACACTTAAGGTTCGATGACGCTAGGGTTATAAAGGAAGTTTGTATGTGGTTACCGAATGTTGTTCGGAGTCCCGGATGAGATCCCGGACGTCACGAGGAGTTCCGGAATGGTCCGGAGGTAAAGATTTATATATAGGAAGTCCTGTTTCGGCCATCGGGACAAGTTTCGGGGTCATCGGTATTGTACCGGGACCACCGGAAGGGTCCCGGGGGCCCACCGGGTGGGGCCACCTGCCCCGGGGGGCCACATGGGCTGTAGGGGGTGCGCCTTGGCCTACATGGGCCAAGGGCACCAGCCCCTAGAGGCCCATGCGCCAAGATATAGGAAAAAGGGGAGAGTCCTAAAGGGGGAAGGCACCTCCGAGGTGCCTTGGGGAGGATGGACTCCTCCCCCCCTCTTAGCCGCACCCCTTCCTTGGAGGAAGGGGCAAGGCTGCGCCTCCCCCCTCTCCCCTGCCCCTATATATAGTGGAGGGGAGGGAGGGCATCCATACCTGAGCCCTTGGCGCCTCCCTCCCTCCCGTGACACCTCCTCCTCTCCCGTAGGTGCTTGGCGAAGCCCTGCAGGATTGCCACGCTCCTCCATCACCACCACGCCGTTGTGCTGCTGCTGGATGGAGTCTTCCTCAACCTCTCCCTCTCTCCTTGCTGGATCAAGGCGTGGGAGACATCGTCGAGCTGTACGTGTGTTGAACGCGGAGGTGCCGTCCGTTCGGCACTAGGATCATCGGTGATCTGAATCACGACGAGTACGACTCCATCAACCCCGTTCACTTGAACGCTTCCGCTTAGCGATCTACAAGGGTATGTAGATGCACTCTCCTTTCTACTCGTTGCTGGTCTCTCCATAGATAGATCTTGGTGATACGTAGGAAAATTTTGAATTTCTGCTACGTTCCCCAACAGTGGCATCATGAGCTAGGTCTATTGCGTAGATTCTTTGCACGAGTAGAACACAAAGTAGTTGTGGGCGTCGATATTGTTCAATATGCTTGCCGTTACTAGTCTTATCTTGATTCGGCGGCATCGTGGGATGAAGCGGCCCGGACCAACCTTACACGTACGCTTACGTGAGACCGGTTCCACCGACAAACATGCACTAGTTGCATAAGGTGGCTGGCGGGTGTCTGTCTCTCCCACTTTAGTCGGATCGGATTCGATGAAAAGGGTCCTTATGAAGGGTAAATAGCAATTGGCATATCACGTTGTGGTTCATGCGTAGGTAAGAAACGTTCTTGCTAGAAACCCATAGCAGCCACGTAAAACATGCAAACAACAATTAGAGGACGTCTAACTTGTTTTTGCAGGGTATGCTATGTGATGTGATATGGCCAAAAAGGATGTGATGAATGATATATGTGATGTATGAGATTGATCATGTTCTTGTAATAGGAATCACGACTTGCATGTCGATGAGTATGACAACCGGCAGGAGCCATAGGAGTTGTCTTTATTTATTTGTGACCTGCGTGTCAACTTAAACGTCATGTAATTACTTTACTTTATTGCTAACCGTTAGCCATAGTAGTAGAAGTAATAGTTGGCGAGGCAACTTCATGAAGACACGATGATGGAGATCATGATGATGGAGATCATGGTGTCATGCCGGTGACGATGATGATCATGGAGCCCCGAAGATGGAGATCAAAAGGAGCAAAGTGATGATGGCCATATCATGTCACTATTTGATTGCATGTGATGTTTATCATGTTTATACATCTTATTTGCTTAGAACGACGGTAGTAAATAAGATGATCCCTTACAACAATTTCAAGAAGTGTTCTCCCCTAACTGTGCACCGTTGCGACAGTTCGTGTTTCGAAGCACCACGTGATGATCGGGTGTTAGATTCTAACGTTCACATACAACGGGTGTAAGACAGATTTACACACGCGAAACACTTAGGGTTAACTTGACGAGCCTAGCATGTACAGACATGGCCTCGGAACACGGAGACCGAAAGGTCGAACATGAGTCGTATAGAAGATACGATCAACATGAAGATGTTCACCGATGATGACTAGTCCGTCTCACGTGATGATCGGACACGGCCTAGTTTGACTCGGATCATGTAATCACTTAGATGACTAGAGGGATGTCTATCTGAGTGGGAGTTCATAAGATGAACTTAATTATCCTGAACATAGTCAAAAGGTTTTTGCAAATTATGTCGTAGCTCACGCTATAGTTCTACTGTTTAGATATGTTCCTAGAGAAAAATTAGTTGAAAGTTGATAGTAGCAATTATGCGGACTAGGTCCGTAAACTGAGGATTGTCCTCATTGCTTCATAGAAGGCTTATGTCCTTAATGCACCGCTCAGTGTGCTGAACCTCGAACGTTGTCTGTGGTTGTTGCGAACATCTGACATACACGTTTTGATAACTACGTGATAGTTCAGTTAAACGGTTTAGAGTTGAGGCACCAAAGACGTTTTTGAAACATCGCGAAACATATGAGATGTTTTGAGGGCTGAAATTGGGATTTCAGGCTCGTGCCCATGTCAAGAGGTATAAGACCTCCGATGACTTTCTTAACCTGCAAACTAAGGAGAAAAGCTCAATTGTTGAGCTTGTGCTCAGATTGTCTGAGTACAACAATCATTTGAATCGAGTGGGAGTTGATCTTCCAGATAAGACAGTGATGGTTCTCCAAAGTCATTGCCACCAAGCTGTTAGAGCTTCGTGATGAACTATAACATATCAGGGATAGATATGATGATCCTTGAGGTATTCGCGATGTTTGACACCGCGAAAGTAGAAATCAAGAAGGAGCATCAATTGTTGATGGTTGGTGAAACCACTAGTTTCAAGAAGGGCAAGGGCAAGAAGGGATACTTCATGAAACGGCAAATCAGCTGCTGCTCTAGTGAAGAAACCCAAGGTAAAACCCAAACCCGAGACTAAGTGCTTCTGTAATAAGGGGAACAACCACTAGAGCAGAATTACCCTAGATACTTGGTAGATAAGAAGGCTGGCAAGGTCGATAGAAGTATATTGGATATACATTGTGTTAATGTGTACTTTGCTAGTACTCCTAGTAGCACCAGGGTATTAGATACCGGTTCGGTTGCTAAGTGTTAGTAACTCGAAACAAAAGGCTACGGAATAAACGGAGACTAGCTAAAGGTGAGCTGACGATATGTGTTGGAAGTTTTTCCAAGCTTGATATGATCAAGCATCGCACGCTCCCTCTACCAAAGAGATTGGTGTTAAACCTAAATAATTGTTATTTGGTGTTTGCGTTGAGCATAGACATGATTGGATTACGTCTATCGCAATACGGTTATTCATTTAAGGAGAATAATGGTTACTCTGTTTATTTGAATAATACCTTCAATGGTCTTACACCTAAAATGAATGGTTTATTAAATCTCGATCGTAGTGATACACATGTTCATGCCAAAAGATAGTAATGATAGTACCACCTACTTGTGGCACTGCCACGTAAGTCATATCGGTATAAAACGCATGAAGAAGCTCCATATTGATGGATCTTTGGGCTCACTCGTTTTTGAAAAGTTTGAGACATGCGAACCATGTCTATTGGTGTATATGCATGAAGAAACTCCATGCAAATGGACCGTTTTGACTCACTTGATTTTGAATCACTTGGGACATGCAAATCATACCACATGGGCAAGATGACTGAAAAGCCTCGTTTTCAGTAAGATGGAACAAGATAGCAACTTGTTGGAAGTAACACATTTTGATGTGTGCAGTCCAATGAGTGCTGAGGCATGCAGTGAATATCGTTATGTTCTTACTTCACAGATGATTCGAGTAGATGTTGAGAATATTTACTCGATGAAACACAAGTCTGAATTATTGAATGGTTCAAGTAATTTCAGAGTGAAGTAGAAGATCATTGTGACAAGAGGATAAAATGTCTATGATATGATCATAGAAATGAGTATCTGAGTTACGAGTTTTGGCACACAATTAAGACATTGTGGAAATTGTTTCACAATTAATACCGCCTGGAACACCATAGTGTGATGGTGTGTCCGAACATCATAGTTGCACCCTATTGGATATGATGCATACCATGATGTCTCTTATCGAATTACCACGATAGTTTATGGGTTAGGCATTAGAGACAACCACATTCACTTTAAATAGGGCACCACATAATTTCGTTGAGACGACACCGTATGAACTATGGTTTAGAGAAACCTAAGCTGTCATTTCTTAGAAGTTTGGGGCTGCGATGCTTATGTGGAAAGGTTTCAGGCTGATAAGCTCGAACCCAAAGCAGATAAAATGCATCTTCATAGGACACCCAAAAACAGTTGGGTATACCTCCTAATTCAGATCCGAAAGCAATAGGGATTGTTTCTTGAATCGGGTCCTTTTTCGAGGAAAGATTTCTCTCGAAAAGTTGAGTGGGAGGATGGTGGATACTTGATGAGGTTATTGAACCGTCACTTCAACAAGTGTGTAGCAGGGCACAGGAAGTTGTTCCTGTGGCACCTACACCAATTGAAGTGGAAGCTTATGATTGTGATCATGAAGTTTCGGATCAAGTCACTACCAAACCTCGTGGGATGACAAGGATGCGTACTACTTCAGAGTGGTACGTAATCCTGTCTTGGAAGTCATGTTGCTAGACAACAATGAACCTACGAGCTATGGAGAAGCGATGGTGGGCCCGGATTCCAATAAATGGCTCAAGGCCATAAAACCCGAGAGAGGATCCATGTATGAAAACAAAGTGTAGACTTTGGAAGAACTACTTGATGGTCGTAAGGCTGTTAGGTACATATGGATTTTGAAAGGAAGACAGACAATGATGGTAAGTGTCACCATTGAGAAAGCTCGACTTGTCGTTAAGATGTTTTTCGACAAGTTCAAGGAGTTGACTACGATGAGACTTTCTCACTCGTAGCGATGCTAAGAGTCTGTTGGAATTATATTAGCAATTACTGCATTATTTATGAAATCTTGCAGATAGGATGTCAAAACATTGTTTCCTCGACGATTCTTGAGGAAAGGTTGTATGTGATACAACCGGAAGGTTTTGTCTATCCTGAAATATGCTAATAAGTATGCAAAGCTCCAGCAATCCTTCTGAGGACTGGAGTGAGCATCTCGGAGTTGGAATGTATGCTTTGATGATGATCAAAGATTTTGGGTGTATACAAAGTTTATGAGAAACTTGTATTTCCAAAGAAGTGAGTGGGAGCACTATAGAATTTCTGATGAGTATATGTTGTTGACATATTAATGATCAGAAATGACGTAGAATTTCTGGAAAGCATATAGGGTTATTTGGAAAGTGTTTTCAATGGAAAACCTGGATTAAGCTACTTGAACATTGAGCATCAAGATCTATAAGGATAGATCAAAACGCTTAATAGTACTTTCAAATGAGCACATGCCTTGACGTGATCTTGAAGGTGTTCAAGATGGATCAGTCAAAGAAGGAGTTCTTGCCTGAGTTGTAAGGTATGAAGTTAAGACTTAAAGCTCGACCATGGCAGAATAGAGAGAAAGGAACGAAGGTCGTCCCCTATGCTTAAGACATAGGCTCTACAGTATGCTATGCTGTGTACCGCACCTGAAGTGTGCTTTACCATGAGTCAGTCAAGGGGTACAAGAGTGATCCAAGAATGGATCACAGGACAGCGGTCAAAGTTATCCTTAGTAACTAGTGGACTAAGGAATTTTCTCAATTATGGAGGTGGTAAAAGAGTTCGTCGTAAAGGGTTACGTCGATGCAAGCTTAACACCTATCCGGATAGCTCTGAGTAGAGATACCGGATACGTATAATGGAGCAACAATTTAGAATAGCTCCAAGTAGAACAGTTATTTGGAATAGCTCCAAATAGAACGTGGTAGCTGCATCTAGGAGATGACATAGAGATTTGTAAAGCACACACGGATCTGAAAGGTTCAGACCCGTTGACTATAACCTCTCTCACAAGCATAACATGATCAAACCCAGAACTCATCGAGTGTTAATCACATGGTAAATGTGAACTAGATTATTGACTCTAGTAAACTCTTTGGGTGTTAGTCACATGGGGATGTGACCTTGAGTGTTAATCACATATCGATGTGAACTAGATTATTGACTCTAGTGCAAGTGGGAGACTGTTGGAAATATGCCCTAGAGGCAATAATAAATTGATTATTATTATATTTCCTTGTTCATGATAATCGTTTATTATCCATGCTAGAATTGTATTGATAGGAAACTCAGATACATGTGTGGATACATAGACAACACCATGTCCCTAGTAAGCCTCTAGTTGACTAGCTCGTTAATCAATAGATGGTTACGGTTTCCTGACCATGGACATTGGATGTCGTTGATAACGGGATCACATCATTAGGAGAATGATGTGATGGACAAGACCCAATCCTAAGCCTAGCACAAGATCATGTAGTTCGTATGCTAAAGCTTTTCTAATGTCAAGTATCATTTCCTTAGACCATGAGATTGTGCAACTCCCGGATACCGTAGGAGTGCTTTGGGTGTGCCAAACGTCACAACGTAACTGGGTGGCTATAAAGGTACACTACGGGTATCTCTGAAAGTGTCTGTTGGGTTGGCACGAATCGAGATTGGGATTTTGTCACTCCGTGTAAACGGAGAGGTATCTCTGGGCCCACTCGGTAGGACATCATCATAATGTGCACAATGTGACCAAGGGGTTGATCACGGGATGATGTGTTACGGAACGAGTAAAGAGACTTGCCGGTAACGAGATTGAACAAGGTATCGGTATACCGACGATCGAATCTCGGGCAAGTACCATACCGCTAGACAAAGGGAATTGTATACGGGATCGATTGAGTCCTTGACATCGTGGTTCATCCGATGAGATCATCGTGGAACATGTGGGAGCCAACATGGGTATCCAGATCCCGCTGTTGGTTATTGACCGGAGAACATCTCGGTCATGTCTGCATGTCTCCCGAACCCGTAGGGTCTACACACTTAAGGTTCGATGACGCTAGGGTTATAAAGGAAGTTTGTATGTGGTTACCGAATGTTGTTCGGAGTCCCGGATGAGATCCCGGACGTCACGAGGAGTTCCGGAATGGTCCGGAGGTAAAGATTTATATATAGGAAGTCCTGTTTCGGCCATCGGGACAAGTTTCGGGGTCATCGGTATTGTACCGGGACCACCGGAAGGGTCCCGGGGGCCCACCGGGTGGGGCCACCTGCCCCGGGGGGCCACATGGGCTGTAGGGGGTGCGCCTTGGCCTACATGGGCCAAGGGCACCAGCCCCTAGAGGCCCATGCGCCAAGATATAGGAAAAGGGGAGAGTCCTAAAGGGGGAAGGCACCTCCGAGGTGCCTTGGGGAGGATGGACTCCTCCCCCCTCTTAGCCGCACCCCTTCCTTGGAGGAAGGGGCAAGGCTGCGCCTCCCCCCTCTCCCCTGCCCCTATATATAGTGGAGGGGAGGGAGGGCATCCATACCTGAGCCCTTGGCGCCTCCCTCCCTCCCGTGACACCTCCTCCTCTCCCGTAGGTGCTTGGCGAAGCCCTGCAGGATTGCCACGCTCCTCCATCACCACCACACCGTTGTGCTGCTGCTGGATGGAGTCTTCCTCAACCTCTCCCTCTCTCCTTGCTGGATCAAGGCGTGGGAGACATCGTCGAGCTGTACGTGTGTTGAACGCGGAGGTGCCGTCCGTTCGGCACTAGGATCATCGGTGATCTGAATCACGACGAGTACGACTCCATCAACCCCGTTCACTTGAACGCTTCCGCTTAGCGATCTACAAGGGTATGTAGATGCACTCTCTTTCTACTCGTTGCTGGTTTCTCCATAGATAGATCTTGGTGATTCGTAGGAAAATTTTTGAATTTCTGCTACGTTCCCCAACATACCGGTGCATCATTCAAGTTTTCTCTTATTAGCTCGTGATTCTCTTCGTTCTCATGTATCTAATTCTCTCAAGCATCTTCAATCGCTTTTCCAATTCTTACCGGTGATTCATCCCTTTGCTTCATTCATTTATAATTCTTACGGTGGTTCGTTCAAGATTTTTCTCTTCATTCTTTATCTTATCAATTTATTCGTTATTTCAACCCGACCGGTGATTCGTTGAAGACCTTCTCAAGTTTGCGCCATATCTCTTCTTAATCCTTTCTACGAGAATAAGTAGTATGCCGAATTCGTTCCTTGTCTTCAATTTAATTGATTAAGGATAAGCATAATTTAATTCTTATTCTGGTTTCATCGAGTAAATTCAATTCCTTATTCCGGAGGCTCATCAAATTCTGATCTCGTTTGTTCATCTTTCTTTCCGGAGTTCCAAGTTTTTCCAAATTATCTCGTCGCGAAGCTCCTTCTAAATCTTTACAAGGTTTCACCTTCAGTTTTCAACTTCTCTTTGTTATCTTTTGCTTACCGGAGTTCTTCATGAAGGCGCTACATGATGGTTCATAAAGGATTAAACTCCTTCGAAGTGTTCATCAAGATTCTTTTCAGAGGACCTCAAGTATTCTTCATCTTGCAATCCGGAGTGCGATTCTTTCTACCTTATCTTTTGAGGTGGTGTTATGTCATTCTTGATAATTTTCCTTCGTGTCTCATGATTCACAAGTTATCAAGAATGAGATATTTTAGATCCATCAATCTCGCCATTGGAGTTATATTGGGTTATATTTCACCTAAAGCCTTCCCTAAGGATTGTTGCTATTTATGGTGCTTATAAATGACTCAAGTTCTACATTTATCCTCCCGGGGAAATAAGTTTCTCGTCTTCTTGTTCATTTTCAATCCAATCTTGTTTGGCAGGTTGCCACCTCATAATTTGAGTTGTATTCCATAAGACCATATCAAGCTTATTCTTTTCGTTCTTGGTTTTCCAACGACTCTGTTCCAGCATTTGTCGTAAGCATTCTCTCTCAAGATTTTGTTCCCCTCCGTCCATTCCATTCCATTCATTCATTTCTTCCGGAGGCTTGTGATATTGCTCTTTTCAGTCATCATCTCGAATTGTGAAGATCACGATATTTTCATGTTTATCCTTTTAACCAAAGTGTGTGCCCGCTGCTCAAGTTCTTTCGTTTTATCAAGACTCTCATCACTTTTCAAATGGAGTGCTGTTCGAATTTGTTCTCCATTGTTCCTCTTTTCTAGCGGTGTATTTTCAACTTTGTTCATCTTCGTTGTATTCCTTTCTTGAAGATGGTTTAACCTCTCAAGGTTCTTGGTTTCACTCGTTTGTCAAGGAAGCAACTTAGTTTTACCTCTCGTCTTCCTATTCCGTTTTCCCTCTGGTGCCATCCTAGATCTCGGGACGAGATCCTCTCGTAGTGGTGGAGTGTTGTGATGCCCCAAGACCAGAGCTTCAGATGCCTTCCAGGGTTTCCGGGTTTCGTTGTGTGATTTGTTTCGTCTGTTGCATTCATCTTTGCATCGTGTGCATTACATCATGTCATCAGGCCATCATGTCTTTTCTTTTTCTTAACTCAACTAAATAAATTGCATGGATCTTCGGTCCATTTAAATCGAGGGAACTCACATGGTGATTTCTCTATATCACATATCCTCCCAATATTTTAGGGAGCTATATTAAATATTCCATTATTTTGGAATTCACCTTAACACACTTGCTTTTTCCCCATGTCTTTCCTAGTTCAAGCTTGACTTCAAAACCTTGCCAAAAATTCTCTTCCCATTTACCGAGGTCCCTCCAAAAGACCGAACAATTTTGGACCATCCCAAACCTCACTTCCTATTCAAATCATTTTAGTTTATATCAAATGAGTTTGAATTTAATCTTTCAATCTTGGCCATTTCTATTTTCGCGGATGAGCACATTTTTGTGAATTCGGGGAAATTATTTCCCATGCGCAACTCCTTCCCTAACCCTCTCTTTCTTCTCCTCTCTCTAATTTTCTTTTCTGTTAAAGTAAATAAGATTTTTAAGAGAGAGGGAGAGATAGCAGCAGTGCCCCTTGGGCCTCACTATTCAGCCCAGCAGCCTAGGATCTCTTCCTGCGGCCTGATCAAAAGGTCTCTAGGCCCAACTCCTGCGGCCGGCCCAACCTTCTCCCATCCCTGCAAGCCCACCTACCCCCGCTCTTAACCTAGCCCCCATCTCCCGATCCCCTCGTCCTCTCCCCTCGTTCCTTCCTCGCGCCGCCAGGAGCGACAGAGAGGAGCGCACGCCCGCTCCTCCCGATCCGGTCCCTCCTCCCTCTCGATCTTCTTCGCCAGTGCGCCTCCCTCCTTCCCTCGTGTCCCTGCAGCGGCGCTGCTTCCCTGGAGGTCGCCCCCATCTTTCTTCACTGCCTGTGCCTCCCTCCTCCCGTGTGCCTCCCTCTCCTGCGAGGCCGCCCGCCGCAGCACCGCCCTTGCAGCTGCTGCCGCCGCGCCAAGTCCCTCGAGGAGCCATCGGCCTCCTCTACTTCCCCTCCTCATGCCTCGCGGGAGCAGCTCCACCCTCGGCAGAAGTCCCGCAGAAGCTCGCCTACGCAAGCCTCTTCTCGCGCCCCTGCCCAGATCGAACGAGCGGGAGACCGCTCGTCCCGCGCCTGCCTCATCTTTCCCCACCTCGCCGGCTGCCTCTTTTGCTTCATTGTCGCTGCTAGGGCCGCCCCATCTCTTGATCTGGATAGGATCCGGCAGGCACACCTCACCCCAACCATCGTGCCCTGCATCCTGCAGCTGGCCACCTCCAGCCCCGTTCGTGACCGCACCAAGTCTAGCAAGGCATCGGCCGTACACGTTGAATGCGCTGAGTCCCTGCATCGCACCTAGTTGCTGTTAACGCCAAGTCCAAGGGTCACCTAACAGGGTATGATGCCATGTACCAGGACGACGAGGACCGCCAAGTTCGTCTTCCGCCGTCTCCGAGATCGTCAAGTACCACTATGAGATGTGCAACTACTTCCACGATGAAACGAGAAGAACTGCCGTCGTTGAAGGTCATCAAGTGAACATCTACCGACGACGTGTATGATCTACTCCGTGAACGTGTACCACTACGCCCGGAGGCATCGGATCTGGCAAGTCCAACAATGACTATTCTCAACTACCCACGACCCCAAACGTCTACGAAAACTTGTACCGCTACCCCCGCCTGAACGTCTTCAGAACATGTACCGTCAACCCTTGAAGACCCGTGGACGGCAATTTCCTTGTTGACCCCGAACACCTACGGAGTGTGAACATCTATACAGCAAGAATGACTACTTCCACTACCGCCGTCGTGAGAACGCCTACTTCCCTCTATGAAGTTGATCCGTTCCGATAATGCACGCGTCGAAAGGTATAACCCGGAGACGACTCCCGTGAACGAAATGCATGTTGTATGAGATGCACCCTTGTTCGCCTCAAGTCCGAACTATCGGTGCATGTTTCCCCTCTTTTGCCTTGCCACCGACATGTGGGACACCCGGTATCTAGGATCACTCCCCATCACTCTTGCACGTTTCGCGCACCCACACTTGTTCCTTTGCACTAGCATCTCATTTGAGCTGCCGGATCACCGGAATGTTGCCATGGTAACATTTCCATTTCGCCGCCATGGCACCCCTTTTTCCTTCCGCCATGGCGACAAATGCCTCATATCTTATCATGTCAACGTTTTCATAAATACTGCATAAAACTTGCAATGTCATCCACATCATGATAACAACATTTAAAATGGTTAGTTTGTTGTCGCATTAAATTGCTAATGCACATGAGGATTACTGGAATCGTTGTTTGACGTTTCCGGCCTCATTTAAACTTGCTTAAATGTGTAGTTTTCATATGCTTCACCTCTTTCCATGCTTAATAACATTTAATATTGTTGGGTACATAAACGAGAGAGAACTAAACAATTGATGTGGTGTTCCGTCAATATGCAACTCGTTGCATATTGAGCTCCACTTAACTTGTAGTTTTGTTTGTGCCCTTTGCCATGTCATGCATATTTAAACTGGACATGTATCATACTTGGTTGTGCATCATGCCATGCTTATGTGATGGTTGTTTACCATGTTGTTTTCTTTCTTTCCGGTGTTGCTTCTTCGGGTTAGTTCCGATAACGTCGCGTTTGTGAGGATCCGTTCGACTTCGTACGTTTTGTCTTCTTCATGGACTCGTTCTTCTTCCTTGCGGGATCTCAGGCAAGATGACCATACCCTCGAAATCACTTCTATCTTTGCTTGCTAGTTGCTCACTCTTTTGCTATGCCTATGCTATGATACCTACCACTTGCTTATCATGCCTCCCATATTGCCATGTCAAACCTCTAACCCACCTTGTCTTAGCAAACCGTTGTTTGGCTATGTTACCGCTTTGCTCAGCCCCTCTTATAGCGTTGTTAGTTGCAGGTGAAGATTGGAGTTTGTTCCTTGTAGGAACATGATTATTGTTGGGATATCACAATATCTCTTATTTAATTCATGCATCTATATACTTGGTAAAGGGTGGAAGGCTCGGCCTTATGCCTGGTGTTTTGTTCCACTCTTGCCGCCCTAGGTTCCGTCATACCGGTGTTATGTTCCTTGATTTTGCGTTCCTTACACGGTTGGGTTATAATGGAAACCCCTTGATAGTTCGCTTTGAATAAAACTCCTCCAGCAAGGCCCAACATTGGTTTTACCATTTGCCACCTAGCCTTTTCTTTCCCTTGGGTTCTAAAGACTCAAGGGTCATCTTTATTTAAACCCCCGGGCCAGTGCTCCTCTGAGTGTTGGCCCATCTTGTCAGCTGCCGGTGGCCACCAGGGGCAACTCTGGGCTGGCCTACCGGAACCTTGGACAATCCGGTGTGCCCTAAGAACGAGATATGTGCAACTCCTATCGGGATTTGTCGGCACATTCGGGTGGCTTTGCTGTTTTAGTTTTACCATTGTCAAAATGTCTTGTAACCGGGATTCCGAGCCTGATCGGGTCTTCCTGGGAGAAGGAATATCCTTCGTTGACCGTGAGAGCTTGTGATGGGCTAAGTTGGGACACCCCTGCAGGGATTTGAACTTTCGAAAGCCGTGCCCGCAGTTATGGGCAGATGGGAATTTGTTAATGTCCGGTTGTAGAAAACTTGACACTTAACTTAATTAAAATGCATCGACCGCGTGTGTAGCCGTGATGGTCTCTTCTCGGCATGGTCTGGGAAGTGAACACGGTGTTGGAGTTATGCTTGAACGTATGTAGTCTAGGATCACTTCTTGATCATAGTTTCTCGACCGTGCCTTGCCTTCTCTTCTCGCTCTCATTTGTGTATGTTAGCCACCAAATATGCTAGTCGCTTGCTGCAGCTCCACCTCATACCTTTTACACTTCCCATAAGGTTAAATAGTCTTGATCGCGAGGGTGCGAGATTGCTAAGTCCCCGTGACTCACAGATACTTCCAAAACCAGCTTGCAGGTACCGATGAGACCGTGGAGGTGACGCAACCGAGATCAAGGAGGAGCTCATTGAAGATTGTGTTCATTATGTTGTTCCGTTTCCAGTTGATCAGTAGTGGATCCTAGTTGGGACGATCGGGGATCTGTGTAGCATTTGGGGTAGTCTTCTTTTATTTTGGTTCCGTAGTCGGGCCTTGATTGTATCTGGATGATGTAATGCTTTATTCATGTATTGTGTGAAGTGGCGATTGTAAGCCAACTACGTATCTCTCTCCCTTTTGTATTACATGGGTTGTGTGAAGATTACCTCACTTGCGACTTTGCTTACAATGCTGTTATGCCTCTAAGTCGTGCTTCGACACATGGGAGATATAGCTGCATCATGGGCGTTACAGTGGCATTGGCACGGCGCCCGTGGCGTTGGCACGGCGCCCGTGGCGTTGGCACGGCGCCCATGGCCTGCTACACTACATTTTGAAGGAGAAGTGCTTGCCAGGGTGAAAGCCTGCTCTGGCTCTGCTAGGCCGAAGGCTGCGGTGGCTACGGGCGTCATTTCCTTATTAAAGGCGTTGTCATAGCTACTCTTCGTACTTCATGTTGCTTCGAGGTAAACCTTACTCCTTGGATTAGGCGGTGGCGACACTCTAGTGTCTTGCCCTTCTTGAAGGCGCCACCTTGAAGTAACCGGCTCGTCGTACACGACTTCATTTCTTCGCAGTGAGTGGTTCATGGTTGAGAGCTCCAGTGTATCCAAGCTGCTTCCTCGTGTAGTGTGCTTCGAGTTTTCATGGTTGTGTAATTGTCCTTAACACCCTTGTATCTAGCCTTGTGTGTGTGTGTGTGTTGTGGGTTCGTGTTGTATGGCTTGGTTTGTATGATCCTTGCTTGATATATAAAGCGGGGTGTGAGCCTTTTTCGGTATAAAACATGTATTCCATCATCAATAGGATATCTAGGCGTACTTTCAAACCACTCATCACTAAATCCTTCATCAATTCCCTTAGTGATTGGCTCAAATTTATCACCAGTATTGTGGTACAATGTTTCTATTAATTCCGCAAGGTGAACTTTCTTTCCAATATTTTCACCATAAGCAAAATAATAATTAGATTCCAACGTATGCATGGTGTCTTTATCATGAAGGATCTCTTCTATTGGAGGACACTCAAAATCAATTTTATAAAAGGCAAATATATCCCTAGCTTCCCGAATTATATAGTCAAATTCATGCATAAGGATAATAGTGGTAATCTTTTTAGCCTTAAGATTATGAATGTTGGGAAGTTCAAAGAATATCTTTTGTAAAGAGGGATGAATATGCGAGAATTTTCTGTCTAATTTAACCAGAAGAATAGCAATAACATCCACATGAGAATTTGTTTTGTCAAGAATAGATCCTTTAATTATTAGTATGACTCCACTGTAATTAAAGAATTCTTGAATGATGCTCTTCCCAATAATATTCCCACTACCCACATGATAAGTTTTAGTTTTAAAATAGTAGGGGTTTTATTTTCCGGAGGATCATGATTAAGATCAAACATATTGGGCTAACCCTCAAGAGAATCACTAGTGTTATCTTTACTAGCACTTTCAACAATAACTTTCTCAATTTCAGACATGATAGCAACTTCAAGCATAACAAGCAATCTAACAAAGTAAAATATTTTTGTGCATTTCGTTTTTTAGAGAAGTGGAGGGCGATGAAAAATAGAGGCTAATAAAAAGTAGAGAAAGTAGATGATGATTTGTATGTAGGAACCTGATAAGAATTTGATGATGTCTCCCCAACAATGGCGCCAGAAATTCTTCTAGCTACTTATAAACCGCATTGCACTACAAAAAAATACACTTCCGTGATGATACGTGTTTGTCACAGTAGGTCACGTTTTCTGTCATGCATGTACATCCATGACGATTTTATGACAGAATCAATATAGTCATACATGTGCTGTCGTAAAAGTGTTCCATGACATTGCCAAAATTATCATCACAGAAGTGTTCACTTCCATGACGATAAATGACGCGTCATGGAAGTGCTTTCGTCAAGGTTGACCAACACGTGGCATCCACCATAACGGTCGCCATTAAGCTATCGGGTCCAGTTTTGGATCCGATAACCCGCTAACAGTCATGACCAATGCCGATTTTCCACGCGTAAAATTATCTTTGGCCAACGGAACCACGTGTCAGATCCGTGTTGGCACAGGTGTCACTCGTCCAATGGGCGAGATGTGCCTATGATATGTTGACACGTGGACCGGCCCAAAAGTGGCCCATAAAGATTAAATGGGTCGGCCCAACTAAAGGCCCACAAGATTTTGTGGACCATAATTGGCCGGCCTAGCTAAAGGCCCACAAGATTTTGTGGACCATAATGGGCCGGCCCAGCTAAAGGCCCACAAGATTTTGAGGACACTAATGGGCCGACCCGTTAATAGGCTGCCATGTTATGGGCCAAATGCCGGCCCATATTTGATCCGGTCCATTAACAGTCTGCCACGTTCCGGGCCTAATAAAGGCCCATATGAGATCCGACCCGTTAAAAGCCTACGACGTTCTGGGCCATATTACGGCCTTGATTAGATCCAACCATTTAAGAGGCTTTGGGATAAATTATGGCCCATATCAGATTTGGCCCATCAACTAGACACTATTTGGGCCCACTTGCTAAAGGCCCATTCAGTAATTCAGCATGATAGTTTCGGGCTGTTAAAGGCCCGTTTAACATTTCGGCCCTATATTTATTTCGTCCTATTAAAAGCCCGTCATATAGTTGGGCCTAACTACGGACCGGTTTGTATACGGCCTGCTCACAGCCGATAATCTGATTGGGCCAAACAAGGACCAAGACAATTTTGGCCTGTTAACAGCCCGTGATGTGATTGGCACAATCATGGGCCGGGGTCTATTTCGGCCTGCTATCGGCGTGTGAGCTGTTCGGCACATTTCAGGCCCAACCTACTTTTCAGCCTACTAAAAGCCCATTGTGTTTTCTTGCGAAAATAGGGCCGTTGGTTTACTCAGCCTATTAAAGGCCGGAACCTACTAGTGGGCAGTTTAAATTTAGGCCTGTTAACGGACTAAGATGACTGGGCCATGATGCGGATCATACATAATGATTTGCATGACGGCCTGATTATGTACCATAATTTTACGGTTTGGCCGGTTTACTGCAAAGACATGATATATATACAATAAAATAACTACAACATCGTGAATAAGAAAAAACCTAGACTATAGAATAAAGAAATTAAGTCATATTACATTCACTAGGCATCAAAGTTCGCCAGTATGATAATAAAGCACAAGCAGACAGTAGATTACATACATTGGGCATCAAAGATCGCCACCAATGCAAATAAACACGTCGACAAAATAATATACAAAGCCGACAACACTTCAATAGAGTTCAAGAAAGGTTAGCTCTGCTCGGGAGCTACAGCGCAAGCAGCTGAGCAAGATGATGAGACTGCGCTTGTTTGACACTTATATCCTCCTCACTCTGAAAGATAAACAAGAAGACAGATGACAGGTTTTCCACATATAAGTGTCGGTGTTGACAATTTATCACATTTCTTACTGACGAACAAAGTGACACAGTTTAAAATAGCATTAACACAATATGGTATTGTTCATGTTAAGACATGGCAGGAAACGACATCGTGAAGGAGTTGGCAGCTTCACGACACCACTGGATTATAGATCAAGATCTCATAAGTATCAATGGTTAGTGTGTTGTCAATTTATCCCATTTTAGATTGGCAAACAAAGAGACGGTTTAAATAATAGTAGAATGATATGACATTGTTCATAGTTAAGACATTGTAGAATATGACATTGTGCTGTAGTGGGTAAGTTCACCACACCACTGGATTACGGATCAAGAACAGAAGCATACATGCGGTGCAAAAGAAGATCACTTGCTCTGCATAGTTTAATTTACATGGTATGAGAAGGAACTTGGTTGTACAACTGAAAACTTAAATTGAGAAGGATAAACTTTTGTTTATGAACTACATAATAAACTTTAAACATGCAATTTGATGCAAACACCAAAAAAATAGTTGTTGCAGTCATGCCTAACCAAATATACACAACAAAGTTTGAAGGCTTGAGATGGACAAACTTACATTATTGGTGAAGACAGGCTCTATGAAGAAATTGTCCACGATGATGGGGGGCAATTCAAGAAGTTTATCACAGAATCTTCTTCATAACCATTGCCTTTATTCTAAATTTTGTTAAAAGTAAATATAGATGTGATAATATAAGAAAAATGGAGAATATTTAATATAAGAAAATATGGATGCTACATAACCAAGCAGCTATAAATGTAAGTGCAGTGATACAAGCAAAAGGTACAACCAAGAGCAATGCAGAGCTAAACTTATTCAATACCATCGGTGTTATCCATCCTTATAGAAAGAGTAAATATAGATCTAATGTGTAGAAAATGGAGGGCAAAGGAAAATAAGCTGCAGAGTGATGGTACATGAACAACTAGCTGTCAATATAAGTACACTGATAAAGGACACCAGGTACTTACAAGAACAATGCAGAGCTAAAAAATCATTGGCATTGGATATATTATACACTAATGTAACCATTCATACAGATCAGATAATTTGGAGTGAACAATTGATAAGTAGGCTATCATGCATACTGCTATCACATAATGAACTAGGTATGAATGCAAGTACAGCGATACAGGACAACAGGTACTAACAAGAGCAAAGCAATGGGCAGCATATTTGCGATATCCCGTCGTCCTTTTTAAACCGGAATTATTCTTCGAGTAGATTTCCTGCAAAAGAGATCCGTAAGGCACATGCGGAAAAGTAGAAGTTCAAATTTTCATGTGATATCATAGACAGTACCTCATCCTGGGAACGAGACCAGTGCATAACAAGGTTTTTCCATTCAATGTTTTCTAAATTTAGCACAGGAGACTTCACTAGAAATTCATTTATAGACTTTCCATCAAAGTGTGATTTCCTCAGGTAACACTGATACTACTGCAATCCTTCCTTGAAAAGCGCAAGCAAGCTTTGCTCGTCGTGACTATGCATATTGACCCTCGCCTACTTACAACAATGTAATGTAAATCATTAATGTGTTCAATCAGTAGAAAACAGGAAAATAATCACCATAAATAATAACACTTACACGTAAGTGGGGCATGAAGATGTGAAAATGGTGTTTGTCTTCACTATAATCTCCCCATGATGGGAATGTATGCACGTAGTCCCTAACAACATTGAAAGCAGTGTCTTTTAAACTGGGAATAACTGGAATGGGATTCCAATCTGCAGGAATTGGTCGTCTCTGCAGTTGGGATAGGTCTTCGACCAGTGGACTTGTTGTACTTTTTGCTGGAATGGCATTTTCCGTGGTACGGCTGGTGCTATGGCAACTAAAATCGGCATACCTTTTGCTGGAGTGCAGGTCCTGTGTGGTGGGGCTAGTGGTGTGGCCAGTGAAGTATGGGTACAGTCTGCTGGAGTCGGTCCTACGTTTTGTGTCACTTGTTGTAGAGCCAATATAAGTGGGGTGTTGTATGATTTCTTCGGCACCATCACGTTTTTCAAGGACTTTGATGGTGCTCCTTCTGGTTCGACAATCACCCTCTTCCTTTTTTATGTCTGATGCACAAGATCAACATTTGAGTGGAAAACATGGTATGATGATAGATGGAATATATATTGATAATGGATGGGCATGGCATCTTGCCATATATGATGAGTAAACTAAGCAGATGGTGGTGCAACAAAGTAGAAGAAATGCAAGATAACTTATGCAAGATACACGCAATCAATAAAACCTTGCCAAATTAGAACATGCACCTTGATGGGTGAACAGGACAGGACATCTACCTTTGACTCCTCGGGGTCAGAATAGTCATTAGGATCATATTCTGAACAAGAATCTACAGGTGGGGAGCGTATGAGTTTCATTGCATCCAGAATGGCACTCAATGGCTTGGTGCCAATTTTGTAAGTCGTTGCAGTGTTCCACAATATTCTTCTGATGCGCGGATTCTGATATTCACTGTGATTACGTATAATATCTGAGAAGCATGAAAACATAAATAGTAGTGAGATTATCTTTGTAATGTAGAGGATATTCTAATATAGGGGCGCCCTGTAAACCCTTGTGTGCTATCACTGGATTCTGATGAGAGAGCCCATGTGTGCTATAATATGGTGCGTGCATTAATATAATCTGGCACAAGTACACAAAAAATAGGCTCCAGAAGTAAGGATAGTTGGCAGATGATAGGTTCATAATATACTGTATAGAGAGTTTATTCCCAAACCATGATAACAAGAGCACACAGCAGCTAGGAAGATCATAGTGTACATAAAAGGGGTACACCATAACCAGGATATATAAATCGGGAAAGTGGAACTGGCTGGAAAATACGGTGTTCTATTGCCGCTACTAATTAAAAGCCTATCGATCACGTATAGGCCAACTCTATCAGCTGTAGACTACAGATGTCCCTGCTCCCCTTCCAGACAAGGAACATATTATACGTACTAAATACAGAATAACAAAAGAGGAACATGTTAAAGAACAGAATAGGAAGCATATTCTTGAGGTTCCGCTTCATTGCATACAATGTTGGTTGCCCACTCATGATGAATCACAGCGCCCAAAGAAATGCAATTACATGCTGTCTCTCTATATGTGGCCACATGCATTTGGAAAATCAAGTGGGAGCATTACCTGACCAATTAAATGTGTGTTGTTAACTAATATCAGTATCTTATCACAATTCGTATTTGAAGAAGTAAGCTTTGGACTTATGATTGGTGTGTTGTTCAGCTTCAAGAGTGGACTGCTGCTAGTGCGACACAAAGCAGCTACACAGATCATAGTGTAGATATAACAAGAAAACCATAAGCATCACAAGTAAAATCAGCAGAGTGGAACTTGCTGGAAAATATAGGCTAGTACTGCCGGTACGGCTAGAAAGGTTACGGATACCAGCTCTCTTCAACTAAAGGTGCGGTACTGTTAATATCAGTGTAACTCTCAAAGGGGACATAGCTCCCCGTATTTCCTTGCTAATCTTATAGGATTCAAGTGGGCAGGCCACTACAATTCCTATTCCTATGTTTACAAAATCCTACGAATCAACGAGGCCCAAAGAGTTCAATGTGTCCATCACAACCAACTGTATAGACCTCTACACTGCAAATGTGCCTGCTCATCTTGACTACAAGGAACATACTATACTACTATCATACTCCCTCAGTTCCCAAATATAAGTCTTTGTAGAGATTTCCACTATAGATCACATACAGATGTATAGAGATACATTTTAGAGTGTAGATTCACTCATTTTGCTCCATATGTAGTCCATGGTGGAATCTATACAAAGACTTGTATTTAGGAATAGAGAGAGTACTTATTAAAGAAGAACGGAAGAGGAACATGCTAAAGAAGAGAAGCAGATTTTGGATAATAAAATGTTCGTTGCGCAGTGCCCACATATGATGAACCAGAGTGCATGAACAATGCAACTCCCTGCTATCTCTCTATATGTGGTGCACGCGCTTTTCAAAAGTAAAGTAGGAACATTAGCTGACCAATTAAATGTTATCTGTTTTAATAATATCACCATCATATCAGATCCGCATTTGAGCAAAAAGTTTGGAATTATGAGCGACAAGTTGTTTAGATTGATGGATTCAGGAGCAATGCTAAGCAGCTACGATGATGGTATTAAATATAAAGGCATGTCTGCATGCAAGTCGCGTGAATTTTTTCATTTGGGTTAGTCGACCTTTTCATGCGGTTGGATGAAGATCCTACGTCTCCTAACCCTTCTTGTCCCTCGTCTCTGATTCTTCCCATACAGAACACCGCACGGGCCGCCAGCCGAACCACTGGCCCCGACCCCCTACCCTCCCCTGAACCGCCCCCACCGCATGTGTTCCTCCGCCACCCCCACCCCACCCCTGCCCCCACCCACGCCGAGTTTTCTTCGTTCGGCAAGGCCCCACCACTGCCCCCAAAATCACCATCCCCACCCGAGCCCCTTCCTTCGCACTGGCGAACTCCGGTGAGCTCTCAAAAATCGACAGAGCCAATTTTGAAATTTAGTCTACTGTCATTTAACTAGTGTGGAATATAAAAGGGGAAAACCATAAGCATTGTGAGTATAGTGTTGAGCGTGCCACGGCGGATCTGAAGGTGCAAACCGGACAAAGATAGCTTCACAACCAATGTTTTCTTTCAACTAACAAGTAAGTGATGGACAAGAAATCATAGTAAAGCAGTGGCGATCTATTTTCTTGCTGCGATAAATAAGTTGAGAAGATACGAAAGAGTACTGCCTCTGGTGCAGCGCTGTGTATGCATCTATTGAGAATTTGACGGTGCTGCGGTAGTGATGGCTGTCAACGGCGTGGAAGCAGATCTAGGAGGGTAGACGGTGGCAGCGAGGAGCGATGGACGAGACGGTCGTAGGAGCGGCATCGGCAAGGTGGACGACGGCGGGGATGAAGCGAGAGGATGGGACGCAAGGATCCTGGTCTGAAGCCGTGGATGAGAGAGGTCGATCTCTTGTAATGGACGACGACGTCGGGGTATCAGCAGCGGCATGGTGGAGGAGGACAGCGACGGATGGGGTGGCGGACGGAGGAGGCTAGGGTGGAGAGGGTGTTTTGGCACCCACAGAGTATGAATGGGGAAATGGAGGGAGAGAGGAAGGGGGAACCATGTCTTCAGGGTGCGCTTGTCTCAAATGCGAGGAAATTTACAAACTTAGCACCCGTTTAAAATTTCCTACAACACAACAATATTAGTCAGTTGGGGATATGACGGTAATCTCGCAAATATTTGCCGACAAGAGTTTTTTTGGCGCCCATCGTGTATGAATCGGGGAGGGAGTCGATTTCGGCCGAGGAGACACTGTGTTTTGTGTTTTGGCGCCCACCGTGTATGAATCCGGGTGAGAGGCGGTTATGTCACGTTTGAGTGAAATTACAAACATACCCATATCAAAACCTATAGAAATCAAGCCGATAGGCTTGCGTGTCAGGGATAGGCAGTAATTTCCATCTTGCAGATTTTGGTTTCGGGCGGTTACTGCGACTATCCCCACTTTGTTCAAATTTTTGCAGAGCAAGACTGCACGTTTACCATTGCCAACTCAATTCGAATCCAGTTTGTATTCTATTTTTATTCGGCCAGGATCCATTTTGATTGGAATAAAATACTATATACACCATTTTTTATATATACTTTCAAAAGCACAACAAAGAATTCTCCTCCTTTATATATATAATATGATTTACAAATACAATTATCTCAAAATCATAAGGTTGAATTCAAAAAATTTAAACCAAACTATGTTCTACTAAAACGTATGGATCATTAATATCTATATATTAAATAATATAGATGCGCATGAGTTCATATGAGTATGCATGTTTGATAGAACATTTTCGGTTCGAGTATGAATTACATGTATCATCATCTCGAATTCAAATATTTGAATCTCTTTTATGTTGACTCCTTTCATGCCCATCTCTCGCATGCTCCTTCATGTAGCTACCACTCTCTTTTCTCCAGCTCACCCGCACGATCACTTCATGTTTCTCCTATTTTTGCAAACATGGTCTCTCGGCGTCTCCCTTGAGAAGTGTCACACTCTCCCTAGCATTATACATTACACGGTTTTCAATATCTCTCACGTCTCTACCATTCTCTGGTATCACTAGGTACCTAAGCATTCTTTTTCACTGCCACACACACACTCTCACTCGTCTTTCACTCCGTCTTTCTCTCTATGGGGTTCTCTCTGTTGGAAATACACCCTAGAGGCAATAATAAAATGGTTATTATTATATTTCCTTGTTCATGATAATTGTCTATTGTTCATTCTTTAATTGTATTAACCGAAAACCGTAATACATGTGTGAATACATAGATGACAACATGTCCCTAGTGAGCCTCTAGTTGACTAGCTCACTGATCAATCGATGGTTATGGTTTCCTGACCATGGACATTGGATGTTGTTGATAACGGGATCACATCATTAGGAGAATGATGTGATGGACAAGACCCAATCCTAAGCATAGGACAAGATCGTGTAGTTCGTTCGCTAGAGCTTTTCTAATGTCAAGTATCGTTTCCTTAGACCATGAGATTGTGCAACTCCCGAATACTATAGGAATGCTTTGGGTGTAACCAATGTCACAACATAACTAGGTGACTATAAAGGTGCACTACAGGTATCTCCGAAAGTGTCTGTTGGGTTGGCACGAATCGAGACTAGGATTTGTCACTCCGTATGACGGAGAGGTATCTCTGGGCCCACTCGGTAATGCATCATAATAATGAGCTCAGTTTGACTAAAGAGTTAGTCATGAGATCACGCATTGCGGAACAAGTAAAGAGACTTGCCGGTAATGAGATTTAACAAGGTATGGGGATACCGACGATCGAATCTCGGGCAAGTAACATACCGATAGACAAAGGGAATTATATACGGGATTGATTGAATCCCCGACATTGTGGTTCATCCGATGAGATCATCATGGAACATGTGGGAGCCAATATGGGTATCCAGATACCGCTATTGGTTACTGGCTGGAGAGGTGTCTCGGTCATGTCTGCATGGTTCCCGAACCCATAGGGTCTACACACTTAAGGTTCGGTGACGCTAGAGTTGTAACGGGAAATGTATGTGGTTACAGAAGGTAGTTCGGAGTCCCGGATGAGATCCCGTACGTCATGAGGAGTTCCGGAATGGTTCGGAGGTGAAGATCAATATATTGGACAAAGGGTATTGGTGTCCGGAAGTGTTTCGGGGGTACCAAGCTATGGCCAGCATGACAGAAAGGTGTTTCAGAAGCCCCGGCAAGTGTTGCAGGGCCTCATGGGCCAAGGGGAGGGAGGAAACCAGCCCACTAATGTCCTGTGCGCCCCACACCCTTTTCCCACATTACTTGGGGAGGTGGGGCACCTCCACCTGGCTTGGGAGGCAAGCCTCCGCCTGCTTGGCTTGGGGGGCAAGTCTCCCTAGGGTTTCCCTAGGGAGATCCAATCTGCCCTAGCCGCCACCCCCTAGGGGAAACCCTAGGGCGCCTCCCCCTCTCCCCTTCCCCTATATATAGTGAGGGGGTGGGAGGGCAGCCATACCCTTCCCCTGGGGCAGTCCTCCCCCTCTCGAACTCATCCTCCTCTTCCGTAGTGCATGGCGAAGCCCTACCGGAGAACCATGAGCTCCTCCATCACCACGTCGTCGTGCTGCTAGAGTTCTCCCTCAACTTCTCCTCTCCCCTTTCTGGATCAATAAGGAGGAGACGTCACCGGGCTGTACGTGTGTTGAACACGGAGGCACCGTCCGTTCGGCGATAGATCGGATCTTCCGCGATTTGAATCGCCGCGAGTACGACTCCATCAACCGCGTTCTTGTAATGCTTCCGCTTAGCGATCTTCAAGGGTATGAAGATGCACTCTCTCTCTCTCTCGCTCTCTCTCTCTCTCTCGTTGCTAGCATCTCCTAGATTGATCTTGGTGACACGTAAGAAAATTTTGAATTATTACTACGATCCCCAAAAGTGGTATCAAAGCTAGGTCTATGCGTAGATTCTTTGCATGAGTAGAACACAAAGTTGTTGTGCGCGATGATTTGGTCGATTTGCTTACCGTTACTAGTCTTATCTTGATTCGGTGGCATTGTGGCATGAAGCGGCCCGGACCGACCTTACACGTACACTTACGTGATACTGGTTCCACTGATAGACATGCACTTGATGCATAAGGTGGCTAGCGGTTGTGTGTCTCTCCCACTTTAGTCGGATCTGATTCGATGAGGAGGGTCCTTATGAAGGGTAAATAGCAATTGGCATATCTCCGTTGTGTCTTTTGCGTAGGTAAGAAACGTTCTTGCTAGAAACCCATAGCAGCCACGTAAAACATGCAACAACAATTAGAGGACGTCTAACTGCTACCTCTTGAGCACTGCGTTGGATTTCCCCGAAGAGGAAGGGATGATGCAGCAAAGTAGCGTAAGTATTTCCCTTAGTTTTTGAGAACCAAGGTATCAATCCAGTAGGAGGCTACGCTCGAGTCCCTCGTACCTAGACAAAAACAATAGCTCAACGCAGCCAACGCGCTTAGGGGTTGTCAATCCCTTCACGGTCACTTACGAAAGTGAGATCTGATATAGATGATAAATAATATTTTTGGTATAGAGATGCAAAGTAAATAAAGTATAAGCAAAGTAAAAGCAAAGCAATAGTAAAGTGATGGAGATTGATATGATGATAAAGAGACCCGGGGGCCATAGGTTTCACTAGTGGCTTCTCTCAAGAGCATAAGTATTCTATGGTGGGTGAACAAATTACTGTTGAGCAATTGACATAATTGAGCATAGTTATGAGAATATCTAGGTATGATCATGTATATAGGCATCACGTCCGAGACAACTAGACCAAAACGATTCTGCATCTACTACTATTACTCCACTCATCGACCGCTATCCAGCATGCATCTAGAGTATTAAGTTAAAAACAGAGTAACGCCTTAAGCAAGATGACATGATGTAGAGGGATAGTTTCATGCAATATGATAAAAACCCCATCTTGTTATCCTCGATGGCAATGATACAATACGTGCCTTGCTGCCCCTTCTGTCACTGGGAAAGGACACCGCAATATCGAACCCAAAGCTAAGCACTTCTCCCATGGCAAGAACAACCAATCTAGTAGGCCAAACCAAACTGATAATTCGAAGAGACTTGCAAAGATAACCAATCATACATAAAAGAATTCAGCAAAGATTCAAATATTATTCATAGATGGACTTGATCATAAACCCACAATTCATCGGTCTCAACAAACACACCGCAAAAAGAAGATTACATCGAATAGATCTCCACAAGAGAGGGGGAGAACATTGTATTGAGATACAAAAAGAGAGAAGAAGCCATCTAGCAACTAGCTATGGACCCGTAGGTCTGAAGTAAACTACTCACACATCATCGGAGGGGCTTGGATGATGATGTAGAAGCCCTCTGTTATCGATGCCTCCTCCGGCGGAGCTCCGGAACAGGCCCCAAGATGGGATCTCATGGATACAGAAAGTTGCGGCGGTGGAATTAGGTTTTTGGCTCCGTCCCCGATCGTTTGGGGGTACGTGGATATATAAAGGAGGAATAAGTACGTCGGTGGAGCTTCGAGGGGCCCACGAGGCAGGGGGCGCGCCCTAGGGGGGGCGCACCCCCTACCCTTGTGAGCACCTCATGGCTTTCTTGATGGAGGGTCCAAGTCTCCTGGATCTTATGTGATGAGAAAATCATGTTTCCGAAGGTTTCATTCCGTTTGGACTCCGTTTAATATTCCTTTTCTTCGAAACCCTAAAACAGGCAAAAAAACGGCAATTCTGGGCTGGGCCGCCGGTTAATAGGTTAGTCCCAAAAATAATATAAAAGTGGAAAATAAAGCCCAATAATGTCTAAAACAGTAGATAATATAGCATGCATCAATCAAAAATTATAGATACGTTGGAGACGTATCACTAACTTGTTTTTGCAGGGTATGCTATGTGATGTGATATGGCCAAAAGGATGTGATGAATTATATATATGTGATGTATGAGATTGATCATGTTCTTGTAATAGGATTCACGACTTGCATGTCGATGAGTATGAAAACCGGCAGGAGCCATAGGAGTTGTCTTAATTTAATGTATGACCTGCGTGTCAATGAAAAATGCCATGTAATTATTTTACTTTATTGCTAACCGTTAGCCATAGTAGTAGAAGTAATAGTTGGCGAGACGACTTCATGAAGACACGATGATGGAGATCATGGTGTCATGCCGGTGACGAAGGTGATCATGCCGCGCCTCGAAGATGGAGATCGAAAGGTGCAAGATGATATTGGCCATATCATGTCACTTTATGATTTGCATGTGAGGTTTATCGTGTTTGCATCTTATTTGCTTAGAATGACGGTAGCATAAATAAGATGATCCCTCACAAAATTTCAAGGAAGTGTTTCCGCTAACTGTGCACCGTCGCAAAGGATCGTTGTTTCGAAGCACCACGTGATGATCAGGTGTGATAGATTCTAACGTTCACATACAACAAGTGTAAGCTAGATTTACACATGCGAAACAGTTAGGTTGACTTGACGAGCCTAGCATGTACAGACATGGCCTCGGAACACAAGAGACCGAAAGGTCGAACATGAGTCGTATAGTAGATGCGATCAACATGGAGATGTTCACCGTTGATGACTAGTCCATCTCATGTGATGATCGGACACGGACTAGTCGATTCGGATCATGTATCACTTAGATGAATAGAGGGATGTCTATCTAAGTGGGAGTTCATTAATAATTTGATTAGATGAACTTAATTATCATGAACTTAGTCTAAAGTTGTCTTTACAATGTATCCTGTAGATCCAATGGCCCACGCCAATGTTGCCCTCAACTTCAATGCGTTCCTAGAGAAAACCAAGCTGAAAGACGATGGTAGCAACTATACGGATTGGGTGCGTAACTTGAGGATCATCCTCTTAGCTGCTAAGAAAGCATATGTCCTTGAAGAACCGCTAAGTGAAGCACCCATTTTCCCAGCAACTCAAGACGTTATGAACGCCTAGCAGTCACGTAGTGATGATTACTCCCTGGTTTAGTGCGGCATGCTTTACAGCTTAGAATCAGGCCTCCAAAACCATTTTGAGCAGCACAGAGCATATGAGATGTTCCAAGAGCTAAAATGGTTTTTCAAGCTCATGCCCGAGTCGAGAGATATGAAGTCTCTGACAAGTTCTACAGTCATAAGATGGAGGAAAACAATTCTGTCAGCAAGCATATGCTCAAAATGTCTGGGTTGCACAACCGCTTGTCTCAGCTGGGAGTTAATCTTCCAGATGAATCCTCCAGTCACTTCGACCTAGCTACAAGAGCTCTGTAATGAACTACAATATGCATGGGATGGAGAAGTCCATTCCTGAGTTATATTCAATGCTGAAATTAGCGGAGGTGGAAATCAAAAAGGAACATCAAGTGTTGATGGTGAATAGGACCACTAGTTTCAAGAAAGGCAAGGGTAAGAAGAACTTCAAGAAGGACGACAATGGAATTGCCGCACCCGGTAAGCTAATTTCCGGGAAAAAGCCAAAGAATGGACCCAAGCCTGAGACTGAGCACTTTTACTGCAAGGGAAATGGTCACTGGAAGTAGAACTGCCCCAAGTACTTAGCGAGTAAGAAGGACGGCAACACCAATGGTATATATGATATACATGTTATTGATGTGTACCTTACCAGCACTTGTAGTAGCTCCTGGGTATTTGATACCGGTGCGGTTGCTCATATTTGTAACTCAAAACAGGAGCTGCGGAATAAGTGGAGACTGGCAAAGGCTGAGGTGACGATGCACGTCGGGAATGGTTCCAAGGTCGATGTGATCACCGTCGGCACACTGCCTCTACATCTATCTCTGGGATTAGTTTTAAACCTCAATAATTGTTATTAAGTAACAGGTTTGAGCATGAACATTGTATCAGGATCTCGTTTAATACGAGATGGCTACTCATTTAAATCCGAGAGTAATGGTTGTTCTATTTATATGATAGATATGTTTTATGGTCATGTGTGACGCCCCCGATTCAATCGTACACTAATCATACATGCAAACATGTATGATCAAGATCAGGGACTCACTAGAACATATCACAACACAACTCTACAAATAAAATAAGTCATACAAGCATCATATTACAAGCCAGGGGCCTCGAGGGCTCGAATACAAGAGCTCGATCATAGACGAGTTAACGGAAGCAACAATATCTAAGTACAGACATAAGTTAAACAAGTTTGCCTTAAGAAGGCTAGCACAAACGGGGATACACATTGAAAGAGGCACGGGCCTCTTGCCTGGGATCCTCCTAAACTACTCCTGGTCGTCGTCAGCGGCGTGCATGTAGTAGTAGGCACCTCCAGAGTAGTAGGAGTCGTCGTCAACGGTGGCGTCTTGCTCGTGGACTCCAACGTCTGGTCGCAGCAATCGGGTATAGGAAGGGGAAAGGGGGGAGCAAAGCAACCATGAGTACTCATCCAAAGTACTCGTAAGCAAGGAGCTACACTACATATGCATGCATTGGTATCAAATGGAAAAGGGTGGCATATGTGGACTGAACTGTAGAATGCCAGAATAAGAGGGGGATAGCTAGTCCTATCGAAGACTACGCTTCTGGCAGCCTCCATCTTGCAGCATGTAGAAGAGAGTAGATGGTAAGTTCACCAAGTATCATCGCATAGCATAATCCTACCCAGCGATCCTCTCCTCGTCGCCCTATTAGAGAGCGATCACCGAGTTGTATCTGGCACTTGAAAGGGTGCATTTTATTAAGTATCCGGTTCTAGTTGTCATAAGGTCAAGGTACAACTCCAAGTTGTCCTGTTACCGAAGATCACGGCTATTCGAATAGATTAACTTCCCTGCAGGGGTGCACCACATTTCCCAACACGCTCGATCCACTTTGTTCGGACACAATTTTCTGGGCCATGCCCGGCCTCGGAGGATCAACACGTCGTAGCCCTACCTAGGCACAACAAAGAGGTCGGCACGCCAGTCTAAATCCTATGGCGTAGGGGTCTGGGCCCATCGCCCATTGCACACCTCCATGTTGCGTACGCGGCCAGCGAGCAGACCTAGCCTCCCTTATACAAGAGCAAGCGTTCTAGTCCAACCTGGCGCATGCCGCTCAGTCGCTAACGTCAAGAAGGCTTCAGCCGATACCACGACATCGAGTGCCCATAACTGTTCCCACGTAGTTGGTTAGTGCGTATAATCCATTGGCCAGACTTATATCAAATACCAAGATCTCGTTAAGCGTGTTATATTAAAGTAACCACGAACACTGACCAGGGCCAGGCACACCTCTCTCCTAGGTGGTCTCAACCTGCCCTGTCGCTCCACCACAAAGATCCACATAGAGGGTCGTCGGGTAAGTATGTCCTTTCAGCCCCCAATCTGTGAATCACTCGCGAGTACTCTATGAGCCGACCCGTCTTTAGTCATCACATGTATCATGAATATGTATATAGGTATATACCCGTGATCACCTCCCGAGTGATCACGGCCCGGTAGTATAGCATGGCAGATGGACAAGAATGTAGGGCCACTAATGATAAACTAGCATCCTATACTAAGCATTTAGGATTGCAGGTAAAGGTAACAACAGTAGTAGCAAAGACATGCTATGCATCAGGATAGCATTAACGGAAAGCAGTAACTTGCTACACTACTCTAATGCAAGCAGTAGAGAGAAGGATAGGCGATTTCTGGTGATCAAGGGGGGGGGGGCTTGCCTGGTTGCTCCGGCAAGTAGGGGTCGTCAATAACATAGTTGGACGGGGAACTAGCAGCGACGTCAGTCTCGTAGTCTATCGGAGAGAAGAGGGGGAAGAAACAATGAATATAATGCAAACAGATGCATAGCGATGCATGACATGACAAGTAGCGGTGCTAGGGGTGCCCTAACGCGGTATGAGGTGGTACCGTTGAAGGTGGGAAACATCCGGGAAAATATCCCTGGTGTTTCGCGTTTTCGGGTAGATGAATCGGAGGGGGAAAGTCGCGTGTTCGCTATGCTAGGTATGCGTGGCGGACGAACGTGCTGTGTTTCCGGAGTCGTGTCGTCGTTCCGAGCAACTTTCATGTACAAAGTTTTTCCATCCGAGCTACGGTTTATTTTATATTAATTTTAAAAGATTTAAATCATTTTTAGGATTTATTTAATTATTTTAAATCAACATTATCCAGAACAGTGTTAGCTGATGTCAGCATGACGTCAGCAGTCAACAGGGGTGTTGACTGGTCAAACTGATGTGTGGGTCCCACATGTCATAGACTGAAGACTAATTATTTGTTAACATTTAATTAGCAGGTTTAATTAGAGTTAATTAGTTAACTAAACAGTGTTAATTAAGTTAATTACTTAATTATTATTTATTTATTTAATACTTTTAATTAATTTAACTTAATTTTTTTTGTTTATTATTATTTTTAAATGCTCTGTGGGCTGGGCCCCTCTGTCATTGGCACAAGGGGGCGGGGCCCAACTATCATCGGCCCATGTGGCCATAGCGGGCAAACGGGCGTGCGGGCGCATGGGTATGGGCATGGGTGCCCATGCCCGAGGCCACGTGCGAGGGGACGCGCCAGCGGGCGCCGACGAGGCGTGGTGGGGGTGAGCCATCGCAACGGTGGGCGGAGCCGGCGCAGCACAGCGGGCATGGCCGGCCGGAGCAAGCACGGCGGGGCAAAGGGGAGCCGGCGGCGACCAGGGGAGGTGCCGCGGCAGAGGCCCGAGGCGAGCAGCGGGGAAGCCCAAGCGCGAGGGTGGGGGGCGAGCGTGCGACGCGAGCGCGTGCGCGAGGCGGGCGGCGGCGCAGGCAGCAGGGGTTGACGGGGTGGCGCGGACCGGGCCGGTGAGTGGCCATGCGGGCGCGGGGTCGCGTGGGTGTAGGACGACGAGCAGGACTACGCGCGGGGAGCGGCAGAGGGGCGCGTGCGGGCGCACGCCGGGCAGGGCGGGGCACGACGATGCAGCGACAGGGCAGGGTGCGGGCGCGGCGATGCAGGGACAGGGCGGGGTGCGGCCCTGAGAGGCGAGCAAGGGAGGGGACGAGCACAGGGCGAGGGAGAGAGAGGAGGGGGGCCTCACTGGGTGTCGTAGGGCAAAGGCAGCGGGGTTCGAGGTGGGGGATGGGGACGACGTGCGTAGGGGGAGGTAGGCCAGCGGGTAGATGACGAGGTGGCTCTGGTGAGGCCCGTGGAGCTCCGGGCGGCGGTGACGGCGGGTGGTGTCGAGGCGGCGGGGTCGGTTCCCTTCCCCGATCCAGATCGGATCGAGATGTTGGGGGCTGGCGAGGGGGAGTGGGGGAAGTGGGTGGTGGCTAGGGTTGAACCGGGGGGGAGTGGGGGTCAAGTGGAGTGGGAGGGGGGGTCGGCCGTCTAGGCCTGTGGGTTGCTGGGCCGAAGCCCAGGGGGCAGGGGGTATCTCTTTTTATTTTCTTGTTTTTTAACCTTTTATGTTTCTTATTAGTTTCATTTTTTTAGTTTTGTAAAATATGAATCTAGTCCCAAAATTTGTGATATTAAGTATGCCACTACCACAAATAATTTGGCACTCCAATTAATTAGTTTGCATATTTTTACTAATGAAAAGCATTTAAAAATATGTTTTAGTTGTTGTTTTATTTATTTTTGCACACTTAAACACTTCATAAAAAGATGATTTCTCCACCAACATGTTCTATGGATTATTTGCCAAAGTTTGAACATTTTAGTTTTCATGTTTGACAAATTTTAATTTTTTACATTAAAATAGAATTTGAATTTGGACCAGGTTTGAACCAACGCGAGTTTAACAACAGTAACCGAGGTGACGTGGCATCATTATCAGAGGTTCACTGTAGCTTAATTATCCGGGCGTCACAATTCTCCTCCACTACAAGAAATCTCGTCCCGAGATTTTAAGAGGTGGAGTAAGGGGAAAGATCTGGTTACGAAATTCTAACGAATCTTGTCGGTCTTGGTTGCTCTTCTCAAAGAGGTCGATCCATTACATTGATGTCTTTATCTCTCTGCTTCAGGTAATCATGGTGAAGTCTTCCTTTTCTTTGGGAACTCTAACGTACTTACGAATAGGTAAGGGGCAGCTCAGCTACGACAGAAAGCTTAGGAGGGAAACAATCTGGGGTTAACCTATGAATGAGCATAAGATTATCTCTCGAGTTGAACATATAAAATACATCGAGAGTAAGGTACAAAGGTATAATAAGAGGTTCCAAGCGGATAGATAGTTGCTCGAAGTCTAAACCAGAGTGAGAAAAGGGTTCAGAGCAGCGAGAGTAAGTATTGCATATGATACCAGAACAGAGCACTAGGAAGGTGGCGCATGAATTTAATACGAAGCCAAACGTGAGGAATAACCATTAGAAACAGGTTTGAACAGGAGAGCCACTGTCGGTGTTAAAACCGGTGGCTCTCGGGTAGGGGGTCCCGAACTGTGCGTCTAGGCCGGATGGTAACAGGAGGCAGGGAACACGATGTTTTACCCAGGTTCGGGCCCTCTTGATGGAGGTAAAACCCTACGTCCTGCTTGATTAATATTGATGATATGGGTAGTACAAGAGTAGATCTACCACGAGATCAAGGAGGCTAAACCCTAGAAGCTAGCCTATGGTATGATTGTTGTATATGGAGTTGATTGCCTACGGACTACAACCCTCTGGTTTATATAGACACCGGATAGGGTTAGGGTTACATAGAGTCGATTACAATGGTAAGAGATCTTGAATATCCGCATCGCCAAGCTTGCCTTCCATGCCAAGGAAAGTCCCATCCGGACACGGGACGAAGTCTTCAATCTTGTATCTTCATAGTCCAGGAGTCTGGCTGAAGGTATAGTCCGGCTACCCGAACAGCCCCTAATCCAGGACTCCCTCAGTAGCCCCCGAACCAGGCTTCAATGACGACGAGTCCGGCGCATAGATTGTTCGGCATTACAAGGCGTGTTCTTCTCCAAATCTTGTGTACCTATAGGAATAATGTCCTATTTTTGTAATGTAGTGCTCCTCGGCTTCCACGCCCAATAATGGCCGTCTTCCACGTGTCAAACGAATGCGAAAAGCCGGTGCGTTTTTACATCCACACCCCTAACCGTATAAACGAGCCGCCTATTTAACGGGATGGGGATTTAGGTCCAAACCGCATCTTCTCCTTTCTGCGAGTTATCATCAGAGCGCTTCCAGCAAAGGTCCATTCCAACATGACCAGCCGTCGCAGCTCCTCCCCTCGCCCCTCTAGTTCCAAACCCGGGGACTGGGAGAGTTGCACCATCCCGCATACCGAGTTAGTGTCACTTCAGGCCAAGGGATTTCTCCCTCAGGCATACATGGTCCCGGTCCGAGCCGGTCTCGCCACCTACAATGGCGGAAAACAAGCGGAGAGCACCCCCAATCCTTCTAAAGGAGAGCGGGTGTGCCTCGTGCCCTATCTAATAAGGGGACTAGGATTTCCAATTCATCCATTTCTCCGCGGGCTTCTGGAGTTCTACGGCCTCCAGCTGCACAATCTCACGCCCGCCTCCGTATTGCATATTGCGGGTTTCATCGCCCTTTGCGAGCTATTTTTAGGCGTTGAGGCTCATTTCGCGCTGTGGAAGAGGTTATTCTGCCTGGTGCCCCATTCTCGAGAGGGGTCTATATACCAAGTGGGCGGAGCCGAAGTATGGCGCAACGCCGGGACCGGATATCTATCCGGAACCCCAAAGAAGGCGTCCGAGGACTGGCCATTGGAATGGTTTTACATAGATGACGTCCCGCTACCGGACCCTATCCGGGTCGGTCTCCGTGAGTTCAACAGTGCCCCATTGAAGAAACGCTTGAGCTGGCGTCTGCGAAGCTCTCAGAAAGAAAGCGACAGAGACGTCCTTTACCTGATGGGCCGGATAAGACTGTTGGCTCATTCCGGACTAACCATGATTGGAGTCATGGCTGCATGCATTATGCGGGGGGTGCAACCGCTTCAATATAGAGGCCAGCCCATGTGGGATTTCAATGGGGAGGATGACGCCACACGTTACGGTCGTAAGGGGCCGGCCTTAGCCGCTGCCTTAGTAAAGATCTTATCCTCTTTGTACAAGGGAGAAAAGGAGGAATTCCTCCACGTCAACCCGCGGGCCGGATTCAGTATGTAAGATCCTCCAAGTTGGGTAAGTGAACAATTGCGCTTGCCCGTTTGTTTTATACTCCCACGGTTAGATAGGTAGTATAACGACTTCAACGTAGGAACTACGACAGAAGGTAAAGGATATAAGCAGCCTCCCTCCACAGCCCGAGGACCCAGAACGGTCCCTCAATCCGGACTCTGAAGAGGATCCGGACATATCGGCGGAGCTTATCGACGGGGTGTTCCATCAGCTAAGCAAGGACAATACCTTGGTAGCCATTACGAGGATTACCCAGGGTTAATCCCGGCCTCCCAGGTGACAGAAACCGGGGTCTTACTCCCTTGAAAGAGATTCCACCCTCACGTAGCCCGGTGTTTCTGACGACAGCCATGTTTTACAGGGGAGATTTCCGAGGCAGGAGGCCGAACCTGCGGCAGCTAGCGAACGAGGGGCAAAAAGGAATGAAGTCCGGACTGAGATGCCGGCGCAAAGGTATAGTGCAACCTCTGTTTCCTAGAGTTATTCTGTCAGGGCATATTAACATTCGTGCTATCTTCAGAACGAAGAGACCTCGCCGGACTACATCCGGAGAGGTTGCCAATCGCGCCTCCACCAGCGAGGCTCCAATGTCTGGCCAGGAAGCGGAGGTGAGCACAAGGCGCGCACCGGACGCTCCTCCAACAGAGGATGCAGATAGGGTGTCTGCCACAAATTCTGAAGTGGAGAGTGCCATGAACCACAGGCATCGCCGGACAATTCTACGCGATGCTTGTTTCTCCCAAGAGGCTTTAGATGCCTTTAATTCGGGAGATGCGTACCTCCGTGCCACTCAAAATGGTTTAGCCAGAGCCACAGAGCAGTATGTAAAAGACATACGGGTAAGAAAATTTTGGTTATATATATATGCCAGTAGCCCCCGAGACTTGAAGCAGTTAGAGCAACTGATTTAAGGATGAGTTAATATGCAGCTTCTTACAGAGAAGAATACCGTACTGTCCCAGGAGCTGGAAAAGTGCAAGGCCCAACTAGAGGCCGCACTAGCCGCAGTAGGGGAGCCCAAAGAGACTCCCTCAGGTAAGATACACTTCGAAAGATTAGTATTGTGCGGTGTGGGTGCAAATCTGACAAATCATATTTCAGATGGCGCCGGACTCGATCCGGACAAGCAACAACTCTTACGCCGGCTGAAGGCCGGTGAGAGTATGTTGACAAAGGTGAGGCGAGAGAAGAATGATCTTCAGGATGCCAACACCAAGCTGGACGTCGAACTTAAAGATGTTCGTGGCCAGCTGTCGGACTCCACGAAGGAGAATCAGCGGCTTCGACGCGGCATTTTTGGTAAGTGCTTGAAAGAACTTTGAAAAAAGTGTTCGGCGAGGAAGTCGACTAACAGAGTAATGTCTGTAGGTATGCTCACAGGTCGTCCTGCAGAGGAGATGCCCGGTTCTACGGGTGACCTTCTTCCCGAACTCATGCAACTGCACGAGCGAATTCGGCAGGCGATGCGAGGTGTTGCCCAAGCCTTATGGCCTGCCCACTCCATGCCCGAGGGCCTTGGAGAGCTTGCGGAGAAGCTGAAGGGAGCTCGGCGGCGCTTCCGGTTGTGGAAGATATCGGCCTGCCGACAAGGTGCTAGGGAAGCCTGGGCCATGGTGAAGACCCGTTTTACAAAGTCTGACCAAAACCACATGGCCGAGGTCAGACCAGTGGGGCCTGACGGGAAGGAGATCCCTATGAACTTAGTATACAGCCAAGTAGAGTTGGCCGCGAAGTATTCCCAGCAGGACTGTAAATTAGACAGCCTGTTAGATGGTATAGAAGAGGAATACAATCAGTCAGAATGACTATGTAATTTTGAATTGACATGTGTAATGCCTTCTAGCCAGATTGTAGATCGTTTGTCGTTGCTGACCTTTTCGCTTCAACCTCGGGACCTGACGGTCCGGAGTGTGTCCGAATACCATAGCGGTTATATAAGAACCGTGGTATGCGTGGAGACTAGGCGTAGGGGTCATTAGTGCTTTATCAGACAAGTGCCCAACTAGTTATGTTATATTACATGGTTAGTAAGAAACATCTTCCAGAGAGAATAGTTCCGTTAGGGGTTCCTTTCGCTGGGAGGCATGCCCTAAAGTGCATGTCCGCACTGCATAAAAAGACGCAGAAAAAAGCATCTGGGGGCGCATAAAATGAGTAAAAAGATCATCTTTTATCTCACCGACCGAATATTCCCTTAAGAATGCTAGCTTTTGGCTTCACCCAGTCTGAGGTACACATCCGGCTAACCCGGCAGTAACAATCGCAGAGGTGCTCCCTTTACCGCCTGGCCGAACAATCGGGAACGTAGGGGTAAGCACAGGAGCCAGGCAACCCAGCTTGGCCAAAACTTAAGTCATATCGATGCATATAATGGTGAAGAAAAAGGTACATGCGGAAGTTTGACGCATGTGCTGGGCGTGAAGCCCGTATAAACAAGATTTTGTTAAAGAAGCCCCCAGGTTTAATGAGCGCGAGTGGCGCGTTACTAGATGAGCCTTTAAGGGCTATAAAAGAAAAGAGGGGAAGGAGAGAAATGTAAGACAGAAAAATGCAAAAAATGGACAGAGGAAGGAGACGAACACAGAGTCCGGCGCTAGGCATAGAATCTTCGGAGACGGGTGGCGTTCCACGGGTTCGGCTCGAGTCGGTTATCCGACGCATCTCGCAGGCGGTACGCCCCGCCAGTCAGGACTTGGTCAATTATGAATGGACCTTCCCACTTGGGCTTGAGTTTGTCCTTTTTCTTATCCGGCAGGCGTAGAACTAGTTCGCCAACATTGTAATTTTTGGCCCGTACTTCTCTGCTTTGATATCTTCGGGTCTGCTGTTGATAAAATGCGGAACGGGCTTTTGCCACGTCACACTCCTCCTCCAGGGCGTCCAAGTTGTCCTGCCGATCGAGCTCGGCTTCTCTTTCTTCGTACATGCGCACTCTAGGTGAGTCATGAATTATGTCGCAGGGTAGAACTGCCTCTGCGCCATACACCATAAAAAATGGTGTGTATCCGGTGGTGCGATTTGGCATGGTCCGCAGCCCCCAAAGCACGGAGTCGAGCTCCTCTACCCAGTGCGTGTTAGATTCCTTGAGGGACCGCACCAGTCTGGGCTTAATGCCACTCATGATAAGACCGTTTGCACGTTCGACCTGGCCGTTGGTTTGTGGGTGATAGACGGAAGCATAATCGAGCTTGATGCCCATGTTTTTGCACCAAAGTTTTACCTCGTCAGCGGTAAAGTTTGTACCATTATCGGTTATGATGCTGTGGGGGACGCCATAACGGTGTACAACCCCGGATGTGAAGCCTATCACAGGTCCGGATTCGGCCGTTTTAACAGGCTTGGCTTCTATCCATTTGGTGAATTTATCCACAATGACCAGTAAGTATTTTTTCCTATCGGTCCCACCTTTAAGGGGTCCAACCATGTCAAGCCCCCAGACCGCAAAAGGCCAGGTGATGGGTATAGTTTGGAGTGTGGTGGGTGGCATATGGCTTTGGTTGGCAAAAAGTTGGCAACCAACGCATCGTTGGACTAGGTCCTGAGCATCTCCCCGGGCCGTCGGCCAATAAAAGCCTGTACGGAAAGCCTTGCTAACAAGGGACCGAGCAGTGGCATGGTGACCACCGAGTCCGGCATGAATTTCAGCCAGAAGGTTCCGCCCTTCCTCTTCGGAGATGCACCTTTGAAGGACTCCGGTAGTGCTTTTCTTATAAAGCTCTCCCTCATGGACTCTATAGGCTTTAGATCGCCGCACTATGCAGCGGGCCTCATTTTGGTCCTCCGGGAGTTCCTGCCTAGTAAGGTAGGCTAGGAATGGTTCTGTCCACGGGGCGGTGACCGCCATTATTACGTGGGCTAAAGGTGTAATTTCATTGGCAGAGCCTCCAATTGTGTTAGATTGTTCGGCGTCGAGTGGTGCGGCTGGGTCCGGGCTGTTATTTGCGGCTTCCCCCTCCCATGCTATGGATGGCTTGAACAATCTTTCCAAAAAGATGTTGGGGGGGACTGCATCGCGTTTTGCTCCGATGCGTCCCAGGACGTCCGCTGCTTGATTGTTTTCTCGGGCTATATGGTGAAACTCCAGCCCTTCGAACCGAGCTGACATTTTTAGGACGGCGTTGCGGTAAGCTGCCATTTTTGGGTCCTTGGCGTCGAAGTCTCCATTTATTTGGGATATCGCGAGCTTTGAATCCCCGCGTACCTCTAGGCGCTGGATACCCATGGATACTGCTATCCGGAGACCATGTAGGAGGGCCTCATATTCGGCTGCATTGTTGGAATCCATGTACATGATCTGGAGCACATATTGGACTGTGTCTCCTGTGGGGGACGTCAGGACGACGCCAGCCCCCAGTCCGGCCATCATTTTGGAGCCGTCGAAATGCATAATCTAGTTTTAATATGTGCCGTACTCTTTAGGGAGCTCGGCCTCCGTCCATTCTGTGAAGAAGTCGGCCAAAACTTGCGATTTAATAACTCGCCGTGGCTTATAGGTTATATCGAACGGGAGAAGCTCGATGGCCCATTTTGCAATCCGGCCCGTTGCGTCGCGGTTGTTGATAATATCGTTGAGTGGTACTTCCGAGGCTACTGTTATGGAACACTCTTGAAAGTAGTGTCGTAGCTTCTGGGATGCCATGAATACCGCGTATGCAATCTTTTGATAATGCAGGTACCGTGATTTGCATGGAGTGAGGACAGTGGATACGTAGTAGACCGGCCTTTGAAGGGGTAATTTTGTCCATCCGTTTCCCGCTCGACAACGAGCACTGCGCTGACAACTTGATGTGTTACTCCAATGTACAATAACATTGGTTCGCCGGTGTTCGGCGCGGCCAGGACTGGGTTTGTTGCCAATATGGCTTTTATTTCATCAAGTCCGGCCGTGGCGGCCTCCGTCCACTCGAAGTCTTCGGTGCGCCGAAGGAGGCGATAGAGGGGTAGTGCCTTTTCTCCCAAGAGGGAGATGAAGCGGCTTAAAGCCGCCACGCACCCGGTTAATTTTTGTATTTGTTTAAGGTCCTTTGGGACATCCAATTGTGACAAAGCTCGGATCTTGGCTGGGTTTGCTTCAATTCCTCTACCGGATACAATGAAGCCCAAGAGCTTTCCGACTGGGACGCCGAAGACACATTTTTCTGGGTTGAGCTTGATGTCATATTGTCGGAGGTTATTGAATGTAAGCCTCAAGTCATTTACTAGGGATTCGACATCTCTTGATTTGACGACCACATCATCCACATACGCCTCCACTGTTTTGCCGATCTGGTTTGCCAGACATGTCTGGATCATGCGCTGATATGTTGCGCCGGTGTTTTTCAGCCTGAAGGGCATTGTGTTGAAGCAGAATGGGCCGTATGGTGTGATGAATGTTGTTGCAGCTTGGTCTGATTCTGCCATCTTGATTTGATGGTAACCGGAGTATGCGTCGAGGAAACACAACAAATCGTGTCCTGCAGTGGCATCGATAATTTGATCGATGTGGGGGAGGGGGAAGGGATCCTTTGGGCAAGCCTTGTTAAGGTCTTTAAAATCGACACACAGGCGCCAGGATTTGTCCTTCTTTGGTACCATCACCAGGTTTGCTAGCCAGTCCGGATGTTTTATGTCTCTGATGAATCCAGCCTCCAATAGCTTGGCTAGCTCCTCTCCCATAGCCTGTCTCTTGGGTTCGGCAAAATGCCGAAGGGCTTGTTTGACAGGTTTAAATCCTTTTAGGATATTTAAGCTATGTTCGGCCAGCCTGCGTGGGATCCCTGGCATGTCTGAAGGATGCCAGGCGAAGATGTCCCAGTTCTCTCGTAGGAACTCTCGCAGTGCAGCATCTGCATCAGGGTTCAGTCGTGCCCCGATTGAAGCTGTTTTATTGGGGTCCGTTGGATGGACCTGGAATTTGACTATTTCGTCGGCTGGCTTGAAGGATGTGGATTTGGATCTCTTATCGAGTATCACATCATCCCTGTTAACCATGGAGCGCAGCGCAGTCAGTTCCTCGGCCGCTAAGGCTTCGGATAGCGCCTCGAGGGCTAATGCGGCCGTCTTGTTTTCAGCGCGGAGTGCTATGTCCGGATCACTAGCTAGAGTCATAATTCCATTCGGCCCGGGCATCTTAAGCTTCATGTAGCTGTAATGGGGTATTGCTTGGAAGATTGTGAATGCTTCCCGCCCTAGTAAAGCGTGATATCCACTCTTAAACGGGGCCACCTGAAACGTGACTTCTTCAGACCTGTAATTATCCGGCGTACCGAACACCACATCTAGTGTGATTTTTCCTGTGCAGCGCGCTTCTCGACTGGGGATTATTCCTCTAAAGGTTGTGCTGCTTCGCTCGACGCGGTTCCAGTCTATTTCCATTTTTTGAAGAGTTTCCTCATAAATGAGGTTCAGTCCGCTGCCTCCATCCATGAGCACCTTGGTGAGGCAAAAGCCGTCCACTATGGGACGGAGGACCAATGCGGCTGGTGCTCGGGCTGTTCGGAATCTAGGTTCATCACTTGCGTTGAAGGTAATGGCAGTGTCGCTCCATGGATTTATTGTTGCAACTTGATAGACTTCGGCGAGGCTGCGGAGTGTTCTTTTTCGCACATTGTTTGATGCGAAAGTCTCGAAGACTGTGAGAACGGTACTGGTGTCCTTGGGCTGGCTTTCTGCGGCCTCCGGAATTAAGAGTTCCTCGCCGATTTTGGCCACCTGCCGGAGTATCCAACATGCTCTAAGGCTGTGAGTTGGTGTGGCGTCCTCTGTACTATGAATTCTACAGGGTCCATCAAGCCATCTTTCCAGTATGGTTCCATGCCCTGTAGAGGGTTTTGGCTTTTTGGTGTTTATCCCGGGTGTCCTATGATGATGCACCCTCTTAGTTCGGACGGGATTACTATTCAAGGCCGGATTATCCCAAAAATTTATTTTCGTTTTCCAGGCGCTTTCCATCACACAGTATTTTTGTACTATGGACGCCAAGTCAGCGAAGCGAGTGATATCACGATGACTTACGGCGTTAAGGATTCCCTTGTCCGTGCAATTACTGCAAAAAATTGAGATTGCGTCTTCCTTGCGGCAATCCTTTATCCTGTTCATAACCAGGAGGAATCTGGCCCAGTAATGATGTACTGTTTCCTTGGGCCTCTGCCTGATTTGGGAGAGATCGCTTATGATTGGGTGGGCGGGTGTCGTTGAATCTGAAACCTCACCCAATCCAAGATTCGGAGGCCGAAGAGTTTCCGAACTCTGAAGTTCGGATTCTTGGTTGTTGTCCAATGAATCTGGCCCGTTGCCTGATCCTAAGCTCAGGTCTTGCGTTATATCCCCCCCTCCGCAGGTATCCGGCTTGGAGGGGTCGGGAATTCGGACGTAGCTAGTCCTTAAAATAGATGAAGGGTCGCCGCACAGCGTCTCTACCACGGCAACGTGGTGGGTGACTTGGGGAGAGTTAATTTCTCTTAGATCGGGTTTAAGCCCAACCTGGTCGTAATCCGTAGCGACTCCCAGGGCGGCGATGCGATCCAAGAGCTCGTTTATGGAAGAGAGCTCCATTGAATCTAGCTGCTCGACGAGCTCCGAGATGACGTGTAGGTTGCTTTTGATGACCCGAGAGGTCACCGTCGGCACAACAGCCGAACAGGCGGTCATGAGGAAACCACCTAGCCGGAGGGTTTGGCCGACAGCCAAGGCTCCCTTAGCAACGACGCCGTCTTTAAAGACGGGAGGAGGCATTCTTCCTGATTGTGACGGCATAGAGGAACTCTCAATGAAAGCACCAATGTCGGTGTCAAAACTGGCGGATCTCGGGTAGGGGGTCCCGAACTGTGCGTCTAGGCCGAATGGTAACAGGAGGCAGGGAACACAATGTTTTACCCAGGTTCGGGCCCTCTTGATGGAGGTAAAACCCTACGTCCTGCTTGATTAATATTGATGATATTGGTAGTACAAGAGTAGATCTACCACGAAATCAAGGAGGATAAACCCTAGAAGCTAGCCTATGGTATGATTGTTGTATATGGAGTTGATTGCCTACGGACTACAACCCTCTGGTTTATATAGACACCAGATAGGGTTAGGGTTACATAGAGTCGGTTACAATGGTAGGAGATCTTGAATATCCGCATCGCCAAGCTTGCCTTCCACGCCAAGGAAAGTCCCATCCGGACACGGGACGAAGTCTTCAATCTTGTATCTTCATAGTCCAGGAGTCCAGCTGAAGGTATAGTTCGGCTACCCGAACACCCCCTAATCCAGGACTCCCTCAGTCACGTTTCGATCCTGTGGAACTGTGGGTTATGGGCCCACCATGTGGGTTAAAAGTATGAAGGGCGGATATGTCTTGCGTGATCATGTAAGCAAGGCATGTCAGAGGATAGCATGTCAGTTATGTCGACAACAATCATAGGTACCAAGGGCGAGTGATGAAGAGAACCGTTTTCCTGCTCGTTGAAACAAGGCGGACCAATAGGCAAAGTTCTCGTCTATCAGTGGTTACCGGGATGTCATCAACAAAAGCAACATGGTCTTACTGACACGGTTATATACCAAGGTGTTTACATAAGCAGAAGAATATTACTACTTATATCATATAGATCACAAGAAGAGTTAAACAAAACAATGGAAAAATGTGATTATCAAATTAAACAGAACAATGGAAAGGAAAATGTGTTCAAACACATATTTCAGGGGTATGTCCTTTCCAAGGGCAAGCAGAGCATCATATCCATAATAGGACATAACGTAGAAAACTCTTTACGTAAGGGGAGATAAGTTTCATGACATTTCCCATACAACGGTGTTTGGATAATTGAGCAAGAACCATATAGCATTGGGCTTCAAATGTTCTTGTCGAAAATCAGAGTACCATAGACATGTTTCGAGATAGCATTGACATGGCCAACAGGTGAAGATCAGACTTTGGAAACTCAAAGGATCCATCAAGAATAACTTATAGAACAAGTCTTACAATTTCCTGAGGGAAGAATGGTTAGCCTTGCTAAAAAGGAAGAACTATAACAATAGGTCCTCCGGCCAGGTGAGCTAGGCATAACATCACTTTATCGAGCCAAATACTAATGTTATAACTCCTGGAAATATGTGCCAACCATCATATTTGACCAAGATTCAGATCTGATTGGTGTCAGGATAACTCAGACTCGGGATGCCTGAGAAGAAAGGTGCAACACAGTTGACACAAATACATTTTAATATTCTCGTGAAATGAACCATGGAAGCAAGTTCTGAAACCAGAGTTCAGCATTAGACCAAGGAGAGGATGAGGAGGTGGCTGATGGACTCAGCGACATATCATCGAGATTTCCAAAAAGGTGGATTTCCACAATTAGGTGAACAAGGAGATAATATTTGTCATATCAAATGATATAATGATGTATGCTCGAGGAGAACATCCACGAGCAAACATTGGTTGAAAGGTGGACCGAAATAAGGGCTAAGGTAGCATGATCAATGTTAGTATGGTGATTTGATAACCAATACACCAATAATGAAACATCGACCAGGCAATAGGGTTCTAGAAGTTTTGAAGTCGCGCATCATAGTTCAATTGTCGTTTTTTCGGTTAGAAACAACACGGGGACCAAGGAATCAACGGATATGGCAAGTATCACCTGTAACAAGAATTCTTAAGAGGTGGTGAAATTCTCACGACATTCTTGACATAAAAGATGGTAATATTCCAAGGTAAAGAAGAACAATTGTTGGATAGTAATGAACATAAGATATAACAACAAACACGAACAAGTTTGTGTTGAACGGAAGGCAATAATGTGGCCAACGATAACACAAATCATCGAGGGGCAAGGATGGTATTACCCATCAACAATTTGATATATATCTTGGTAGAGCTTAGGATGTTGATGATGATCACGTCACAGTTGTCGAGAGATTTCATGAAGATGTAATCGGTCGGCGATGACATCAAGTCAAAGGAATGATCAAGCGAAAGGTAATTGGAACCAAGGGTACGACACAAACTGGAAATCAAGCTTGTTGTTCAAGGCAAAATGATACGATGAGGAAGATCGGCATAAGGTTATCTTATCATCGAATATTTTCCTCCGGGAATAACAGTTGATGAAGAACCCATAAGAAGTTATGCAGTCCCATGGTATTCTCGAGATACCAGAGTGTAATATTCGACGATAGATCAAAGTAAAGGTTGAATTGGGGTATTAATCCACAAAAGACAAATAGTTAAACTTGCCTGAGAATGGGATCAAAGAAGAACAATATGGTCAGAACCATAGCTGCAAGGGATCCAATATAATGACACCGAAAGAATTACCAAAATGATTAAATACTTTGCAAGAAGCTTCCATGATAAGTTCCACATCGGGTCCATGGGAATGAACACAAAGTTCAAGGTCGAATCACACTTCTTTAATGCATAACCTTTCATTCACTGCTCTCAATAAAAATGATTTCGGTGTCGAAACCTACCTGGTGAATTACCAGAGGAGCATGACCCGTGAAAACTTTCAGGTTCACACAGATTAAGGAAGGCATAGGTTCAACCCATCCGGGCTTCTTAGAACATATACCACAATCTTCAGGAGTGAATAACTCAAGCTCGGGAGCAGAGCATGGTTGACAAAAGCAGGGGATATAATTTACCAAAGGCATTATATATTCGATGAAAGGCCCACAAGTTTAATGAATATGAAGGACGGTGTCAAACAAAATCCAACAATGGATCTGGTGGTCCATAAGGGATCTGATGTGAGTATCGGTACCCAACCAGAGGAAGAAAGAATGCAAGGAGATCAAATTATAAAAACAATTGACTAACTAAAAGCTCAAATGCAAAGGAATTATGAATTCCAAGACAAGGGATCAGAAGCAATGCTCTGATTAGGGATGGATAAGTAGAATAGCCTTAGGGGTACAATCAATGGCAATTTCATTGGTCGAGATCCAGCTCATGTTTAAAATGAAGTCTGAGCCAGAAGGATGAATTCTAGGATCTGATTGAGGATTGCGTGCATTCACAACATATTGTATCAATGGGCTCAAAATGATAGTGGCAAAGGATGCCAATAAGATTACTAAACTTATGGGATTAACCATAATGCAAGGAAGCAAGAATTTCAAGAGCAATAAGCTGCTGAGGATTTTTGGAAGATCAAATAGTATTTCGAAGATTTTGGTGAAACACATGAACAACTGGGGAGAAACAAATCCTCGGTGTGTGTGTGAGGATAATTTGTAGGTGTATTCACCTGACAAGGAAATGCAAGGCAGTAGGCACAGGGATTCTCGGAACAACAACGAGTATTTCGGGGTATCTTCTAATAACAAGAGAAACTGGGGACTAAGGTAAGAATGGCAAGTGGATGTAGTTATCTATAGGGGTTGACGGTGGAAGGGAGTTGCAAAAGCGATGGCACTAAGTCTCACAAGAACATCACGGAGTGCCTCCGGAATCTTCTGGTGCAGCAAACGATCATCGGTAATAAGGGGCTCTCCGGTTGGAAGTGATCAAGAGATCCTAATGTTAGAGTTAGAAAAAAATCATTTAACCCGATTAGAAGAGAGATGAGAGTTCCAGAGTATAGACGAGGAGTAAAAGATCCTAGTACCACCCAATGGCGACGTGGGCCCATAAGACACACAACTATGTTAGTAAAAAGTTTTGCAATGTCTAGACACGACTTCGGCCAAGGAGTGTGGAAGGGGGATTCCTACAGGCAGTCGGCTCTGATACCAATTTGTGACGCCCCCGATTCAATCGTACACTAATCATACACGCAAACATGTACGATCAAGATCAGGGACTCACGAGAAGATATCACAACACAACTCTAGAAATAAAATAAGTCATAGAAGCATCATATTACAAGCCAGGGGCCTCGAGGGCTCGGATACAAGAGCTCGATCATAGACGAGTCAGCGGAAGCAACAATATCTGAGTACATACATAAGTTAAACAAGTTTGCCTTAAGAAGGCTAGCACAAACGGGGATACACATCGAAAGAGGAACGTGCCTCCTGCCTGGGATCCTCCTAAAATACTCTTGGTCGTCGTCAACGGCCTGCACTTAGTAGTAGGCACCTCTAGAGTAGTAGGAGTCGTCGTCAACGTTGGCGTCTCGCTCCTGGACTCCAACGTCTGGTTGCAGCAATCGGGTATAGGAAGGGGAAAAGGGGGAGCAAAGCAACCGTGAGTACTCATCCAAAGTACTCGCAAGCAAGGAGCTACACTACATATGCATGCATTGGTATCAAATGGAAAAGGGTATCATATGTGGACTGAACTGCAGAATGCCAGAATAAGAGGGGGATAGCTAGTCCTATCAAAGACTACCCTTCTGGCAGCCTCCATCTTGCAGCATGTTGAAGAGACTAGATGGTAAGTTCACCAAGTATCATCGCATAGCATAATCCTACCCGGCGATCCTCTCCTCATTGCCCTGTTAGAGAGCGATCACCGAGTTGTATCTCGCACTTGAAAGGGTGCATTTTATTAAGTATCTGGTTCTAGTTGTCATAAGGTCAAGGTACAACTCCAAGTCGTCCTGTTACCGAAGATCACGAATATTTGAATAGATTAACTTCCCTGTAGGGGTGCACCACATTTCCCAACACGCTCGACCCACTTTGTCCAGACACACTTTTCTAGGTCATGCCCGGCCTCGGAAGATCAACACGTCACAACCCTACCTAGGCACAACAGAGAGGTCAGCACGCCGGTCTAAATCCTATGGCGCAGGGGTTTGGGCCCATCGCCCGTTGCACACCTGCATGTTGAGTACACGACCGGCGAGCAGACCTAGCCTCCCTTATACAAGAGCGGCCTTTCCAGTACAACCTGGCGCGCGCCGCTCAGTTGCTGACGTCAAGGAGGCTTCGGCTGATACCACGACGTCGAGTGCCCATAACTGTTCCCGGTAATTGGTTAGTGCGTATAAGCCAGTGGCCAGACTCAGATCAAATACCAAGATCTCGTTAAGCGTGTTATCTTGAAGTAACCGGGAACACCGACCAAGGCCAGGCCCACCTCTCTCCTGGGTGGTCTCAACCTGCCATGTCTCTCCGCCACAAAGATCCACACAGAGGTCCGTCGGGAAAGTATGTCCTTTCAGCCCCCAATCTGTGAATCACTCGCGGGTACTCTACGAGCCGACCCATCTTAAGTCATCACATGTATCATGTATATGTATATAGGTATATACCCATGATCACCTCCCGAGTGATCATGGCCTGGTAGTATAGCTTGGCAGACGGAGAAGAATGTAGGGCCACTGATGATAAACTAGCATCCTATAATAAGCATTTAGCATTGCAGGTAAAGGTAACAATAGTAGTAGCAAAGACAGGCTATGCATCAGGATAGGATTAACGGAAAGCAGTAACATGCTACACTACTCTAATGCAAGCAGTAAAGAGAAGAATGGGCGATATCTGGTGATCAAGGGGGGGCTTGCCTGGTTGCTCTAGCAAGTAGGGGTCGTCAAAAACGTAGTCGGACGGGGCACCAACAGCGGCGTCAGTCTCGTAGTATATCGGAGAGAAGAGGGGGAAGAAACAATGAATATAACACAAATAGATGCATAGTGATGCATGACATGACAAGTAGCGGTGCTAGGGGTGCCCTAACACCGTATGAGGTGGTACCAGTGAAGGGGGGAAACATCCGGGAAAATATCCCCGGTGTTTCGCATTTTCGGACAGATGAATCGGAGGGGGAAAGTTGCATGTTCGCTATGCTAGGGATGCGTGGCGGACGAACGGCTGCGGGTCCGGATTCGTCTCGTCCTTCCGAGCAACTTTCATGTACAAAGTTTTTCCATCCAAGCTACGGTTTATTTTATATTAATTTGAAAAGATTTAAATCATTTTTAGGATTTATTTAATTATTTTAAATCAACATTTCCAGAACTGTGTTTGCTAACATCAGCATGACGTCAGCAGTCAACAGGGGTGTTGACTGGTTAAACTTATGTGTGGGTCCCACATGTCATAGACTGAAGACTAATTATTTGTTAACATTTAATTAGCAGGTTTAATTAGAGTTAATTAGTTAACTAAATAGTGTTAATTAAGTTAATTAATTATTATTTGTTGATTTAATACATTTAATAAATTTAATTTAATTATTTTTTTGTTTATTAATTTTTTTAAACGTTCTGTGGGCGGGCCCCCACTGTCATTGGCACAAGGGGCGGGGCCCAGCTGTCATGGGCCCATGTGGCCATAGCGGGCAAACGGATGTGCGATCAAACGGGTGTGGGCGTGGGAGCCCATCCCCGAGGGCACGGGCGAGGGGACGCGCCAACGGGCACCGGCGAGGCACGGTGGGGGCGAGCCGTGGCAACGGTGGGCAGAGCCGGCGCGGCCCGGCGGGTATGGCTAGCCGGAGCAAGTGCGGCGGGGCGGAGGGGACCCGGGCGGCGACCAGGGCAGGTGCCGCGGCAGAGGCCCGAGGCGAGGAGCGGGAAAGCCCGAGCGGGGGGGGGGGGGGGGGGAGCGCATGCGGGAGGCGGGCGGCGGCGCAGGCAGCAGGGGGTGATGGGGTAGCGCGGCCGGGCCGGTGTGTGGCCATGCGGGCGTGGGCTCGCGCGGGTGTAGGACGGCGAGCAGGACTGCGCGCGGGGAGCGGCAGAGAAGAGCGCGCATGCGCTCGTGGCCGTGGGCGCGTGGGGGCACGCCGGGCGGGGCGGGCCGAGGCGCGGCGATGGGGCCGAGGCGCGGCGATAGGAGGGGGGCTCACTTGGTGTCGTAGGGCAAAGGCAGCGGGGTTCGAGGTAGGGGATGGGTACGACGTGCGTAGGGGGAGGCAGGCCGGCGGGGTAGACGACGATGTGGCTCCGGCGAGGCCCGTGGAGCTCCGGGCGGCAGCGACGGCGGGTGGTTTCGAGGCAGCGGGGTCGGTTCCCTTCCCCGATCCAGATCGGATCGGGATGTGGGGGGCTGGCGAGGGGGTGGGTGGGGGAAGTGGATGGTGGCTAGGGTTGCACCGGGGGGGGGGGGGAGTGGGGGTTAAGTGGAGTGGGGGGGGGGTCGGCCGGCTGGGCGTGTGGCTTGCTGAGCCGAAGCCCAGGGGGTAGGGGTTTCTCTTTTTATTTTCTTGTTTTTTAACCTTTAATGTTTTTATTAGTTGCATTTTTTTAGTTTTGTCAAATATGAATCTAGTTCCAAAATTAGTAATATTAAGTATGCCACTGCCACAAATAATTTGGCACTCCAATTAATTAATTTGCATTTTTTACTAATGAAAAGCATTTAAAAATATGTTTTAGTTGTTGTTTTATTTATTTTTGCACACATAAATACTTCATAAAAAGATGATTTCTCCACCAACATGTTCTGTGGATTATTTGCCAAAGTTTGAAAATTTTAGTTTTCATGTTTGACAAATTTGAATTTTTGACATTAAAATAGAATTTGAATTTGGACCGGATTCGAACCAATGCGAGTTTAACAACATTAACTGAGGTGACGTGGCATCATTATCAAAGGTTCACTGTAGCTTAATTATCCGGGCGTCACATCATGCCCCGCTGGTCAATGGTTTATTTTTATTGAATCTCGAATGTGATGTTGCACATATTCATAGTATGAATGCCAAAAGATGTAAGGTTGGTAATGGTAGTCCCACATACTTGTGGCACTGCCGCCCTGGTCACATTTGTCGGCGTACTAGGAACGGGGGTCCCCAGACTTGCCTGCCTGCGGCCTGCGGCGTGGCTCAAGTAGGGGGCCCAGCGCAACCCATCTTCATCAACTCAGGCTCAAGACCCTCGCGAGGGGCCAAGCCTCGCGGGGCAGACGACGGAAAGCTTCCTTAGAGGCAGTCTCATCAGGCAGGCTCGCGAGGAGGTGGAGAGATCAAGGTAGGGGCACCTCGCGAGGGTCCCGTGACGCAAGCCATGACGATCGAGACCAGGCGGGCGCCGGCTTGCGCAGTGTCCTTGTTTCCCCTTTGGTGCAAAGGGGGCAAGCACGGGCAAAGGCATCAGGCAAAGGTTGCCATTTCGGTGTAACGAGACCAAGACCAACGGAGCGGCAGGACGGAGGTCACCGTGGATCCCAAGACGGCGTCATCACCAGTACTTTTGACAACCGGAGACCACCTTTGGTCAGGATAACTTGTACTAGATGTCCCCCTTCAAAATGGCTAATTGTTGGCGCCCTTCCCGCTCATTTTTGGGGAGAGGCCCCGGGCCTCTATAAATAAAGCTAGCCACCATAGAGTAAGGACGGCAGCTAGAAGTCTAGTAGAGCCCTAGCAGAGAGAGAGAGAGGCGACTAAACTCACCCTAGCAGTTCATCGCACCAGCTCAAGAACACCTCGCGCGAGGCTGTTCTTCCCTTGTACTGTTCATCATCAGCCCAGAGGCAATCCACCAAACCACACATTGGAGTAGGGTATTACACCACAACGGTGGCCCAAACCAGTATAAACCTCGTGCCCCTTGTGTTGTTCATTGTGTCCAGCTTAGATCACGCGAGGAGATCGGACGTAGATTAGTAGGGGAGAGATCTCCGCGCGCACCCCAGTGTTCGAACCTCAAGCGTCTGCCAGAACCTGAAATCCAACATTTTGGCGCGCCAGGTAGGGGTGCGCTGGAGTGCTCCCTCCTGACGGCCCGCTCTCCCCCGACATCGCATCCCGCCCTCATGGCGGACAACGCGCCGCCCGCTCCAGCAACGGATGCCGAGACTGTGGCCAGGGGGCTCCGGGCCTTGGCCCCCGCCTTGCGACAGGTGCAGTGGCCGCGCAAGTTCAGGCCCGAGACGCCGCCGCGCTACGACGGCGCAACGGACCAGATGATTTTCCTGCTGGCATACGAGGAGGCCGTCCTCAGAGCCGGGGAGACGACCGGGTGATGGCCAACTGGTTACCCATGGCCCTCACCGGCGCCCCACGCGCATGGCTCCTCCACCTGCCGACGGCCTCTGTCACCTCTTGGGAGGAGCTGCGCGACCTCTTCCTCGCCCGTTTCGCCGCACCAGCGCCGCCCATCGTCGCGGCTCTCCTGGGTGGCTCCCAGGCACCACCCTCGAGCCATCACGTCAAGCCGTTCACCCGCCGGGTCAGCACCGCCTCCAAGCGCCGAGAAGCCCCCCCCCCCCGAGCTGGGTGGCGCCCGAGGCCGATCTGACCTTCAACTCGGAGGATCACCCATTCAACCCCATCGGCTCAGGCGCACTCCCGATGCTGTGCACCCACACCATCTGGCAAGTGGTCGTCACCAGGACCCTCATCGACGGCGGTGCCGGCCTCAACGTGCTCTCGGTGGAGGCGTTCAACCTCCTCCACGTGCCGCTGGAGCGGCTCCAACCCAGCAGGCCTTTCTCAGGCGTCAGAGCCGGTTCAACCGCCTCCTTGAGACAGATCCGCCTCCCAGTGACCTTCGGCACCTACGACAACTTCCACACGGAGCTGATCGACTTCGACATCGCCCTCATTGGCCTCCCCTACAACGCCATCCTCAGCTATCCGGCCTTGGCTCAGTTCATTGCAGCAACTCACCCGGCGTACAAACTCATGAAGATGCCTGGGAGCAGCGGCGTCCTCACCATGTCAGGAGACACAAGGGATGCGCTGCTGGTGCTCCAGCTTGTTTTCGGGGCGGCTGCGGTGGCACAGTCCACTGGCACCGACGCCCTTGAGCCCAAGGGGGCTGCACCGGCTAAAAAGAAGCAGCTATTCACCCAATACAAGGCGGAAACCAAGCAGGTACCGGTCGACGAGGACGGGTCCACCAATGCCACCTTCACCATAGGGGCCAACCTCGAGCCCGAGCAAGAGGAGGCCCTGGTGAGGTTCCTGCGTCCGAACAAGAAGGTGTTCGCGTGGGAACCTGATCAGTTAGCAGGGGTCCCAAGGGAAGTGATTGAGCATCACCTCAACGTGTGCCCCAATGTGCGCCCCGTGAAGCAGAAGGCAAGGCGGCAGTCTACTAAGAAACAGGCTTTCATTGTTCAAGAGACCCGGAAGCTAGAGGCGGCAGGAGTTATCCGCGAGGTCCGTTACCCTGATTGGCTGGCTATCCCGGTCGTTCTGCCGAAAGAGGGAGGAAAGGAGCGCATGTGTGTCGACTTCACCAACCTCAACAAGGACTGCCCGCAGGATCCATTTCCGCTCCCCCGCATTGACCAGATAGTCGACTCCACCGCGGAGTGTGACCTATTGTGCTTCCTAGATGCCTTCTCGGGCTATCACCAGATCAAGATGGCGGTAGAAGACGTGGATAAGACGGCTTTCCTGACCCCGTGTGGAGTGTACTGCTATACGTGCATGCCGTTTGGGTTGCGCAATGCAGTTGCGACCTTTCAGCGGCTGATGCACATCGCCTTAGGCCGGCAGCTCGGGAGGAACGCTGAAGCTTACGTCGATGACATTGTGGTGAAGTCTCATGAGGCAAGAACCCTGATATAGGACCTGGAAGAAACCTTTGCAAGCCTCGACGAAGTGGACATACGGCTCAACCCAGAGATGTGCGTGTTTGGAGTCCCCTCGGGAAAGCTCCTGGGTTTCCTCGTATCGCACATGGTCATCGAGGCCAACCCGGAGAAGGTCAAGGCAGTCGAAGACATGAGCCCGTCGAGGACCCTCAGAGAAATGCACAAGCTCACCGGGCATGTAACTGCGCTGGGCGCTTCATCTCCGAGCTGGGGGAACGAGCGCTGCCCTTCTTCAAGCTGATGAAGAAAAAGGGCTCCTTCGAATGGACTGAAGAGGCCGACAAGGCATTCCAAGACCTCAAGAGGTACCTCACCAGTCCACCAGTGATGGTGGCTTCGCGTACTCGGGAGCTCCTGGTGCTCTACCTTGCGGCCACCCCCTACTCCGCTAGCGCAGCCCTGGTGGCGGTCAAGAAGGACGGTCGATGCGGCCTTGGCACACTTCGCGAAGGCCGCAACCGCAGCCGCAAAGGAACAGACACAGCAGGAGAACGGACCCGGAGCAGGAGAGGCCTCTTCAGGCGACCAAGCGCTGGGGGCTCCGTTGCCTCAAGAGACACCTCGACCTTCAGAGGACGCAAGCTGTGCCAGCGCCCTCAACCTCGTCGAACATCCCATGTACTTCGTCAGCACGGTGCTACGGGACGCAAGGGCACGGTATCCCATGCCTCAAAAACTCCTCCTCGCGCTACTAGTGGCCTCATGCAAGCTGCACCACTACTTCGAAGGACATCCCATCAAAGTCGTCTCAGCATACCCCTTGGAAAGAGTGCTCAGGAGCCCCAACTCAGCTGGAAGGGTTGCTGAATGGAACATTGAACTATAGGCATTTCAGCTAGAATTCAGCACGACCAGAGTCATCAAGGGAGCCGCACTTGTGGATTTCGTGGCAGAATGGGCAGAAGCACCGGGTCTCGAGGCAGGCGAAGACCGATCACTTTCCCCCGGAAGTGAAGCACCTGACGGCTGGGTCATCTACTTCGATCGGGCGTTCTCCCAACACGGCGCGGGAGCTGGCGCAGTGCTTGTATCACCTACCCAGGACAAACTCTACTACACCGTACAACTCTGCTTCCAGCACGGAGAAAAGGTCTCCGACAACATAGCGGAGTACGAAGGCCTAATAGCAGGCTTGAAGGCCGCAATTGCCTTAGGAGTAAAGCGCCTCATCATCAAGGGCGAATCGCAGCTCCTCGTTAACTTCTCCAACAAGATATACAAGCCAAAGGACGAGCACAAGGAAGCCTACCTCGCTGAGGTTCGCAAGATGGAGAAACAATTCTGGGGGCTGGAGTTGCAGCATGTGCCTCGCGGCACCAATCAGGAAGCTGATGACATTGCCAAGAGGGCATCTAGGCGGCTGCCTCAGGAGCCTGGTGTCTTCGAGGAGCGGCTCTTCAAACCCTCAGCAGTGTTGTCACTGTCGAGCACGGCGCAACCAAGGGAGGAGCTCCCTCAGCCGCCTGCCTCAGGAACCCCGGCCTGCGACCCGGCCTCAGGGGCACGCCTGATCCTGGCGTTAGAGCCTCAGGAAGGGTGTTGGATCCCGGAGCTCAAGAACTATCTGATGCAAGGGACTCTGCCGGAGAATGAGGAGGAAGCAGAGCGTGTGGCGCGGCAGGCCACGGCTTATTGCATCAGGGATGGAGAGCTCTACAGGAAGTGACCAAATGACATGTCCCTACGTTGCATCTCCCGAGAGCAAGGGAAGGAGCTGCTGGCGGACATACACGGCGGAGACTGCGGGCACCACTCGTCGTCACGGACCCTCGTCGGCTAGGCGTTCCGTAGTGGATTCTATTGGCCCACAGCGCTCAACGACGCTGTTGAGCTTGTGAAGGCTTGCGAGGCCTGCCAGTTTCACGCTAAGCAGTTCCATCAGCCTGCGGGGGGTCTACTATACCCCTCTCATGGCCATTTGTAGTTTGGGGGCTGGACATTCTAGGCCCATTTCCTCGGGCGCCAGGGGGCTATCGCTACCTCTACGTTGCCGTGGACAAATTCACCAAGTGGGATGAAGTGGAAGCCATCCGCACAATCCCGGCAGGCTCAGCCGTCAAATTCATCAAGGGCCTTGTGAGCCGATTTGGGGTGCCCAACCGCATCATCACCGACAACGGTTCGCAATTCACCAGTAATCTCTTCAAAACGTATTGTGCTAACCTTGGAACACAGATATGCTATGCTTTGGTAGCACACCCCCGGAGCAACGACCAGGCCGAGCGGACCAACACGGAGGTCCTGAGGGGCCTCAAATCCAGGACCTTCAAGAAGAAACTGGAAGCCTGCGGCAAGGGATGGTACGACAAGCTCCAGTCCGTGCTGTGGTCAATCCGCACAACTGCGACCAAGCCGACTGGTGAGACCCCGTTCTTCCTCGTCTACGGAGCAGAGGCTGTCCTCCCTCACGAGGTCAGGCGCTGCTCCGCACGGGTCCTGGCGTTCGACGAGACACAGCAGGACGCCCTGCGAGGGACGGATCTCGTGCTGGGGGAGGAACACCGTCCAGAAGCCGCGCTGCGAGCGGCAAGGTATCAATAGGCGCTGCGACGATACCACTGCCGCAACATCCGCCTAGAACTCTCGAGGTAGGGGATCTCGTACTCAGACAGGTTCTCTCCAGGGAGGGGCTGCACAAGCTCTCTCCCATGTGGGAGGGCCCGTTCAAGGTTGTTCATGTCTCCAGGCCTGGCTCCGCGCGCTTGGAGACCACGGAGGGGGTACCCATCCAGAACGCGTGGAACATTCAACATCTCCGGAGGTTCTATCCCTGAGCGAGGCCTAGCGCCTGGAAAAGGCCCGGTGCCTATGAAGAAGGCGAATGCCTGTGAAGCTGCTGCATTTTGGAAAAGGCCCGGTGCCTGTGAAGAAGGCGAATGCCTGTGAAGCTGCTGCGTTTTGGAAAAGGCCCGGTGCCTATGAAGAAGGTGAATGCCTATGAAGCTGCTGTGTTTTGGAAAAGGCCCAGTGCCTGTGAAGCTGTTGCGTTTTGGGAAAGGCCCGGTGCCTGTGAATATGGCTAATGCCTGTGAAGCTGCTGCATTTTGGGAAAGGTTCGGTGCTTGTGAACAAGGCAAATGCCTGTGAAGCTCGCCGCCCATGACACTCTCACGTAATAATGAGTGGGGCTGTACACGCCCCGGAGTCTCCGGAGTGCCGCCCTCGGGACTCGGGGGCTCCCGCCCACGCCCAGTGGCAGCACTTAGCTCCGCGCTGGTGAGAAGACGTCGAAGACTAGAATAGGTGCCGGACACGGCTTTCCCATTTGCTTTCTGCAGTTGGCTTGTTTATCCTCGTTTGAAGTTTTAGTGGAGTTGCTGATGTTCCTGGCTTGAGACTCTTTGTGTTTCTCGCTCGCTTGCCTCGTTTTCTCTCGTGCAAGTCTCGCGAGGGAGGTTCGCGGGCGCCCTCACGAGTGTTTTCTGCCCCGATCGTTTGGAGCTTTCCTTTCCGAGTCCTTTGCGGGAGCACCCCTCCCAGTCTGTGCCCCACGGGCATCGCGACACGAGCGCAGGACCTGGGCCGATCACCCCCACAACCAAGACCGTAAGTTACCCCTCCTACGGATCCTTGCAGAGCACGAAGAGTACGGCGAGGCCACGGCCTCGGGAGGCGAGGACCATGCCAAGCCCCACCGAGCTAAAATAGTTTCCGCACATGGGTGCACAGCGTGGAAGCACAGCATAGAAATAACAGAAACAACGCAATGGTTAAATAGCAGCAGTTCTAACACGCCCCCGCGGGGCCCTACATTACATTCTACTTCTGCGCAGGAAAAGAAAGAAAACAAAACAGGCGCGATCCGCCCTGCGCCGACCCATAGCGAAGGCTCGAGCAGCTCCTGAGGCTCAGGCGTATCCCTTCTATCGCTTCACCGGGGGGCGACGGCGGGCTGACCCGCTACCTTCCCCAGGCAGGCGCGACGGCGCGGGGGCTGGTCGCGGCCGCCGCTGGAGGAGCTCCTGCCTGAGAGGGGGTCGATGAAGCTCGGTGAACCTTGAGCACTGCCGCCTGTACGCCAGTCGCCATCCTCATCCTGGTCAGTGCCAGGGTTGGGCAGGCGGCTGCGGTCATCGTCTTCGGGGCAGCACCCGGCATGACGAACATCTTCCCCAAACACCCTCACGTAGAGGGTGGCGTCGCCATCAAACTTGAAGTACAGGGTGCACCACCGGCCCAGGCCGCGTGCGTGGGCAAACGTTTGCCAGCCGGGGGTCAGAGCTTCGTTCCCAGAAATGGAGACCTCCAGTGAAGCCCAGGAGGCCCTGCTGCAGCAGCCATCTTCCTGGAGCCAGAAACCGCACCGAGTGCTGGCCGGCAGTTCGTCCACGAAGAAACGGGGGAGCTGGAGCCGGGTGCTGGATGGGTCCGCCGACCATACGACAAACTTCTGCAGCACCTTCGCAGAGAGAAAGCGTGGCCTAAGGGGGCGCACACCCACGGTGTGCCCCTCGTCGGCAACCGAGCGCTCACCAACGCGCAGGGAACCGCCTCCATGGCCGCGGGAGGCCACCACGGGGACCGTGGTATACTTGCGAGGGCGGCCTCGGCCGCGCTTGGTCGGGGGAGAGTCAGGCCCTGCCTGGGGGCCTTTCCTTTCTCCGCGGCCGAGAATCTCTTGGGAGCCATGGGGACGATGAGTAGCCAAGAAGAAGAAGAAGAGGAGCAGCAAGAAGGGATGGACTGAAGGGGCTCGCGCCGCCCCGTACTTATAGCCGAAGGAGGCCAACCGCCGAGCACCACGATCACAGGTAATCATGACCGTTTTCTTCACATGCAGGGACTTGTCAAGTCGTGCGGCCGCCGAGGCGTCGTGGGAAGCGCAGACGCCCACGTCCAATCAACCGCCACGCGGTGCCCAAGGCCGCAGGCTGTTGGGGCCCATGGCGCTTCGCGCTTACCCCTTCGCTTCCCCGACGGGCCAAGCCCGGGTGCGCCTTGGGCCCGGGGGCTACTATCGGCATACTAGGAACGGGGGTTCCCAGACTTGCCTGCCTGCGGCCTGCGACGTGGCTCAAGTAGGGGGCCCAGAGCAGCCCATCTTCATCAACTCAGGCTCAAGACCCTCGCGAGGGGCCAAGCCTCGCGGGGCAGACGGCGGAAAGCTTCCTCAGAGGCAGCCTCATCAAGCAGGCTCGCGAGGAGGCGGAGAGATCAAGGCAGGGGCACCTCGCAAGGGGCTCGTGACGCAAGCCATGACGATCGAGACCAAGCAGGCGCCGGCCTGCGCAGTGTCCTTGTTTCCCCTTTGGTGCAAAGGGGGCAAGCACGAGCAAAGGCATCAGGCAAAGGTTGCCATTCCAGTGCAACGAGACCAAGACCAATAAAGCGGCAGGACAGCGGTCACCGTGGAGCCCAAGACGGCGTCATCACCAGTACTTTTGAGAGCCTAAGACCACCTTTGGTCAGGATAACTTGTACTAGATGTTCCCCTTCAAAATGGCCAATTGTTGGCGCCCTTCCCGCTCATTTTTTGGGGAGAGGCCCGGGGCCTCTATAAATAGAGCTAGCCACCACAGAGTAAGGACGGCAGCTAGAAGTCTGGTAGAGCCCTAGCAGAGAGAGAGAGAGGCGACTGAACTCACCCTAGCAGTTCATCGCACCAGCTCAAGAACACCTCGCGCGAGGCTGTTCTTCCCTTGTACTGTTCATCATCAGCCCAGAGGCAATCCACCAAACCACACATTGGAGTAGGGTATTACACCACAACGATGGCCCGAACCAGTATAAACCTCATGCCCCTTGTGTTGTTCATTGTGTCCAGCTTAGATCACGCGAGGAGATCGGACGTAGATCAGTAGGGGAGAGATCTCCGCGCGCACCCCAGTGTTCGAACCTCAAGCGTCTGCCGGAACCCGAAATCCAACAACATTGGTGTCAAACGCATGAAGAAACTCCATGCAGATGGACTTTTGGAGTCTCTTGATTATGAATCATTTGACACATGTGAACCATGCCTCATGGCCAAAATGACCAAGACACCGTTCTCCGGAACAATGGAGTGAGCAACCAATTTATTGGGAATCATACATACTGATGTGTGCAGTCCAATGAGCGTTGAGGCTCGCGGTGGCTATCGTTATGTTCTCACCCTCACCGATGACTTAAGTAGATATGGGTATGTCTACTTAATGAAACACAAGTCCGAGACCTTTGAAAAGTTCAAGGAATTTCAGAGTGAGGTAGAGAATCAACATGATAGAAAAATAAAGTTCTTACGATCAGATCATGGACGGGAATATTTGAGTCATGAGTTTGGCATGCACTTAAGAAAATGTGGAATTTTTTCACAACTCACGCCGCCTGGAACATCTCAGCGTAATGGTGTGTCCGAACATCGTAATCGCACTCAATTGGATATGGTGCAATCTATGATGTCTCTTACCGATCTACTGCTATCATTTTGGGGTTATTCTTTAGAGACTGCCGCATTCACTTTAAATAGGGCTCCGTCGAAATCCGTTGAGACGACACCATATGAATTATGGGTTGGAAATAAACCTAAGTTGTCGTTTTTGAAAGTTTGGGGATGCGATGCTGAAAGTGCAACTATCCCTGGGTGGTTTTGGTAATTCCTAACAACATATAGCTCATTGAGTTAATGCTATTTCAAGATAAATATTTCAGGAAAGCTCAGTGATTAGCATGGCGTGCATTAGAAAGTGGACCCCTCAAAATGCTAAGGACAAAAGACTGGCTCAAGCTCAAAGCACAAGACTCTACATTTTACTTTTAGTGATCCAAGATCACAGTGAGTCCATAGGAAAAGCTAATACTATTAAGAGGGGTGAGGTGTTGCTTAATGAGTTACTTGCTCAAAATTCTTGGTGATATGCTCAAAAAACCCTCAACTACTTTCTCATATCCACATATGTCCCAAACCAAAAGTCAAACTCGGCCCCACCGAAATCTTCTATCCGGCGCCACCGAGTTCACTTGACATAGCCACTGCCATAAACCCTAGTCACTTCAGTCTCACCGATAGGGATCTCGGTCTCACTAAGATGGGATCGCAAACTCTTTGTTTCCCTTCATAACGTTTCGGTCAAACCGAGATGAGCGATCAGTCCCACCGAGATTGCAATGCAAACTCTTTGTTTCCCTTTCGTAACATTTCGGTCTAACCGAGATGAGTGAATCGGTTCCATCGAGTTTGCCCGACCAACTCTCTGTTTGCCTATTACCAAAATCAATCACAGCGAGTTTTTGTAATCGGTCTCACCGAGATTACATTATGCCCTAACCCTAATGGAATCGGTCCCACTGAGTTGATTTGTCGGTCCCACCAAAATGCATAATGGTCACATTATGAACCAAATCGGTTTTACCGAGTTTTATGATTCAGTCCCACCGAGTTTAGTGATTTGTGTGTAATGGTTATATTTTGTGTGGAGGCTATATATACCCCTCCACCCACTCTTTATTTGTGGAGAGAGCCATCAGAATATGCCTACACTTCCAACATACATTTTTTGAGAGAGAACCACCTACACTTGTGTTGAGGTCAAGATATTCCATTCCAACCACATAAATCTTGATCTCAAGCCTTCCCCAAGTTGCTTTCCACTCAAATCATCTTTCTACCAAATCCAATCATATGAGAGAGAGTTGAGTGTTGGGGAGACTATCATTTGAAGCACAAGAGTAAGGAGTTCATCATCAACACACCATCTATTACCTTTTGGAGAGTGGTGTCTCCTAGATTGGTTAGGTGTCACTTGGGAGCATCCGTCAAGATTGTGGAGTTGAACCAAGGAGTTTGTACGGGCAAGGAGATCGCCTACTTCCTGAAGATCTACCCTAGTGAGGCAAGTCCTTCGTGGGCGATGGCCATGGTGGGATAGACAAGGTTGCTTCTTCATGGACCCTTTGTGGGTGGAGCCCTCCGTGGACTCGCGCAACCGTTACCCTTCGTGGGTTGAAGTCTCCATCAACATGGATGTACGATAGCACCACCTATCGGAACCACGCCAAAAATCTCCATGTCAACATTGCGTTTGCCCCTCCAAACTCCTCCCTTTACCTTCCTATGCAATTGTTTTACATTCCGCTACTATACTCTTAGAATTGCACGTGTAGGTTGATTACTTGATTTGTGCTAAGTTGTTAAAATATGCCAAGACTTAAAATTGGGAAAAGGCTAGACTTTTATTTGGTCAAGTTGTCTAATCACCCCCTCTAGACATACTTTTGATCCTACAAGTGGTATCAGAGCTTTGGTCTCCATTTGCTTTGATTTCCATAGCTTTTGGTGATCATAGCCTTGTTTTCACAACCTAGGAGAGTATGGCGTCTAGTGAGGGATATTACCACCGTAGAGGTCCTTACTTTGATGGTACTAATTTTGCTAGTTGGAAGCATAAGATGAAAATGCATATTCTTGGACATAACCTCGCCGTTTGGGCTATTGTGTGTATTGGCTTGCAAGGTGAATTCTTGGATGGTAGAGAACCGAACCGTGAAGGTACCGCAGAAGAATTGAAGATGCTGCAATACAATGCTCAAGCTTTTGATATTTTCTTCAATGGATTGTGCCCCGAAGAATTCAACAAAATCAGCCGTCTTGAGAATGCAAAGGAAATTTGGGATACTTTGATTGATATGCATGAAGGTACCGACTCCGTCAAGGAATCCAAATTGGATGTGCTTCAAAGTCAACTTGACAAGTTCAAAATGAAGGATGGTGAAGGTGTCACTGAAATGTAATCTAGGCTTGATCTCATCACAAATGAGAATGCCGGCTTCGGAATTGAAGAGATGGCCGATAGATTCATCATCAATAAGATCCTATGAGCCTTAGATGGAAAATATGATACGTGTGCACATTGATCCAAATGATTCCCAATTACAATGATCTCAAGCCAACATAAGTCATTGGAAGAATTTTTTCTCATGAGATGTTACTCAAGGATAAGGAAGATCTTCGCAACAAGTCAAGTGGTGCTTACAAAGCCTCATGTGATGCTCCCACATCATCAATTGAGAAACAAACCTTCAACGAAGAATTGAGCCTAATGGTGAAGAACTTCAACAAGTTTTACAAGAGTAGAAGCAAGGAAAGAAGTTCCAAGTCAAGGTCCTACAATGACAAAAGATCTTCTAGTCGTGATCGCAATTGCTACAATTGTGGAAGACCCGGACACTATTCCAATGAGTGTATGACTCCCTACAAAAGAAGAGAAGATTCTCCTAAAAGAAGAAGTAGAAGAGAAGAATCACCACCAAGAGAGAGAAGGAGTAGAGATGAACGTTATAAACGAAGAACATCACGGAGAAGCAATTATTCGGGAAGGAAGGACAAGTCATCAAAGAGCTACACAAAACGAAGACATCAAGCTCATGTTGGTGAATGGGTATCCGACTCCGACTCCGACGATCACTCCGAGAGAAGTTATCACTCCGACTCTGAATATACTCAAGATGAAGGTGTTGCCGGTCTAGCACTTGTGTCAACCAACTCCTACGACATATTTGACTCACCAAATGAAGGGATTGGAAGATGCTTCATAGCTAAAGGCCCAAAGGTATCACACCCCGAGTATGTTGATTTCAATAGTGATGAAGATGATTTGCTAGGTGATGATGATTTACTTGTTGACAACTCTAGTTATGAAAACTATGATGAACTTGCTATTAATCATGATAATCAAGATAAAACAAATGACAATGGTAAGAAGGAGATTGAGCATCTAACTAAAGAACTAAACACTCTTAACTCTTAAGTTAGCAAATGAAACTACCTTGGAAGATCATCGAGAACTTTTAAAGACTTATGAGAAGCTATGTTTTGAAAAGATCAACCTTGAGCAAGAGCATGAGTTCTTAAAAGCAATCAATGATGATCTTCGCAAGAAAAGTTCTTCTTACATTGCCAAGCATTTACTCTTGTCTACTTACATGCCACAAGTTAAATCTAGCAACAAGAACAAGAAAGATTCTTCTTCTAGTAGTAACAACAATCATGCTAAATTCAATGTTGTTGCTTCTAGTAGTTCTCTTAATTCCGCTAATGATTCTCTTAGCCAAGTTACACTTGAGCAAGAAAATAGCTTATTGAAGGGAATTATAGAGAAACGTGTTTACAAGAGCCTTGCCGGAAGTAAGCAATTTGAGGAAATTGTATGCAAGCAAAGAAGACATCGGAAGAATCAAGGTGTTGGTTTTCAATGAAAGTTCAATGCCAATGGAGTTGAGTGGGAATAAGATCAATACCCCAAGACGAAGTTTGTTCCTCAACAAGAGAAGTATGATCCTACTTCTTTCCAAGGAACACAAGCTCAAGATGATCTTCCACCACAAGACCGCAAGCTAAAAGCAAGGACAAGCTTCAAGAGGAGATTGATGCATTTGAAGAAGCACCTATGGCCTTGGCCAAGTGGGTTCCCAAGACTACATCAAGTTCCCCTTGATCAAGTACGATTACAACTCCAAGGATTCACATCAAGATGGTGTGGATCCCTAAGAAGAAGAACTAGAGAGTTCTTGAGGGTGACGCCGCCAACATACTTTACTCTTATCATCTTGGCAAGGACAAGTGCAAACAACTTCCATATATTGCACTAGTGCAAGGAGTCACAAACCCTCTTGTTGGTAAGACAAGGGACAAGGTAACCTAATGCTTTCATGGACATCATCATATGTGAACATCACTCTATGGATATGGATATCCTTGTTTGTTCCTTGTAGGACTAACCCGTGTAGGTATTGAAAGTGCGACTCACTCCAAAGGATTGATCCGAATGATCTACATCAACATTGAGCATCTACATCTTCAACACCTACATGAAGTCATCATTGACAAAACCCAAGGTTAGTTCATCCCTATTAGGGGGGATATCACATCTAGGGGGAGCTTTACTCTAATCAATTAAGCTAAAGCAACTCTAATGATGTGAGCACAACAATGCTTTATGTAAAAGTGGCAACCCCACTTGTTCTTAAACAATGAGTATGACCTATGATCAAATCTTCTCATTTGACTCCGAAGTCAATATACTCATATATAGATGACCTAGTCATCGCCAAACTGCTTGATAGATGCTAGAGCGATTGTGCCTGCTTTGTCACATATTTCATTTGTCATTTATTTGTGTGAGCATGTTTGGATGCATACTTTACTCATTCGATGACATCCATTTGTTGCTTTGATTGCTTGGCTTTTTCTCTTTTGCCAAATGGATGGACAAGAATACCTAAGAACTCCCTCTAGTTATCTATGCTTTTCTCGTCTCAAACTCTATTCATGCTACATCACAAAGTTTGATCAAGTCAGATTCGAATCACTCTGTGTGAGGAGCACTTGGAGTCCCCGATTCGTCATAGACTTAAACTTCCAAAACCTCTTTGTGCATTTCGGTATGACCAAGTCATCCATTTCGGTCACACCGAGATCACTAAGTTGATCTAGGATTTCAATCTCGGTTCAACCGATTTGAAATTTTCGGCCACACCGAGTTGCAGTAACTGCTTGCGATTCTGCATCTTGGTGCCACCAAGTTGTTCCATTCGGTCACACCGACAGGGTCGGGATATATAAACCCAGGGGTGAGATTTTGGAAATTTCTTCGAAACCTCTCAGCCCGTGCATATCCTGCTCTGCCGCCTCGGGTCTCCGGATCGTCCTCTCGCCGCCAGCGACCTCCCGCCATTGGTTTCCATCGCCGTCAATGGATTTCTGCCCCTCCGTTGCTGCCGTAGCGAACTCCGCCGAATTAGGGTATGAGTTCGATCCTTTGTGCTACTCTTTTAACTCCGACTCATAGCACATTACTTTGCCCTGTTCATGGCCATGTATGCAATCAATCTATCCACTAAAAACATCCTCTAGATTAGTTTGGATTTGAAAATTTAGGGTTAGGTCTCCGCCGAACTCATCTCGGACCGACCAGATTGTAGAAATTGGTCTCACCGATTTGGCTTAGGCCATTGTAGTTGCACTTTTGGTCTGACCGAAAACTGCAAATCAGTGTGACCCAGTTCGATTCTTTGTGAAACCCTAGCACTCTCGGTGCCACCGAACTGTGACTCGGTCTGACCGAGTTCACTAGTTTAGGTTCCAAAAGCTGCTTTGGTATCACCGAGTTTACAAATCGGTAGCTCCGAAATGCTTTCTATGAAGAACTAAAACTAAGTTTTTAAGTCATCCTTTTTGCAAAAACTCTGCACTTTGTGATGCTCATCCACTCTACCTCGTCTATATCTATACACAGGGTCTGCTGTTTTGTAGAGATGTCTGACCAGAGCGACAACTAGAACAAGTCAGAGGAACAGGTGCAATTGAGTGAGGGCACTAGTCCCTCTAGCACTTCTGATGATGGCAGCAGGAGCACACCAAGAAACTTTCCCAAGGCAGCCACCAGGACAAGGAAGAAGAAAACCTCAGATTTTGAAGATGAGGATTATGTGACTGTTGAGAAGGAAGTCAGCTCCAAGAAGAAGGTGCTAAAGAAGGAATATGGCACAACTGCATCAACTAAGCCTGGCTTGCACAAGAAGGCCCCTGCCAAGAGGGTAGCAACCTTAAAAGTGAGAGCCTCAACTACTGAAACCTCCAAGCCAACTGAAGAGGTTGTTGGAGAAGGAAAGAAGAGGAAGGAAAGGTTCAAGAAGACCACTGCCAGAGTGCTTGGTAGATCCTCCATTATGGGAGATCCAGAAGAAGAGGATGCTGCACAAGCTCCAAGTCTCAGAAGCTTATGGGAGATGCAATTAAGTCAGGGGCTGCTCCATCTAAGCACAAATCTGCTCCAAAGGTTGCTGCTCAGAAACCCCCAAAGCCTAAGAGGAACACCAGGAGTATACCTGCTGACGAGAAGAACAAGGCCCCAGTGCCTGAAGCTGAAGAAGAGGAAGATGAAACTCTTGTTTTGAGAAGGTTGAAGCCCAAAATTCCTGACCACAATGATGCTCATCCAGTTGCCAAGGACATGCACATCAGGAAAGATGCAGGAATGAGATTGTGGAGACAGTTTGATCCCTATGCTGTTAGGAGGAGGACTGCAGTTGACTACGGGTTCCATACAAAGGAACAACAATACTTCTATGAGACAATTTTGCTTGCCAAGAAGCCCATTGTGTGTGACATGAAATGGGTCGATTGGGAATACATCCAGGAGAATGAAGATCATTTCCCAGGAGTATATGATAGCTTTAAGGCATGTGGAGTGGATGAGTTCATTGGACAAAAGCTCACAAAATGGAATGATGAGCTGATCATGCAGTTTTACCCCACTGCCCACTTCTATCCAGATGGGAGGATAGTATGGATGTCTGAGGGTACCAGGTACCGGTCCATAGTTGAAGAATGGGCCAAGCTAATTGTAACATCCCAAATTTTCAATTTGGAATGTTATACATAGGTCATTCATGCATATCATATTTTTACTGCATTGTTGCTTTGCGACCCTCGAAATTCTAAGCAACTCAAGGGCCCATGGAGAATGTTGGGGATTTCACGTTTTTCATGTTTGAATTTTATCAAATATTGAAACAAGGATCATTGTTGTTTTTATTATTTTTCTCTCTAAAAATACTTCGTATTAAAATATAAGAGAGGAGATAATATGACTTCTCCAAAATAAAGGGAATATTGGAGGAAAAATATTAAAATCAAATAAATATTTTCTTTTGGATTTTTATTGCTATATTATTTGAATTAGGGAAAATATGCGTTTTTCAAAATTGCATTTAGAGGCCAAATAAATGTTCACTTTGTCCGCAATATTATTAGAGGACCACAAAAATTTATTTCAGGATTTTTGACTCTGTTTAGTATTTCTTTAATTTGTTTTCCACGTCAGGATTATTTAAAAAAATAAAAAATGCACTGACCTAAATGGGTCATGCCCAACCCGGACACCGCCTGGCCGACCTTTAAAGGGCGAGGCCCGAAGACTGCAGCGCCGCCAGCCCAGCCCAGAAACCCTAGCGCCGCTGCCTCGAAAACCGCGTCGCTGCCGCTCGACACTGCCGCCTCCCCATTGCGCCGCTGCCGCGGACCGCCGCCACCGCCTCCACTCACCGGAGGTAGAAACCGCTGCCATCGCCATCTCAGTTTTTTTCTCAGAAAACCGACCGATTTTTTAGTAAACCCTAGATTCGTTTTTTATTAGATCGGTTCAGTTTTTTTCGATTTAGTTAAATAAAGGACGTTCGTCCGTACGTTCGCTTTAACGAACGCTGTTCGTCAGTTAGCCGCAGACAACGAACGTTCGTTCGTTAGCCCTTTCGTCTCGTTTTATTTTCCAGGGTTTTTCCATGATTATTTTCGATCGCGATTTCTGCGCTAATCTTCTTGCTCGTTTATCCCAATCATGTGAAACAAGCACCTAGATCTTCGTCTCGAAGTTCTCTTTCTGTTTAACCAACTCGAACAAGATTTTGGTACTGTAAAATTTGACTTTAGTCCAAATTAGTAAATGAATCTTGTTTCTTTCGTAGTTTGAGTTTCGTTGCTCCGTTTGATTTGATTCTTTTTGCAAATCAAATCTTTTCAGTTGAGTTTCCATATACAATCATCTTATTTGAGTTTCACCCATGCATCTTTGCTTGAGTGCTTACGTATCCTATTGTTTGTTTGCGATAGAATTCCCAGAGTACGAAGCGTGCTACAACGAGTCTCTAGCTTTTGCGGATCGTCAGCAAGGCAAGTAACACTTTGATCATACCCCTTTTTACCCAGTTTTTATGCATTAGTTTCAACCCTCACACATTGCATGAGTAGGATCTCTTAACATGTGGGTCTCGGAAGTAGATGATGAGGTAGAACTTATTACCAATTTTATTATCAAACCCTTGTGAGTTACTTCTACGCTATGCTTATATTGCCATGCTATGCTCGTAGAGGTGGATTGGGTTTAAGTGTATCCATGACAGATGTGAGTTTGTTAATTAATGGTTCAACTTAAGCTGGCAACTTTAATACTCATCTGGGTGGATTGCTTGTGGGCACCTGGAGAATCCAGTGTTGTCCACGGATATCCGGGAGTACCCGTGTGATCATCCTACGGTCCGCCACCCAGGTGTAACGCCCCGAGACCGATGTGCCAGGTGTCTTCCTGTTATTCACTGTTGTTGCCATGTCATTTGCTTGCGTGTTGCATCTTGGCATGTCATCATGTGCATTGCAGCATCATGTTTTCAAAACTTGCATTCGTCTGGGTTCTCCGAGTTCTCTCTGTTGTCCGTTCTGAGCCCAACCACACTTGCACGCGCCCGCGGCACGTCCGAAATATTATTTTATAAGTGGCCGGAAAATGTTTTCGGAATGTGTTGAAAGTTGGCATGTGGTGTTGTTATGTTGTTAGTAGGTCGCCTGCCAAGTTTCATCGCATTCGGAGCTCGTTTGATAGCCCAACCGTTAAACTATAGCGGTAATATAGCCGGTCTAACGTCGGATGTTTTCGGTCTTCAGAAACAGTTGCCGGGTTGCTTTCCCCCTCTCTTTTCTCAGCCCACCTAGTCCACCCTCTTTCCCCTCTTTGCTTCCGGAGATGTATGATGCGATCGCACGGTCCGAAACCCTCTCTGCATAGTGCATCGAACCCCTCGCGTGTGTCCGAAAGTTGCCCCGGACCCGAACCGAACTTTCGTCATTGTTGTGTCCAGATCATCCCCAAACATCTACAAAACGTCTCTATTTTCTTATTTGATCTCCCTAGACTATTTATCCGAGAGCGTCTGATTATGATCGGAGGGTGCAGATAACCCTACCCTAATCCCTTGGGTATATATATATATATCAGCCTAAACCCTAGTTTTTAGACCTCCTGTCCCATCCATCCATCCCATCCATTGCGCCGCCACCCCCCCTTGTCCTCTCCACATCGGGATCCCCTCCCGATCCATCCAACCAGCCTACCTCCTCGTCTTGCGCAACCAGCCAACCAGCGAGCGCCCCTCCTCCTGCTTTGATCCCCGAAGGGATCGAGAGAGCTGCCTCCTTCCCTCGTTCTTCTTCCTCCCTTGCCTCTCTCTCACAGCGTGCTCCCTCTCTCTCCCATGTCTCTGCAGGAATCAAGTCCCGTCGCTGCCTCAAGTCCACCCGAGGCCTTTCCTCCTCGTCGATGCTGCTCCGGTGAGCAGTACCAGGACGCCGCCGCCGTGGAACAAGACGCTGTCAGCGTCCTTCCCTGCCTCAGATCCGACTGGATCCGCATCTTCCTCTAGGCACGGCCCTTCCTGGCCGGATCCCGCCGCCTGCTGCGTCCTGAACCTCCCGTCGACGTCAACCGCACCAGCTGCTGCCGTTGCTTCCCTTGTCTAACGTATGAGCATGACCCCAGCCGCAAGTTCCTGCTCCGCCTCCATCCGTGTCTGTCGCCGGAGACCCTCGTCGTCGCCTGGAACGGATTCCTCGAGGCCAGATCCACCCAGATGCATTCCTCTCCGGTCCTCCCCGCCGCCCTCACCTGCTGGAGTCGCAACTGCCCTGTCGTTGACTTCGGGCGCCGCCGTCCCCGTCTCTGCTCCTGCGCCTACGCCAGGCATGAGGAGGACGAGCGCCTCAACCGCCCTGCATCGCTGGCACCCTTGGTCCGGCCCAGATGGTCCAAGGCCCCGCAATCGGCCTGCCCGGCCTCCTCCCACCGAACTGGGCTTGGCCCAGCTAGGTGAGCACCAGCCCCTCCTCTCTGCTGGGCCGCCAACCAGATCTGGCCCGTATCCTGTTTTTTTACATAAACGTTTTTTCTATTTTCCAGAGTCAGCAGTTTTTACAGAAAACCCCCCTATTTCATGCATATAATAACTCATCATCTATGCACCGGATTAAAATGAATTATATAGTAAAAATGCTTAGAATTTTGTCTAGTTTAATAATATGCAACTTTCATCTATTTTAAAATATTTAAAATGATGTTTGGTTAAATTTACTCCTATGCCATGTTTAAATGCTTTAATTCATAACTTAATAACCGTAGCTCCAAACTTATTAAACTTTATATGTAAATGGGGTAGAAAAATGCCTAGTGTAACATGGTGGCTTTGCTTTGCATGTTTAATAACTCTAAAATTATGTTTAGGGCAGAACAGTACCAAATCTATAATATGCTCAAGAGGAGTTTCCGGAATTGTTGTTCATTGCTTCCGGCCTCATTTAAACTTGACTAGATAGGTAGTTTACTTTGCTTCACCCTTGCCATTTTAAGAACATTTAATATTGTTGGGGTACCTAAACGAGATCGAACTAAATAACTTGAATGTGGTGTTTCGTCAATATGCAACTCGTTGCATATTGAACTCCACTTAATTTGTAGGATTGTTTGTGCATTTTTCCATGCCATGCATATTTAAACCGGACATGCATCATACTTGATTGTGCATCCTACCATGTTCATGTCGTGGTTGTTTACTATATTGTTTGCTTCTTTCCGGTGTTGCTTCTTCGAGTTGGTTCCGGTAACGTCGTGTTGTGAGGATTCGTTCGACTATGTCCGTTTGCCTTGTTCATGGACTCATTCTTCTTCCTTGCGAGATCTCAGGCAAGATGACCATACCCATGAAATCACTTCTATCTTTGCTTGCTAGATGCTCGCTCTATTGCTATGCCTATGCTGCGATACCTACCACTTGCTTATCATGCCTCCCATGTTGTTAAACCAAGCCTCTAACCCACCTTGTCCTAGCAAACCGTTGTTTGGCTATGTTACCGCTTTGCTCAACCCCTCTTATAGCGTTGTTAGTTGCAGGTGAAGATTGAAGTTTGTTCCTTGTTGGAACATGGAGATGTTGTTCCTTGTTGGAACATGTTTACTTGTTGGGATATCACAATATCTCTTATCTAATTAATGCATCTATATACTTGGTAAAGGGTGGAAGGCTCGGCCATATGCCTGGTGTTTTGTTCCACTCTTGCCGCCCTAGTTTCCGTCATATCAGTGTTATGTTCCCAGATTTTGCGTTCCTTACGCGGTTGGGTTATAATGGGAACCCCTTGACAGTTTGCCTTGAATAAAACTCCTCCAGCAATGCCCAACATTGGTTTTACCATTCGCCACCTAGCCTTTTCTTTCCCTTGGGTAGGCCTGCCCAAGGGTCATCATTATTTTAACCCCCCCCCCCCGGGCCAGTGCTCCTCTGAGTGTTGGTCCAAACTAGAGCCCCTTGCAGCGCCACCTCAGGGAAACTCGAGGGCTGGTTTTAGTTGTACGGACTACTCATCTGAGTGTGCCCTGTGAACGAGATATGTGCAGCTCGTATCGGGATTTGTCGGCACATTCGGGCGGTGTTGCTGGACTTGTTTTACCATTGTCGAGGATGTCTTGTAGAACCGGGATACCGAGTCTGATCGAAATGTCTCGGGAGAAGGTATATCCTTCGTTGACCGTGAGAGTTTGTCATGGGCTAAGTTGGGACTCCCCTGCAGGGATTTGAACTTTCGAAAGCCGTGCCCGCGGTTATGGGCAGATGGGAATTTGTTAATGTCCAGTTGTAGAAAACCTGAAGTTGATTTTAATTAAAATACATCAACCGCGTGTGTAACCGTGATGGTCTGTTCTCGACGGGGTCCGAGAAGTGAACACGGTGTTGGAGTAATGCTTGACGTAGGTTGCTCTAGGATCACTTCTTGATCATAGATTTTCGACCGTGCTTTTAGCTTCTCTTCTCGCTCTCATTTGCGTATGTTAGCCACCATATATGCTAGTCGCTTGCTGCAGCTCCACCTCATACCTTTACCTTACCCATAAGCTTAAATAGTCTTGATCGCGAGGGTGTGAGATTGCTGAGTCCCCGTGACTCACAGATACTTCCAAAAACAGCTTGCAGGTGTCGTTGAACCGTGCAGATGACGCAACCAAGATCAAGGAGGAGCTCGATGAAGATCTTGTCCTTCGTGTTGTTTCGTTTCCAGTTGATCAGTAGTTGAGCCCAGTCGGGGCGATCGGGGATATGTGTAGCTTTTGGGGTAGTCTTCTTTTATTTTGGTTTCGTAGTCGGACCTTGATTGTATCTGGATGATGTAATGCGTTATTCATGTATTGTGTGAAGTGGCAATTGTAAGCCAACTATGTATCTCTTTCCCTTATGTATTACATGGGTTGTGTGAAGATTACCTCACTTGCGACATTGCTTTCAATGCGGTTATGCCTCTAGGTCGTGCTTCGACACGTGGGAGATATAGCCGCATTGAGGGCGTTACACCAGGCTCAAAGGGGTCATAAGATTATTCATGCTAGAAACTTCCATGTGCAGCCACAAGCCATTATGGGCTCTAGCATAGTTGAGTATGTTGCGTGACCTCTTTCAGTGGTGGGCTAGCAGATGTAGGGGAAAGTAGGTGTAACTGTCCACCCAGGATAAAGAGTTAATCCTTCTGAAAGACTGTGTCTCGGTCATCCATTTCTCAAACACCATGTAGTGCGAGAAATCCAACGGTTACATTCGACGAAGTTCGTTACCATAGGGAGCCCCAGTGCTCTTGGTTGAGAAGAAGGATAAGTCTCTGAGAATGGTTGTTGATTATCGTGCGTTGAATGAAGTGACGATCAAGAACAAGTACCCACTGGCGATGATCAATGATCTGTTTGACCACCTGCAAGGAGCAAAAGTATTTTCCAAGATCGATCTTCGATCAGGATACCACTAGCTGAAGATTCGAGAACAAGATGTACCTAAGACAGCTTTCACCACCAGGTACAAGCTGTATGAGTATACGGTTATGTCATTCGGATTGAGTAACGCCCCTGCCTATTTCATGAGTATGATGAACAAGGTGTTCATGGAGTTCTTGCATAAATTTTTCGTGGTGTTCATTGATGACATTTTGGTGTACTCGAAGAATGAAGAGGAGCATAAAGAGCATTTGCGCTTAGTTCTCGAGAAGCTCAGGGAACACCAGTTATACGCCAAGTTCAACAAGTGCGAGTTTTGGTTAAAGGAAGTTGGATTCCTTGGACATGTTATATCAGGAGAGGGTATAGCAGTAGACCCTACCAAGGTTCAGTCAGTCACTAAGTGGTTGGCACCCACCTCATTTGGAGAGATCCGCAGTTTTCTTGGACTCGTGGGATATTATCGGAGATTCATTGAGAATTTTTCTAAGATTGCGAAGCCCATGATGGCGTTGTTGAAGAAGGACACCAAGTTCCATTGGACTGAACAATGTGAAACAAGTTTCCAGGGGTTGAAGAAATGTTTGACTACGGCCCCAATGCTGATTCTGCCAGATATAGGCAAGGATTTCCAAGTGTATTGCGACACCTCTCGCTTAGGACTTGGAGGAGTACTTATGCAAGACGAAAGAGTTGTTTTGTATGCCTCACGTCAACTTCGACCGCATGAGTTGAATTATACCACCCATGATTTGGAGTTAGCAGCTGTAGTGCATGCGCTGAAGACCTGGAGACATTTCCTTATTGGAAACCATTGTGATGTGTACATAGATAACAAGAGTTTGAAGTACATTTTTACTCAAAAGGAGCTGAACCTCGGGCAAAGGAGATGGTTGGAGCTTCTAAAGGATTATGATATGAAGCTGCACTATCATCCAGGAAAGGCCAATGTCGTAGCAGACGCTTTGAGCCGGAAGAGTTATGCCAATACCTTAGTAATAGGAGGTTTGCCAAGGGAGTTAGCCGACGATCTCAGGGAACTCTGTTTGGAGATTTTTCCTAGAGGTTTTGTTGTAGCGATGGAAGTTCAATCTACATTGTTGGGAAAGATTCGTGAAGCTCAGAAGGATGATAAGGAAATTGCGGAGATAAAGGAGAAGATGAGTGATGGAAAAGCCAAAGGTTTTTGTGAGGACGAGCACGACACCTTGTGGTTCGAGGACCTTGTTTATGTGCCCAACAATGCAGAGATCAGGAAGTTAATACTATAGGAGGCACCTGACTCACCATACTCGATACACCCCGGAAACACCAAGATGTATTTGGATTTGAAGGAGCGTTTCTGGTGGACTGGAATGAAGAAGGATATCGCTGAGTATGTAGCTGTATTATGTCAGAGAATGAAGGCAGAACATCAAAAGCCAACAGGATTACTGCAGCCTATGCCGATACCCGAATGCAAGTGGGACAAGCTTGGCATAGATTTTATCACCGGATTACCCAGGACCCGAGCGGGATATGATTCTATCTCGGTAGTAGTGGATCGCTTGACCAAAGTAGCTTACTTTATCCCAGTGAAAACCACCTATACCAGTGCAAAGTTGGCCAAGATATATATGACCAGGATCGTTTGTCTGCATGGAGTTCCGAGGACCATTGTATCAGACATAGGAACATAGTTTACTTCAAAGTTTTGACACCAGCTGCACCAGATTTGGGTACCAGGACGGAGTTAAGTATAGCATTTCATCCACAGACGGATGGACAGACCGAGAGAGTCAATCAGATTTTGGAGGACATGTTGAGAGCTTGTGCGCTAGATTATGGATCTAGTTGGGATGATAATTTGCCCTATGCGGAGTTCTCATACAATAACAGCTACCAGGCCAGTTTGAAGATGGCACATTTCGAAGCCTTGTACGGAAGGAGGTGCAGAACACCATTGATGTGGGATGAAGTTGGAGACCGTTAGTTGTTTGGACCAGATTTGATTAAGGAGTCCGAAGAAAAGATTAAGCTAATTCGAGATATACTGAAGGTAGCTTAGTCCAGGCAGAAGAGTTATGCAGATTCAAAACGTAAGGAGGTAGTCTATGAAATCTGAGATAGAGCATATCTCCGTGTGTCACCACTATGAGGAGTTAAACGTTTTGGAGTTAAGGGAAAGTTATCCCCGATATTTGTAGGACCATATAGTATTTTGGAACGCATGGGAGAGGTTGCCTACAAGTTGGAGTTACTCGAAGGACTGTCAGGAGTTCATGATATGTTTCACGTTTCCCAGTTGAAGAAGTGCCATGCATAGATGGCCGATATACCCCCGAGAGAGACAGTGCCCCTGGAAGCAATTCAGTTGGATAGTGATTTGACATATGAGGAGAAACCAGTCAAGATTCTCGAGTTTGCCAGCCGAGTTACTCGCAACAAGGTTATCAAGTTTTGCAAAGTTCAGTGGAACCACCATACCGAGGATGAAGCCACCTGGGAATGAGAGGATGATCTACGCAAAGACCACCCACACCTATTTTCTAGCCAACCCGAATCTTCAGGACAAGATTCATCTTAAGGGGGGTAGGTTTGTAACATCCCAAATTTTCAATTTGGAATGTTATACATATGTCATTCATGCATATCATATTTTTACTGCATTGTTGCTTTGCGATCCTAGAAATTCTAAGCAACTCAAGGACCCACGGAGAGAGTTGGGAATTTCACGTTTTTCATATTTGAATTTTATCAAATATCGAAACAAGGATCACTTTAGTTTTAGTTAATTTTCTCTCCAAAAATATTTCATATTAAAATATAAGAGAGGAGATAATATGACTTCTCCAAAATAAAGGGTATATTAGAGGAAAATAATAAAATCAAATAAATATTTTCTTTTGGATTTTTATTGCTATTTTATTTGAATTAGGAAAAATATGCGTTTTCCAAAATTGCATTTAGAGGCCAAATAAATGTTCACTTTGTCCACAATATTATTAGAGGACAGTGAAAATTTATTTTAGGATTTTTGGACTCCGTTTAGTATTTCTTTTATTTGTTTTTCCGCGTCAGGATTATTTTAAAAAAATGCACCGACCTAATCGGGCCGTGCCCGACCCGTATACCGCTCGACCAGCCTTTAAAGGGCGAGGCCCGAAGACCGCGGTGCCGCCAGCCCCGCCCCGAAACCCTAGCGCCACCACCTCGAAAACCACGCCGCTGCCGCCACTTTGTGACGCCGCCGTCCGCCACTGCCGCCTCCCCGTTGCGCCGCAGCCGCCCGCCGGAGTCGCCACCGCCACCGATCCTGCCGCTGCCGCCACTCGACAGAGGTAGAAACCGCCGCCGCCGCCGTCTCAGTTTTTTCTCAGAAAACCGATCGGTTTTTTTAGTAAACCCTAGATTCATTTTTTATTAGATCGGTTTGTTTTTTCCGATTTAGTTAAATAACGGATGTTCGTCCGTACGTTCGTTTTAACGAACGTTGTTTGTCAGTTCGCCGCAGACAGCGAACATTTATTCGTTAGCATGTTCATCTCGTTTTATTTCCAGGGTTTTTTCGCGATAATTTTCGATCGTGATTTCTGTGCTGATCTTCGTTTTAGTTTATCTTTTCGCTCGTTTATCCAAATTAGCTGAAACAAGTGCCTAGATCTTCGTCTCGAAGTCCTCTTTCTGTTTAACCAAGTTGAACAAGATTTTGGTACTGTAAAATTTGACTTTAGTCCAGATTAGTAAACAGATCTTGTTTCTTTCGTAGTTTGAGTTTCATTGCTCCGTTTAATTTGATTCTTTTTTCAAATCGAAACTTTTCAGCTGAGTTTTCAGATTTGATCATCTTATTTGAGTTTTACCCGTGCATCTTTGCTTGAGTGCTTATGTATGGTATTTTTTGCGATAGAATTCCCGGAGTGCAAAGCGTGCTACTACGAGTCTCTAGGTTTTGCGGCTCGTCAGCAAGGCAAGTAACACTTTGATCATACCCCTTTATTACCAAGTTTTTATGAATTAGTTTCAACCCTCACACATTGCTTGAGTAGGATCTCTTAACATGTGGGTCTGGGAAGTAGATGATGAGGTAGAACCTATTACCAGTTTTATTATCAAACCCTTGGGAGTTACTTCTACGCTATGCTTATATTGCCATGCTACACTCGTAGACGTGGATTGGGTTTGAGTGTATCCATGACAGATGTGAGTTTGTTAATTAATGGTTCAACTAAAGGTGGCAACTTTAATACACATCTGGGTGGATTGCTTGTGGGTACCTGGAGAATCCAGTGTTGTCCAAGGATATCTCGGAGTGCCTGTCTGATCATCCTACGGTCCGCCACCCAGGCTCAAAGGGATCATAAGATTATTCATGCTAGAAACTTCCGTGTGCAGCCACACGCCATTATGGCCTCTGGCATAGTTGAGTATATTGGGTGACCTCTTTCAGTGGTGGGCTAGAAGATTTAGGGCAAAGTAGGTGTAACTATCCACCCAGGGTAAAGAGTTAATGCTTCTGAAAGACTGTGTCTCGGTCATCCGTTTCTCAAACACCATGTAGTGTGAGAAATCGAACGGAGGAGATTGAGTCTTGTGAGGAAAAGTGCGCAAACCTCTGCAGAGTGTATAAACTAATCATGGTTAGCCGTGTCCCCAGTTATGGACATCTTGAGTATCTGGTACTTGAATTATTGATTTGATCTCATCACTCTAAATTAATTTGACGGGTGTTAATGACTACTTTAATTGGGATTGATTTGGAGGAACCTTCTCAATGATGTTTCAACTACCATGGTAGTTAAATAAAACATATTCCTTTGTTGTAGGAAAAAATTGGCTTTTCGCAAAAACAATATAACCATAGAGCCTCCACCGGCCATATATGCATGTAGTGATAGCATTTATCCATTCATTGCTCTACTGTGTTATCTTGCCAGCATATTCCATGTGCTCACCCGCTTCGGTCTGCAACCTATCATGTTGCAGACTTTTCAGACGACAAGTAAGGTGCCATAGGTCGTTTGTCATGCACTCAGCTATGCTGTTGGAGTTGATGGACTCACTTTATCTTCCAAGCCTTCTGTTGTTATCATAATTAGATGGCCTTAAGACATATTTATTGTAATAAGTTCTCTTTTGAGAGATTCGATGTAATAAGTGTGTGATTGATACTCTGTTATAAATCCCTTGAGTACTGTGTGTGTCAACATTACCGATCCAGGGATGACACTGAACACAGAGATTTGACCGTCTGAGGTCGGATCGCTACACTAATCAATACCCCTGAAGAACATGAAGATGACTTGGATGTGTATGCCACCAAGAAGAAAGACCACAACTCAATGGCAAACATGTACAAAGAGATCCCTGATAAGGCTTTGGAGACACACAAGCTTGGATCTGTACACTTCTTGTTGTTTGGTCTGCCTACCATTAACTGGATCTTTAGGCACACATTGCTACCCAAGTCAGGAGATCACAAGATGATCAGAGGACACTCCATCAACATGCTGCAAATTTTTGATGTCCCTCAGGAGTTCAGAGCTATGAGCTTGATTGTAGAAACGATCAAGAGGACTGCTGCTGATCAAAAGAGGAGTCGTGGGTATGCTCCACATATTCAGGAGCTCATCAATTCTAAGATGGGCACAGGAATTTATTTGCTAGACAAGGAGCATCTACCCTTGCTTCCTGAGTTTGAGGACAACACTGTTGTGATGAATGAGGAGGAACCATCATCAGCTCAAGTCCAGGAGAAGAGAGCCAAGGCAAAGGCTGAGAAAGCTGCAAGGATGCCAAGTGCAGAAGAAGCATCTCCAGTTTTCCTGAAGAGCAAGCAAGATCAGTTAGGCTATCTGATTGAAGCTACACTGAGGATTGAGAAGGGCTTGTACACCCTAACTCAGAATCAGGAGAGCCCAGAGAGGATTGTGGAGACAAAATTCTATGATCTTGATCTGAAGGTGACTGAGATTCAGACTGCAGTTGAGCAGATTGATACGTCTCCGTCGTATCTATAATTTTTTATTGTTCCATGCCAATATTATTCAACTTTCATATACTTTTCGCAACTTTTTATATTATTTTTGGGACTAACATGTTGATCCAGTGCCTAGTGCCAGTTCCTGTTTGTTGCATATTTTATGTTTCGCTGAAACCCCATAACAAACGGAATCCAAATGGGATAAAAATGGACGGAGAATATTTTTGGAATATTTGGAGAGTTACAGAAGAAAAATCCACGCGAGACGGTGCCTAAGGGAGGCACGAGGCAGGGGGCGCGCCCCACCCCCCTGGGCGCGCCCTTGACCCTCGTGGGCTCCCCGTAAGGCGGTTGATGCCCTTCTTCGGCTGCAAGAAAGCTAATTTTTGGGAAAATCAAGGTGAAGATTTCAGTCCAATTAGAGTTACGGATCTCCATATATATACGAAACGGTGAAAGGGCAGCAGGAGAGAACGCAGAAACAGAGAGAGACAGAGAGACATATCCAATCTCGGAGGGGCTCTCGCCCCTCCCACGCCATGGAGACCAAGGACCAGACGGGAAACCCTTGTCCAATCTAGGGAGGAGGTCAAGAAGAAGAATAAGAAGGGGGTCCTCTCCCCCTCACTTCCGGGTGGCACCGGAGTGCCACCGGGGGCCATCATCATCACCGCAATCTTCACCAACAACTGCACCGCCATCATCACCAACTCTTCCCCCTCTATGCAGTGGTGAAACCCCTCTTTTACCCGCTGTAATATCTACTTAAACATGGTGCTCAATGCTATATATTATTTCCCAATGATGTATGGCTACCCTATGATGTTTGACTAGATCCGTTTTGTCCTATGGGTTTTTTGATGATCGTGATTGGTTTGAGTTGCATGTTTTATTATTGGTGTTGTCCTATGGTGCTCTCCGTGTCGCGCAAGCGTGAGGGATTCCCGCTGTAGGGTTTGCAATATGTTCATGATTTTCTTATGGTGGGTGGCGTGAGTGACAAAAGCACAGACCCCGAGTAAGTAGGTTGTTTGCTTATGGGATAAAGAGGACTTGATACATTAATGCTATGGTTTGGTTTTACCTTAATGATGTTTAGTAGTTGCGGATGCTTGCTAGAGTTCCAATCAATTTTACCTAAATGATGTTTAGTAGTTGCGGATGCTTGCTAGAGTTCCAATCATAAGTGCATACGATCCAAGTAGAGAAAGTATGTTAGCTTGTGCCTCTCCCTCATATAAAATTGCAATAATGATTACCTGTCTAGTGATCGATTGCCTATGGACAAATAACTTTCTCGTAACAACAAGCTCTCTACTAAACCTAACTTAGTTGTGTCTTTATCTAAACAGCCCCTAATTTTTATTTATGCGCTCTTTATTATCTTGTAAACCTATCCAACAACACCTACAAAGTACTTCTAGGTTCATACCTGTTCTAGGTAAAGCGAACGTCAAGCGTGCGTAGAGTTGTATCGGTGGTCGATAGAACTTGAGGGATATTTGTTCTACCTTTAGATCCTCGTTGGGTTCGACACTCTTACTTGTCGAAAGAGGCTACAATTGATCCCCTATACTTGTGGGTTATCAAGACCTTTTTCTGGCGCCGTTGCCGAGGAGCAATGGCGTGGGGTGAATATTCTCATGTGTGCTTGTTTGCTTTATCACTAAGTAATTTTTATTTGCTGTTCTTAGTTGTTCTTTATCTTTAGTTATGGATATGGAACACAAAATACCAAAAAATTAGGTGTACTTGCTGCTCATGGAGATGAGGAACCTCCTAAAACCCTCGATGCTCATTATGTGATAGATATTATGTACTACTTTGATAATCCAGAGAAAACCCCATTTAATTTGGTAATGGGAGACACGTTGGATCAACGTGAATACTTTAGGGATTATCGCTTGACTCAAAAAGGGAAACTATTATGGGATCAAATTTATATGTTGAAATGGTATGCTAGGCAACTATGCTTGAAATATGATTATACTTGTTGCTCTAGGATAAAGGCTCCACACCTTCCCTTTTTATGCAAATTTAATGATAATGAAACTTTGGCTTCTTATGCTAGAGGTATATATGACTATTATGATGTGGAACAAATAGAAGAATTTGTTGCTTTTATGGGTGCTTATGAAATTCGATCTATGTTCAAAGAATATGAAAATATTTATGATGCTCTCTACAGACCTGAATAATTAGCTATCCTTAAATATTTTTATGAGAATTATGAATATAATTCCGATATTGATGCGTTTATTGAGAAAGTCTTCGTTGTCGTAGAAGAGACTAATATTTTGCAGGAATCTATGGAAGAAGAAATTGATGAAACTATGAGCTCATTGGATGAAAAAGATGAGGAGGAGAGCAACGAACAAAAGGAGGAAGAGCGGATTGATCACCCGTGCCCACCTTCTAATGAGACTAACTCTTCAACTCATACATTGTTTAATTTCCCTTCATGCTTACCGAAGGATGAATGCTATGATAATTGCTATGATCCCATTGATTCTTTTGAAATATCCCTTTCTGATGATGCTTGTTATGCTTGTGGCCAAGATGCCAATATGAATTATGCTTATGGATATGAACTTGCTATAGTTCTTTATGTTAAACATGAAATTGTTGCTATTGCACCCACACATGATAGTCCTGTTATCTTTTTGAATTCTCCAAACTACACTATATCGGAGAAGTTTGTGCTTATTAAGGATTATATTTATGAGTTGCCTTTTACCGTTACACATGATGATTTTGATATATATAATATGCATGTGCTTGCTGCACCTACTTGCAATTATTATGAGATAGGAACTATATCTCCACCTCTCTATGTTTCCTCTCTATGTTTCCAACATGGTAAAATTGCAAGAAACTGTTTATACTATGCACTGGCCTTTACTATGTGTGCATGAATTGTTCTTTTATGACATCCTGATACATAGGAAGAGAGTTAGACTTTGTTGTTGCATGATATATGTTACTTTGTGCTCACTACTAAATTACAAATCATTGTTAATTAAAATTGGCTTTGATATACCTTGGATCCGGGTGGATTCATTACTTGAGCACTATATGCCTAGCTTAATGGCTTTAAAGTAAGCACTTCCAGGGAGACAACCCGGAAGTTTTAGAGAGTCAATTATTTCTGTTGTGTGCTTTTATATAGTTAAAAAAAGAGGGGAACCCAAAACTTTTCAAAAAGAAAAGTGAAAGTGAGATAGACGAGCATTGTGAAAATGGGGGACGTCCTTGAACTTTGTTCATGCCCATGAAAACTTTGTGAATCTTAATTACAGAAACTTTTCAACAAAAATAATTATCCCCTTGTACAATTCCATTGTATTATAAAAATAATGTGCCAAGGTTTGCCTTTAGGATGTTTCAGATGCTTATTCGTTTGTAAGGTGCAGGACACAAACTATGGCTGTAGCGCACGATTTTACATTTTTTACTGGAACGTCAAATGGTTCTGATTATTTTTTCACTGTCTTTCTATACAAATAGTTTATTTTTCCTACTTTTTCCAGAATTTTTCAACTATCAGAAGTATGGTGAATGTTCAGATTATTACAGACTGTTCTGTTTTAGGCAGATTCTGTTTTTGATGCATAGTTTGCTTGTTTTGATGAAACTATCAAATTATATCTGTGGATTAAGCCATGGAAAAGTTATATTACAGTAGCTAAAATTCAAAAACAAAATATGAATTGGTTTGCAACAGTACTTAGAGTAGTGATTTGCTTAATTATACTAACGGATCTTACCGAGTTTTCTGTTGAAGTTTTGTGTGGATGAAGTGTTCGATGATCGAGAAAGTCTCGATATGAGAAGAAGGAAGAGAGGCAAGATCTCAAGCTTGGGGATGCCCTAGGCACCCCAAGTAAATATTAAAGGATACTCAAGCGTCTAAGCTTGGGTATGCCCCGGAAGGCATCCCATCTTTCTTCAACAAGTATCAGTATGTTTTCGGATTCGTTTCATTGATGCGATATGTGCAATCTTGGTGCGTCTTTTGCATTTAGTTTTCATTTTTATTTTATGCACCATGCTAGTATGATATAGTCCTTGGTTGATTTATAGAATGCTCTATGCACTTCACTTATATCTTTTGAGTATGGCTTTATAGAATGCTTCATGTGCTTCGCTTATATCATTTGAAGTTTGGATTGCCTGTTTCTCTTCGCATAGAAAACCGTCATTTTTAGAATGCTCTTTTGCTTCACTTATATTTGTTAGAGTGTGGGCATATCTTTTGTAGAAAGAATTAAACTCTCTTGCTTCACTTATATCTATTTAGAGAGATGACAGGAATTGGTCATTCACATGGTTAGTCATAAAATCCTACATAAAACTTGTACATCACTGAATATGATATGTTTGATTCCTTGCAATAGTTTTGCGATATTGATTAGTAGAAATACTTGTGTTGAGGTTTGTGATTCTCGTAGCATGCACGTATGGTGAACCATTATGTGATGAAGTCGGAGCATGATTTATTTATTGATTGTCTTCCTTATGAATGGCGGTCAGGGACGAGCGATGGTCTTTTCCTACCAATCTACCCCCTAGGAGCATCCGCGTAGTACTTTTTTCGATATCTAATATACTTTTGCAATAAGTATGTGAGTTCTTTATGACTAATGTTGAGTCCATGGATTATATGCACTTTCACCCTTCCACCATTGCTAGCCTCTCTAGTACCGCACAACTTTTGCCGGTACCATAAACCCACCATATACCTTCCTCAAAACAGCCACCATACCTACCTATCATGGCATTTCCATAGCCATTCTGAGATATATTGACATGCAACTTCCATCATCATCATATACATGACTTGAGAATTTATTGTCATATTGCTTTTCATGATCGTAAGATAGCTAGCATGATGTTTTCATGGCTTGTCCATTTTTTATGTCATTGCTAAGCTAGATCATTGCACATCCTGGTACACCGCCGGAGGCATTCATATAGAGTCATATATTTGTTCTAGTATCGAGTTGTAATGTTGAGTTGTAAGTAAATAAAAGTGTGATGATCATCATTATTAGAGCATTGCCCTAGTGAGGAAAGGATGATGGAGACTATGATTCCCCCACAAGTCGGGATGAGACTCCGGACTTCAAAAATAAATAAAAGAGGCCAAAGAAGCCCAAATAAAAAAGGACAAATAAGCCCACAAAAAATGAGAGAAAAATAGAGAAGGGGCAATGTTACTATCCTTTTACCACACTTGTGCTTCAGAGTAGCACCATGTTCTTCATATAGAGAGACTCTTGAGTTATCACTTTCATATACTAGTGGGAATTTTCATTATAGAACTTGGCTTGTATATTCTTATGATGGGCTTCCTCAAACACCCGAGGTGTTCATGAGCAAGCAAGTTGGTGCACACCCACTTAGTTTTCAGTCTGAGCTTTCATACACTTATAGCTCTTAGTGCATCCGTTGCATGGCAATCCCTACTCACTCACATTGATATCTATTGATGGGCATCTCCATAGCCCGTTGATACGCCTAGTTGATGTGAGACTATCTTATCCTTTTTGTCTTCTCCACAACCACCATTCAAAAGCAAATTTTAAATAATGCACAAATTTAGGGGGACCTCTTTCTTATCACATACTTCTCAAAGCGACGATGTATTTCAATCTTATTATTATTTGTTGAAGCTTTGATCTATATGTTGTCATTAATTACCAAAAAGGGGGGAATGAAAGTGCAACTATCCCTGGGTGGTTTTGGTAATTCCTAACAACATATAGCTCATTGAGCTAATGCTATTTCAAGACAAATATTTCAGGAAATCTCAATGATTGGCATGGCGTGGATTAGAAAGTGGACCCCTCAAAATGCTAAGGACAAAAGACTGGCTCAAGCTCAAAGCACAAGACTCTACATTTTACTTTTAGTGATCCAAGATCACATTGAGTCCATAGGAAAAGCCAATACTATTAAAAGGGGGTGAGGTGTTGCTTGTTACTTGCTCAAAATGTTTAGTGATATGCTCCAAAAACCCTCAACTACTTTCTCATATCCACATATGTCCCAAACCAAAAGTCAAACTCGGCCCCACCGAAATCTTCTATCCGGCGCCATCGAGTTCACTTGACATAGCCATTGCCAGAAACCCTAGTCACTTCGGTCTCACTGATAGGGATCTTGGTTTCACCGAGATGGGATTGCAAACTCTCTGTTTCCCTTCGTAACGTTTCGATCTAACCGAGATGAGCGATCGGTCCCACCGAGATTCCAATGCAAACTCTCTGTTTCCCTTTCGTAACGTTTCGGTCTAACCCAGATGAGCGAATCAGTCCCACCGAGTTTGCCTGACCAACTCTCTGTTTGCCTATTACCAAAATCGGTCCCACCGAGTTTGGGTAATCGGTCTCACCGAGATTACATTATGCCCTAACCCTAATGGAATCGGTCCCACCGAGTTGACTTGTCGGTCCCACTGAAATGCCTAACAGTCACATTATGAACCAAATCGGTTTGACCGAGTTTTATGATTCGGTCCCACCGAGTTTGGTGATTTGTTTGTAATAGTTAGATTTTATGTGGAGGCTATATATACCCCTCCACCCACTCTTCATTCGTGGAAAGAGCCATCAGAATATGCCTACACTTCCAACATACATTTTTTGAGAGAGAACCACCTACACTTGTGTTGTGGTCAAGATATTCCATTCCAACCACATAAATCTTAATCTCTAGCCTTCCCCAAGTTGCTTTCCACTCAAATCATCTTTCTACCAAATCCAATCCTATGAGAGAGTTGAGTGTTGGGGAGACTATCATTTTAAGCACAAGAGCAAGGAGTTCATCATCAACACACCATCTATTACCTTTTAGAGATTGGTGTCTCCTAGATTGGTTAGGTGTCACTTGGGAGCCTCCGTCAAGATTTTGGAGTTGAACCAAGGAGTTTGTACGGGCAAGGAGATCACCTACTTTGTGAATATCTACCCTACCGAGGCAAGTCCTTCGTGGGCGATGGCCATGGTGGGATAGACAAGGTTTCTTCTTCGTGGACCCTTCGTGGGTGGAGCCCTCCGTGGACTCGCGCAACCGTTACCCTCCGTGGGTTGAAGTCTCCATCAACGTGGATGTACGATAGCACCACCTATCGGAACCATGCCAAAAATCTTCGTGTCTACATTGCGTTTGCTCCCTCCAAACTCCTCCCTTTACCTTCATATGCAATTATTTTACATTCCGCTGCTATACTCTTAGAATTGCATGTGCAGGTTGATTACTTGGTTTGTGCTAAGTTGTTAAAATCTACCAAGACTTAAAATTGGGAAAAGGCTAGACTTTTATTTGGTCAAGTAGTCTAATCACCCCCCCTCTAGACACACTTTCGATCCTACAGATGCTTATGTCAAGAAGCTTCAACCTAAAAAGCTCGAACCCAAGTCGGAAAAATGGGTCTTCATAGGATACCCTAAGGAAACTATTGGGTATACCTTCTACCTCAGATCCAAAGGAAAGATCTTTGTTGCCAAGAATGGATCCTTTCTAGAGAAAGAGTTTCTCTCGAAAGAAGTAAATGGGAGGAAACTAGAACTTGATGAGGTACTACCTCTTGAATCAGAAAGTAGCGCAGCTCGGGAAGATGTTTCTATGGTGCCTACACCGACTAGAGAGGAAGTTAATGATGATGATCATGAAACTTCGGATCAAGGTGCTACTGAACTTCGTAGGTACACAAGGACATGTTCGCACCAGAGCGGTACGGCAACCCTTTCCTGGAAATCATGTTGTTAGATAATAGTGAACCTTTGAACTATGAAGAAGCGATGGCGGGCCCGGATTCCAACAGATGGCTTGAAGCCATGAAATACGAGATTGGATCCATGTATGAAAATGAAGTATGGACTTTGACAGACTTGCCCGATGATCGGCAAGCCATGGAGAATAAATGGATCTTTAGGAAGAAGATTGACGCGGATGGTAATGTGACCATCTATAAGGCTCGACTTGTTGCTAAGGGTTATCGACAAGTTCAAGGGGTTGACTACGATGAGACCTTCTCACCCATAGCGAAGCTGAAGTCCGTCTGAATCATGCTAGCAATTGCCGCATTCTATGATTATGAGATATGGCAAATGGACGTCAAAATGGCATTCCTTAATGGTTTCCTTAAGGAAGAATTGTATATGATGCAGCCGGAAGGTTTTGCCGATCCTAAGAATGCTGACAAGGTATGGAAGCTCCAGCACTCCATTTATGGGCTGGTGCAAGCATCTCAGAGTTGGAACATTCGCTTTGATGAAATGGTCAAAGCGTTTGGGTTTATGCAGACTTATGGAGACGCCTGTATTTACAAGAAAGTGAGTGGGAGCTCTGTAGCATTTCTCATATTATATGTGGATGATATACTATTGATGGGAAATGATATAGAACTTTTGGAAAGCATAAAGGCCTACTTGAATAAGTGTTTTTCAATGAAGGATCTTGGAGAAGCTGCTTACATATTAGGAATCAAGATCTATAGAGATAGATCGAGACGCCTCATTAGTCTTTCAGAAAGCACATACCTTGACAAGATATTGAAGAAGTTCAATATGGATCAGTCCAAGAAGGGGTTCTTGCCTGCATTGCAAGGTGTGAGATTGAGCATGGCTCAATGCTCGACCTCGGCAGAAGATAGAGAAAAGATGAGTGTCATCCCATATACCTCATCCATAGGTTCTATTATGTATGCCATGTTGTGTACCAGACCTGATGTGAACCTTGCCGTAAGTTTGGTAGGGAGGTACCAAAGTTATCCCAGCATGGAACACTGGACAGTGGTCAAGAATATCCTGAAGTACCTAAAAAGGACTAAGGATATGTTTCTCTTTTATGGAGGTGATGAAGAGCTTGTCGTAAAGGGTTACGTAGATGCTAGCTTCGACACATATCTGGATGACTCCAAGTCACAAACTGGACATGTGTACATTTTGAATGGTGGGGCAGTCAGCTGGTGCAGTTGCAAGCAAAGCGTCGTGGCGGGATCTACATGTGAAGCGAAGTACATAGCAGCGTCGTAGGCAGTAGAGAAAGCAGTCTAGATGAAGGAGTTCATCACCGACCTAGGAGTTATCCCCAATGCGCCGGGCACGATGACTCTCTTCTGTGACAACACTAGAGCCATTTCCCTTGCCAAGGAGCCCAGCTTTGACAAGAAGACCAGGCATATCAAGCATCGCTTCAACTCCATTCATGAATATAGTCAAGATGGAGACATACATATTTGTAAAGTGCATACGGATCTGAATATCCCAGATCCGTTGACTAAACCTCTTCCACGAGCAAAACATGATCAACACCAATACTCTATGGGTTTTCGATTGATCACAATGTAACTAGATTATTGACTCTAGTGCAAGTGGGAGACTATTGGAAATATGCCCTAGAAGCAATAATAAAATGGTTATTATTAGATTTCCTTGTCATGATAATTGTCTGTTGTTCATGCTTTAATTGTATTAACCGGAAACCGTAATACATGTGTGAATACATAGATGAGAACATGTCCCTAGTGAGCCTCTAGTTGACTAGCTCGTTGATCAATAGATGGTTATGGTTTCCAGACCATGGACATTGGATGTTGTTGATAATGGGATCACATCATTAGGAGAATGATGTGATGGACAAGAAACAATCCTAAGCATAGCACAAGATCATGTAGTTCATTCGCTAGAGATTTTCTAATGTCAAGTATCGTTTCCTTAGACCATGAGATTGTGCAACTCCCGGATACCGTAGGAATGCTTTGGGTGTATCAAACGTCACAACGTAATTGTGTGACTATAAAGGTGCACTACAGGTATCTCCGGAAGTGTCTGTTGAGTTGGCACGAATCGAGACTGGGATTTGTCACTCCGTATGACGGAGAGGTATCTCTGGGCCCACTTGGTAATGCATCATCATAATGAGCTCAGTTTTACTAAAGAGTTAGTCACGGGATCATGCATTGCGGAACGAGTAAAGAGACTTGCCGGTAACGAGATTGAACAAGGTATGGGGATACCGACAATCGAATCATGGGCAAGTAACATACCGATAGACAAAGGGAATTGTATACGGGATTGATTGAATCCCCGACATCGTGGTTCATCTGATGAGATTATCATGCAACATGTGGGAGCCAATATGGGTATCCAGATCCCACTATTGATTATTGGCTGGAGAGGTGTCTCGGTCATGTCTGCATGGTTCCTGAACCCGTATAGTCTACACACTTAAGGTTCGGTGAAGCTAGAGTTGTAATGGGAATAGTATGTGGTTACCGAAGGTAGTTCGGAGTCCCGGATGAGATCCCAGATGTCACAAGGAGGTCCAGAATGGTCTGGAGGTGAAGATCGATATATTGGATGAAGGGTATTGGAGTCCGGAAGTGTTCCGGGGTACCAGGCTATGGCCAGCATGACCGAAAGGTGTTTCGGGAGCCCCGACAAGTGTAGCAGGGCCTCATGGGCCAAGGGGAGGGGGCAAACCAGCCCACTAAGGGGTTGTGTGCCATCACACCCTTTTCCCACGTTACTTGGGGAGGTGGGGCGCCTCCACCTGGCTTGGGAGGCAAGCCTCCACCTGCTTGGCTTGGGGGGCAAGTCTGCCTAGGGAGATCCAATCTGCCCTAGCCACCGGCCCTAGGGGAAACCCTAGGGTGCCTCCCCCTCTCCCCTTTCCCCCTATATATAGTGAGGGGGTGGGAGGGCAGCCATAACCTTCCCCTGGGGCAGCCCTCCCCCTCTCCAACTCCTCCTCCTCTTCCGTAGTGCTTGGCGAAGCCCTGCCGGAGAACCATGAGCTCCTCCATCACCACGCTGTCATGCTGCTCGAGTTCTCCCTCAACTTATCCTCCCCCTTACTGGATCAAGACAGAGGAGACGTCCTCAGGCTGTACGTGTGTTGAACGCAGAGGCGCCGTCCATTCTGCGCTAGATCGGATCTTCCGTGATTTGAATCGCTGCGAGTATGACTCCATCAACCGAGTTCTTGTAACGCTTCCGCTTAGCGATCTTCAAGGGTATGAAGATGCACTCCCTCTCTCTCTCTTGTTGCTAGCATCTCCTAGATTGATCTTGGTGACACGTAGGAAAATTTTGAATTATTACTACGATCCCCAACACTCTCACACACCCTATATCTCTCTAGATATGACTCATACCACTAAGATTACTCTCTCCCTGCTACCTCTTGAGCACTGCGTTGGATTTCCCTGAAGAGGAGAGGATGATGCAGCAAAGTAGCGTATGTATTTCCCTCAGTTTTTGAGAACCAAGGTATCAATCCAGTAGGAGGCTACGCTCGAGTCCCTCGTACCTACACAAAAACAATAGCTCAACGCAACCAACGCGCTTAGGGGTTGTCAATCCCTTCACGGTCACTTACGAAAGTGAGATCTGATAGAGATGATAAATAATATTTTTGGTATTTTTGGTATAGAGATGAAAAGTAAAAAGTAAAAAGTAAAATCAAAGTAAAAGCAAAGCAATAATAAAGTGATGGAGATTGATATGATGATAAAGAGACCCGGGGGCCATAAGTTTCACTAGTGGCTTCTCTCAAGAGCATAAGCATTCTACGGTGGGTGAACAAATTACTATTGAGCAATTGACAGAATTGAGCATAGTTATGAGAATATCTTGGTATGATCATGTATATAGGCATCACGTCCGAGACAAGTAGACCGAAATGATTCTGCATCTACTACTATTACTCCACTCATCGACCGCTATCCAGCATGCATCTAGAGTATGAAGTTAAAAACAGAGTAACGCCTTAAGCAAGATGACATGATGTAGAGGAATAGTTTCATGCAATATGATAAAACCCCATCTTGTTATCCTCGATGGCAACAATACAATACATGCCTTGCTGCCCCTTCTGTCACTGGGAAAGGACACCGCAAGATCGATCCCAAAGCTAAGCACTTCTCCCATGGCAAGAAAAACCAATCTAGTAGGCCAAACCAAACTGATAATTCGAAGAGACTTGCAAAGATAACCAATCATACATAAAATAATTCAGAGAAGATTCAAAAATTATTCATAGATAGACTTGATCATAAACCCACAATTCATCGGTCTCAACAAACACACCACAAAAAGAAGATTACATCAAATAGATCTCCACTAGAGAGGGGGAGAACATTGTATTGAGATCCAAAAAGAGAGAAGAAGCCATCTAGCTACTAGCTATGGACCTGTAGGTCTGAAATAAACTACTCACACTTCATCGGAGGAGCTTGGATGATGATGTAGAAGCCCTCCGTGATTGATGCATCCTCCGGCGGAGCTCCGGAACAGGCCCCAAGATGGGATCTCGTGGATACAGAACATTGCGGCGGTGGAATTAGGTTTTTGGCTCCATTTGATATTCCTTTTCTTCGAAACCCTAAAATAGGCAAAAAACGGCAATTCTGGGCTGGGCCTCCGGTTAATGGGTTAGTCCCAAAAATAATATAAAAGTGGATAATAAATCCCAATAATGTCTAAAACAGTAGATAATATAGCATGGAGCAATCAAAAATTATAGAAATGTTGGAGACGTATCACTCCCGCAGACACAACATTTGTTGCGGTCTCCTTTCCGTCTCCGTCCTAGTTATAAAACTGACATTATTTATTTGTTTACCGATTAGACAAACTCCCCCCCTCTCTCTCTCTCTCACACACACACACACACTCACAACTCCTGCTTCCACTCCCCTTCTCGACTACCGTCTCTCTCTCTCTCTCACACACACAAAACTCTCGCTTTCGCACCCCCGACTCGTATCTCTCTCACAAACATTGATGGACTAGCCTCCAGATAGGTTTATACACCCGCACACTCGTGCTTCCACTATCACGTACATGTCTCTCTCGCGCTCCTTGTATCTATGTAGATTTTTCGTCCCTTCTTGAGACACGCCCTCTCGATTGTCCACACACACACTATCACCTCATTTTAAGATGATACCTCTCGTACACACACTCTTTGTGCCTTTGTCATGCATGCACTCCGTCCTCCTCCTCTCTCCCTCTCTCTCACACACACAACACACACACATGGGCTTTTTGCAACAACTAGCAAGATGCCCATGCGTTGCATGGAACATCAAGATGTATTTGTATGAGTAGTTTATCTTGTGGGAGAAAAGGATGAACGGGGGAAGGCCTTATTTGCAAATGTGGAGAGGGGTGTGGGTATCTTTTTGCAAAATTGCCATAGTTTCCTTCCTATCCGTCAGATATAAATCGGACGGCCTATTTTGCAAGATGGTAGGCACACCATCATCACCAAATTTGTTTTTATCTCTACTCTTATAAAAAGAATAGTCGGTGATGATGGTGTGCCTGCCATCCTGCAATATAGGCTGTCCGATCTATGTTTAATGGATAGGAAGGAAACTATGACAATTTACCCGCACTCCTCTCCACATTTGCAGATAAGGCCTTCCCTCGTTCATCCTTTTCTCCCACAAGATCTTGATGTTCCGTGCAACACACGGGAATCTTGCTAGTAAGAGTAGAAATGAGAGATATAGCACTTGTAGAATCTTGAAACCAACCACATTCCTACCTTATCTCATCAAAACCGCCAAAGGAATATATTTTGAGTGAAACATAACATATTTTTAGTGATATAAGTATTTCAAAACTAGACTCTTTTTTCTATCAAATCAGTGAATATGTATTAATCTACTTTGATCGTGTGGCAACGCATTGGCACATTGCTAGTGGAGTAGTTATTGCTACTGTATAATTTTTTGCACACCAGACAAACGGTGGAGTACATATACGAAGAGAAGAGGGGCACGCACACAGTCGGTCTCTTGCTGTCTCGCACACATGAGAGTTACGTAAAGGCACCGTTAACAAATAAACCCTAAAACCCTAGGTGCACGATTGCTGCATGCGTGGGTGCCGGGTACATGGTGGAGCCCACCTTTGTAGGAATAATCAGCTTGCGTGATAATATGATATGTAGGAGTTGATGGTCGGGACCACAGGTGAACGACCTGGAGGCGGTGGCTCGCCAGTTGCCACTGATCAAGTAGCCACGTTTAAAATATCATTTTTAGCGGGGTAAGAGTTCCGATTTTCAATGGTGCATTATAGGTACTAAGTAGTTTTTAGAACGATTGATCTAGAGCGAAAATGGAATTCATAACTACTACCTCCTTGGCATATGGTTGTATGGGTTTATGTTGCGAGATGTTGAACATGGTAGTTCTAGGTCAAATACTATGGTTTTGCTGTTGGTTTTCAGTAATGAAAATCGGAAGGGGGAAGCTCTTCTTTGATCAAAAAAACTAATACCTCCGTCCTGGTTTACTAGTCCCCATCGTATTTTGGGTCAATGTTTGTCCATGAATTTTACTTAAAATGTGAATGGAAAATGAGATTTTGTTATACCCAAACAAAAAAGGACTGGAAGGAGTGATTGCTCCAACACGGACGCGACCTCTCATAGTGCAGGCGTTGAACCGGCGTGCCGGCCAAGAGGGCCCCACTCGCTACATGCCAGGCTAAACACGCCTCCTCGCCGCATGCAACCGGCTTCATACTACCCTGCCTGCCTCCATTGAATCCGTGCATGTTCCGACAACACGTCCTTCTGTGAGTCGTTCGGCATTTTAGAACACAATGTTGGCTGGCTCCTCTCGTCCGCTCGCTATTTAAACGAGGCCAGACGCCTAGCAAGAACCACACCATACCGCTGCTCCCCATATCCTTCCTGCACTATTTTCTCCACACTCTCCATAGCATCCGGTGAGCAGGAAGACGAGTTCTCTGGCATAAAAGCCGGCTGGGTGCGCCGACAAGCCAGGAAACTCGCTGCCCCACCTCCCTCCCCGCCCCAGGCCGTCAGTACCATGGGCGAGGTTGCAGGAGGGAAAGCAGAGGAGCAAGCCGCCGCTCCAAGCTGGCCCCTGGTGCGTCAACTCAACGCTCGAAGCCTGCTCGCACAGGAGTGGCCAGTTGATGCATGCCGGCACACGGGGGACCATCGCGTCCAGTGCATCGTGGTTGGTCGTGCCATCCGACGCAAATGTTGGCGGAACCATGGCATGCTGGCGGAGGTGGCTAACACGTATGCGGCCACCGCCGACACCGATGAACAGTAGACCACGGGAGCCGCCGCCGCTCTAAACCCATGAATGCTACGACCACCGCGTTGCCGGCATAGACACCCGGTGTGTTTCCCGGTTTGGCTCAAAACATCATGGACCCCAGCCGTGGCCGGCATTAGAAATCATACCTGCTTCCAGAAGTTATTCGCGATTAGTCAAAAAATGACCGAAATATAATTAATTACGTATGGTTTTGACTTGTTGTGCTCACACTGTTAGTAGGAACTAGAGGTGTTTCTTTATTTATAACTCTCCTCACATTTTTTTGGCTTTGAAGTGAATCATGGTTGTGGACATTATCTATGAATGTGCAGATATCTGTGAACATGAGTTTGATGTGGAAGTTGAACTTGGAATGTTGGGCTTGCGCGTGAACTATACCATTTCTAATGATTCGTCTGTTATTGTTTGGAAAGTAATTGATGTTGTTACATGACCCTAAAAAATCATTTTGTGCCACATCAGTAGATGCACAGACATCACAACAGGCATGCTGACTGCATAAACATTTGAACCTAGCTATTATGAAGGAAAATTTGTATTGACAATAGTTTTAGATAGCAGGAGATGCCTAGCCTGCTCTGCCTCTGCTAGCTTCTTTCTGGTTTCTTCCATCTCTTCTTTGGCTTGGGTGAAGAGAGCATCTGATTACTCTTTTCGCTTCTTCAAGAACTCAGCTGCATTCTCAAGGGCTGCGAACGCTTTCTTTCAGCCTTTACTAGAACCACGAGGACACGAACAGTTGATGACTCCACCTGGCTTGTGTGTAATCCAACATCATCTGGGAATTTGCACCTTGTGTCTAATCCAGCATCATTAGGGAACGGGCACCTTGTGTGTAATCCAGCCTCATTTTGGAAACATGATCTCGAGGTTGACCATACTTCACTCCTTGCAGGAACTGCATCCTGACATGAAGTTACTTCTTTTTTAGATCAATACTCAGAGCAACCCAAATCCATTTAGTAGAAGCCAGATAAACAGGACTCGGAGAAGTGAATTCAAAAGGAAAAATATAAAAATCGACTACAAGGTGAGAACACCCACTTCCTACATCAAGCTAAAAATGAAAGCATTAGGACGATTAAGACTCTAATTATTACACATCGAAGAACACGAGGCTAAGAGAAACAGAAACTACAACATATACACATCGAAGAACACGAGGCTAAATGAAAGTAATTGAAAGGGTGTTACTTTCCAAAGCTTGTTTGATAGGTTCTGTGCAGCTCCTCTTTAACTTGCCACGCTCCTTGAAGATGTCCCCAATATCCCATTTTAGGTCTTCATTGCTCCTCTGCATGTTTGCACTCATGGTTTTAAAATCTCAGCAAGGCAAGAAACATATACTAGTAATACTCATGCATCTTGTGGGCAACCTTAAAGCACTCGTCTGCCATGTTAGAGCATCTCCAACATATGCGCAGCGTGCGGCGCATTAAAAAAGCATTTACAGCGCCAGAATAGCCAGTTTTTGCGGGCCCGGAGTGCTGAGATAGAGAAGTAGAGATAGAGAGTTGAGACATAGATAGTTCTCAGCATAGATATAGCATAGATAGATAAAAAAATAGATAGTTCAACTACTCATCGTCGTCCGACTCCTCCTCGGTGATGTCATCCTCTGACGTCTCAATGTAGGCATGAAGATACCGATCGTTGTCGGAGTCCCAACGCGACGCTTCTCCTAGCCTCATGTTGAATTGAGCGGCCGCTTTTCGCGTACGCTTGTCCTCACGATACACGGATCACTCTGCCCTCCTCTTCTCCCTCTCCGCCCTCCTTTGCGCATAGAACTTGCGCTCATTGATGATGTCTTGCAGGAAGCGTTGGCGCCACAGCGCCATGGCTTCCTCGTCCATCTCGGTGATGCCGAGACGGTGCTCTCGCCTCCGGTTGTTGCGACGATCCTCGTCAGTGATAAGTTGTGGCAGAGGCGCGAGATCCTACACCCGCTCCCGCGTCGGCATGTTGGGGAAGTTCAATGTTCTATGAGGCCACCAGAGGCGCCACGCCGCCGCACTGTACATGTTAGAAGGGAGAGAGGGGATTGGTGGAATAGTTGTTGTATTGCTTGAGCATCGTGGGAATATATATAGGAGTACATGATCTACTTGGAGTACAAGACAAGCCAGAATATTCCTAGTTTATCCTATGTTTCCTAATACAATCACGTTACTCAACATCCCCCCGCAGTCACAATGGTAGCGACGCAGACGGTGAGACTAGAGAAGAATCTGAAGGCAATGCGATGGGCACCCCCCCCCCCCATAGTCGTAACGGTCGACGCATCGCACAGTCGTGGCTGGAGTGGCAACCGACGAGGTTGCTCAAGCAAGGCGGTAGCCCTTTGTGCCATTGTCGAGGTAGCCGAGAGCGTGGGTGGTGGAGCCGTGGTCGAGGTAGCCGTGCGAAGAATGTCGTGGTCGATGTCGAGTCAGGGTAGCCGGTGTCGAGGAAGTCGCCATGGAGCCACTGGCGCAAAGAGGCGCCGAGTTAGTCATGGGCGCAGTAGTGGTGCGTCGGGGAGAATATGTTGTTGACGACGCGTCGCACCGGGGTTGCCAAGCCCGGGGACATATCGTAGACGAAGGCACGCACCAGTGGTGCCAGCACCGGGCATGCGTAGACGGATGAAGACGAAGTTGACGAAGCACCGCACCTGGCTTGCCAGCCCTGGGGACATGTCGTGGACGAAGGCACACTTCAGTGTTGCCAGCACCAAGCATGCATAGACTGGGACGTGCACGAGCTGTACGCCATGTCGAAGAAGTCCGAGAAGCCAGCAGAGAAGAACTCGATGACGGTTGCGGCACCAATCGACGCGGGGCCGATGTCGCTCGCGGTTGTCGGAGTAGACGAAGTGGTCGGGGCAGATGACGGCGACGCTGGCGACGGGCTGGTGCTGGATGAAGACGAAGGGGTTGGGCGGGCGGTTGCGACAGCTACGGAGGTAGCGGCGGCGACGGCTACGGAGGTAGTGGCGGCGGCTAGGTTAGGAGTGCGGAGGCGGTGCGCGGCGTAGGCAAAGAATCCTGACAGCGTGACGAAGACCGGCGCGGACGGTGGCGTTCCCACGCCAAGGAAGAAGGCGCGGCGCATACCATAGGAGGTCGACGTGCGGTAATGGTGGAGCAGACCGTGGGTTGCGGTGCTACGGCCCAAAGGGGCGACGCAGCGGCAGGAGGCGCGCCAGAGTGACGGCGGGAAGACCTCTGGGCGGCGGCGGGGACGATGGGCCGCGACGCTGCGGCCCAAAGGGGCGACACAATAGCGGTTCGCGAGTCGGTGCAACCGCTAGGACTACCTCGGGGCGGCGGCGGGGACCGCGTATCGCGACACTACGGCCCGAAGAGGCAACACGGCAGTGACGCACAAGTCGATGCGGCCGCAAGGAGAACCACAGTGCAGCGGCGCTGTGGCCCGATGGGGCGACGCAGCGGCAGCCCGATGCTCGATCGGTGGAGAGGCTTGCTGAACTCGAGGGCGATCTTCACGGGACATGCGGAGGCGCGCGTAACTGACGGGCCAGGTCCGTCGCGCGGCATAGATGAGGAGGATCGCGGTGGAGTTGAGGCAGCCGACGAGCCTGACGCAGCCCTCCCAACGCAGATGTCGGTGACGCCGCTCGGTGGAGGCGTGGTGGCGGCGGAGTCCGAGATGAAGCCGGTGACGACGGACGGCGCGGGATGTCGTGCGGACGAGCTTGTTAGCACAGGCACCCGGGCTGCCAACGCAACGCCGGCGCCCGGGCAGTGAGGCCCGAGCGACCAACACAGCAGCGGCGCCCGAGTTGAGGCAGCCGACGAGCCTGACGCAGCCCTCCCAACGCAGCCGATTATGAGGCCGGCGAGGTAGACCGCCGGGCCGCCGTGCAGACGTGGTGGAGACGGGTGAAGTGGATCGATGGGCGGGCCGGCGCGCAAGCAACGGCTATGATTGGCCATCGCATGGCGCAAGGCCGCTCGGTCGGGGCGATGTAGGTGTCCCGGTCGGAGCAGGGCAGTGACGGCCGGCACAGGGCAACGGGTGGACCGATGCACGGACAGTAGCTGGCCCTGGCGGGCCGCCGGGTCGGAGGAGAGGCCGGCTGGTCGCGCCGGGGTCGGAGTAGAGGCGCTTGGGGTCGATGGCAGCGGTGGGCGATGCAAACCGATCAAGAATAGACCGGAAAACCAAAAAGAAACCGCGCAATCAAGATGACCTGCGGGAGAGAGAAAACCCTGAGCAAGGCTCGGGGAAAAGACTCTCTAGGGCAGCTGGTAAACATGACCGGCGTACGAATCCTAGGTACGGGCGACGCGGCCCCGGCGGCGGTCATGGAGGCCGATCACTCCGGGGGCAGCGCGCGGGTGCGGAAGCGGCGACGGCTAGGGTTTAGGATCGACTTGTGATAGATACCATGTTAGAAGGGAGAGAGAGGATTGGTCGAATAGTTGTTGTATTGCTTGAGCCTCGTGGGCATATATATAGGAGTACATGATCTACTTGGAGTACAAGACAAGCTAGAATATTCCTAGTTTATCCTATGTTTCCTAATACAATCACGTTACTCAATAGTACACGCGGGCGGCCTCGTGGGCGGCGTCAAAAGTGCCGAGGCCGAGGCGCATCCCGCGAAACCGGATCACGACAGAGAAGCTGCCGGAGGGGCGCGCGCGAATGCCGCGGTATCCTCAAGTTTCCCGGTGACGTGTCGGCTGGTGGCACGACGGCGGCGAGGCGAGAAAGAGCGGGGAGAGAGCGGTGACGAGGCATAGAGCAGGGAGAGAGCGGTGGCGAGGCATAGAGCGGGGAGAGAGCGGTGGCGAGGCACATAGCGGGGAGAGAGCGGTGGCAAGGCACAGAGCAGTGGGAGGGTGTTGGATTTTCTAAAGCACGCCGGACGCCGCGCGCCAAAACTAGCGCGCGCCCAACCGCTTTTCCCGCGCGCGCGATCCTTTCCTGACGTCCATGCTATCTTTACTCTCTTCTCAACTATTATATTTATTTTATATATAATATTTATCTCTACTCTTAAAAAAACAGAGTTGGTAATGATGGTGTGCTTTCCATCCTGCAATATAGGCCGTCCGATTTATATCCGACGGATAGGAAGGAAACTATGGCAATTTTGCAGAAAGATAACACATTTGCAAATATGGCCTTCCCTCGTTCATCCTTTTCTCCCACAACATAAACTACTCATACAAATGCATCTTGATGTTCCGTACAACGCATGGGCATCTTGCTAGTTCTAAAAAACTTTCCATCATTTGCCACACTACTGGTTGTAGATGAAGAACCTACCCAAGCACAGCGTGATATAGGAGCGACGCACAATTACAAGCTGATATTCTATTGGACAATGGAGGATATAACCAATTACTTTTATGGGAATAATAGCAACCAGGAAATTTGAAGGGTAGGTATGAACAAAATTGGAACTGCACATGTACTGCTAAGAGATTCAATACACACATTACCAATCAAGGAGGAGTACGATGGTCCCGGCGACCTATGTGCATCATGGTCGGCAACATGAGTCAGTTCATTGTCCACGACGATAGTGCTTCTGTGCTTTGCGTCGGCTTCCGAGAAGCAGATCCGAGACCATGGAAGACGGTGCCGGGGAAGAGGCTTTGTGTACAACGACGAAGGTGGACCGGCTCCAGTGCGGCGTACGACATCGTCGATGAGGCAGATGCACTGCGGTGGACGAGTACACCGATGTAGAAGGGGGGCAGCACGAAGGCTCCGGTGCCGTGGAGAAGTCTATTTTGCGGTGGGGATAGAAAATGGGGAGTATTCAGGTGTACTACAATGTGTGTTGGGGTGGGGTTGGCTGGGTAGGGTGAACCTGAAGTTACCAAAAAAGCCCCTACCAAGCGTCATCTGTAGGCCTATTCCGAAGGCTATGATGGTAACTTTGCACTGCTCGGATGAGGGTCGCGGGAGATTTTCCCGCCGACCTCAAAATTTTGTGATACTGAACTCCCCGTGTGGCGTGTTGGGTGATTGGTCTAAGCAACTAGCGAGTAGTACTACTAACTACTAGTACTCCCTCCATTTTTATTAACTCTGCATATTAGGTTTGACCGAAGTCAAACTTCCTAAAGTTTGACCAAATTTATAGAAAAATATAAACATTGACCATAACAAATATGTATGATGCGAAAGTACATTCAATAATGAACCTAATGGTATTTATTTGTTATTGTATATGTTAACCTTTTTTGTTATAAACTTTCTGGGAGTTCACAAAACTTGACATTGACCAAGCTAATACGCTGACTTAAATAAAAACAGAGGGAGTACACATTTTTTTCTTGGTTTGTAGTGAATTAATCATTTTTTGTAATTGTGAAATAAATATATTAGGCTACTGACTTCGAATGTAATGGTTTATACAGTTCAATAATTACAATCATTGTTGAATTTCAAGGTGTATGCGAGGTCTATAGTACTTCACAATATGCTCAAACTCACATAATCCCAGTCAAATGAAAATCTAAATGCATTTCATAGTTATTACTTTCTAGGATGCAACAAAACCAACCATAACTCTACATCATCCATTATAAAAGCAACATTTTGAACACATCCCAATGTGTGAATGAAACATGTAGAGAGAGCTTGTGAAGATGTAGTAGATAGGGCAGGAAAGATTGTATGTATGTGGGCAAGAGAGTAGGAGACAAACCTAACGCGAGAGAGAGAGAGAGAGAGAGAGAGAAAGAGAGAGAGAGAGAGGAAGAACTTTGGTCTGTGAGAAAGATGGAGACATGTAATATACGTGAGATGCGTGTGCATCCAGATTCTATACACGTGGAAGGAGAAGAGACAATATGTTTGATGAGAAAGCTGGAAAAACATGGACGAGAGGGGAAGGATCTCATGGGTTGAGGGATTGATAATTTTGTGCGGGAAAGAGAGGGATTGGTAATTCTATGTGGGAGAGAGGGGGGAGTAGTCAGTCAGCCATCATCACATCATCCTGCTTCCAAATGGCCCCGCATTCTCTAGTGCAGTGTGGTCGCTGTCTTCGATCTCCTTGATGCCCTCTTTGAAGATTAAGGTGGTGTGCATGCTGGGGTGCAGAGAAGCACAAGCGAGAGTGGTCGCCATATAACCTTGGATGGGGATGAATTTTGTGCTCGGGGGAGGGGGAGTGTGTGCGCGGGGTGTGTGTGTGTGTCAGATATTGAGAGAAATCAAACCTATGGAGAGAAATGTGTGTGTATGTGATGGAAAGCTACATGCTAAATAGGGTTTTCACGAAGAGATTATGCGTGCGGGCAGGGGTCGGGTGAGGGTGTCAAAATGTGTGCGTTGATGCATGTGTTACATGCGATCGTGCGAGGGACGGACGAATAGAGAGAGATGATTGTTGTATTATGGATGCTCTTCTCTCTCTCTCTCGCACACACACAAATACAAATAGAAGACCATTCTCTCATGTATACACAACATATCGGCATCTCTCTATGACTCACTCATGCATGATCATGTGCACATTCACACCTCTCTATGTCTCTATCACACACACACCGTCTCCACATTGCCCTTCCGCCACAACACACATATGGACACATACACACGTTATCTCTCAGTCACACACACAAAATTAGTATTAAAAAACAGGGCGCACCTAAAACGTCCAAATCCAAATAAACACGAACTGAAGCTAAATTCAAATATATGGAAATATTGTAGCGTGAAGAACTTTTCCAGGAAAAAAAAGTTGAGTAATATTCGGGGATTGTTTTCACACACACAAAAAGGTTCGGTGGATGGTCTTCGAGCATGACACGGTGACGCACCGTTTGATCGACCGCGCGGCCGCGGTTCACGTGCTTGCACAGGATTATGTATCATTGTTGTGGTAACTAATATAAGCGCTGCCTCAGTCTAATGTTTACGTGTAATACTACGGTTTTCTTTTAAGTTTGACCAACCCTATATAAAACTAAACTAAGCTCATGCGCGTGATCTAGCACGCCGGCGAGGAGGAGCTAGCATGTCATTGTCATCTCCGCCCGCACGGAGGAGGCGCGCAAGGTGGCTGTCGCGACGGAAAGCGGCCGCGCCCCCTCGAGCCTGCAAACTGGGTGCGAACACAAAATCTACCTTTGAGACCTTGAATGCCACATGGATCCTGCAATCTGAAGGACCAATTTGGGTCAGTCGACTCTTGTGAGCCGTTGGATGCAACATGGATGGCAAGATGGGCTTCTTCAACCTCTGAAATTGTTGCACTGTTCATCTTCTCTCTCAGGCACCAAGCTGCCAGCCCGCCACATGCCTAACTGCTTGCCGCCGCCGCCCCGCGCTCCCCTGAACCACCTGCCACCACCATGCTCCCACCCCCACCCCACCCCCGCCATTCATTTAACCCCGGGCAAGATCCATTTTTTCTGAGGAACAACATTCCACACCCAACGCTCATAAGATAGATCATGGGCACCCTGCCACCCAAATATAGATACTGGGGTAGCTTCTCTGCCAAACACTCATAAGATAGATCATTTCTTATTCCTTCGCTCCATCGAACTTCTTTCACAAATCTACTGACCCAAATTATACTACTAGTACGAACGTACTAAGTATAGTAGGAACACGAAGATACGAGCAGTAGTACCAACTACAAGTAGAACAGTAGTAAGACATACTAGTACTACTATACGTACTAAAGAGTTCAATTAATGAGAAAGAACATAAACATAGTTCTATTGGGGGCTCAGCACAACACACCCCTGAAATAAAACTAAGCAACTAGTCCGCTTGACACTGCAGTAAAACCAGCATGAGCGACGGCACTGCCACCTTACTCGGAGTCCGAGTCCATGTCCTCGACTTCTTCCTCGTCCCTCTTCCTCTTCCTCTTCACCGACGCTTCTTTGCTTGAACCGGACACTGGTCTCTGCTTCTTCATCCAACCCTTGTAGATATTTAAACAAAGGTAGGCATCCATTGCTGCGTACATGATGTGATCTTCATCTATTGTATTCGACTCCCATGCATGATGATACTCGTGGTGAGGTTTCTTCTGTTGAGCATACGAAGGATCAATCATGACTGCTGCCAGGGTCAGCATTGAAGGCTGAGAGGAGGGCACCAGGCTTGCCTTCTGGAGATCGAAGGGTTGGCCTACAACGAGGCCTATCCGACCTAGGACAATCCTGTCGTTACTAAAGTCTACAATAACGAATTTCACTCTTTCATCCTTGAGGAAGTTCTTAAAATCCTGGCACTCAACATCGGCATGGCATATGTAGTAGACCAAGCACACGTTATGTACGCAAACCTGGATCGCAGCGGGCTTCTTCTTCTCTGCCTCCTTTAGAATCTTCTCGCTTTCCAGGACTATGGTGTACTCAACATCTAGCCCAGCGACCCACTCATCCTTTGAATTGTTGAACATGCGTAGGAACCGAGCAAGGCATGCTTTCGCCGTCGCAGATCTACAGGGGTAGATGATGATGAACTCATTGCCGGTGATGGCTCTAACCTGGTACTCAGCGGCGATTACGGAGATTTAGGAGGCCATGGATTTTGGAGGCGGGTTAGGAGAAGTTGAACTGGCGTAATGTGAAAGGACATGACGACTGGGAGCGAACTGTTGTATGGTAGAAGACGGGCATGAGTAGGGCATGCAAACGGCGTGGGGTTGTTGGCTTGCCTGGTGGATAAACGGATGCATGCCCCCAAAGAGTTCTCGAGTACTATGCGGGACCCACTAGATGTCATGTCTACTAGACCCATATTGTAGGCCTAATGATATAGCTTCTGTGTGTTCGCACACCATGCCGACGCGTGGATGTAACTTCACTTAATTCGGTCAACCGTCGCGCCTCCCACAACCTTCACCTCCCTCGCACGGTCGCGCCCTTTGAGACTTCGACCGGCTATAAATGAGCAATTTTTTTGCCTACTCCGCATGCATGATACTCCCTCTGGTCCTTTTTACTCCGTGTAAGATTTGTGTCAAGTCAAAGTTTGCAAAGTTTTTGACCAAATTTATACTAAAAATATCAATATTTATAATACCAAATATATATTTTATGAAACTACGTTTTATAATGAGTATAAAAATATTGATTTGACATTGTGAATGTTGATACATTTTTCTATAAGTTTGGTCAAATTAGAGGTACATTGACTTCAGACAAAACTTATATGCACAATGCAGACTAGTTCCTCCGTCCAGGTGCGTGCCATGTCCTATCTAGTCATCACAACAAGGATAGCTATTAGAGTACTACTACCTCCCTTCTAGTTTAAAGGGCTCGATTCAAAATTTTCACCTACTCTTACCAAGATAGAGGCGGTGGAATAGCTTTTGTAGTGGTTTCTAGAGTCTGGACTCCATCTTCAGGAACCTTCGCCGCCGCCGGCAAGAATGCAAGGATATGAACTAGAAAGGAAATGAGGCTGGAATTAGTAGTTCTGTATTTTATACAGTGGCAGAGGTGGGTAAATTTCTGCTACCTCCGGTGGCAAGGCCTTGTCTCTATGCACACACATCTCAGCCGTTGGTTCCAAGTAGATCGAACGGCTCACATTGTCCAGAGGCAGAGACACCATCACCACAAACTGAGATTTTTATAGGAGTACTACCAAGATGCCCGTGTGTTGCACGGAACATGAAGATGCATTTGTATTAGTAGTTAATCTTATGGGAGAAAAGGATGAACGAGGGAAGGTCATATCTGCAAATGTGGAGAGGAGTGCGGGTAAATTGTCATAGTTTCCTTCCTATCCGTAAGATATAGATCGGACAGCCTATATTGCAGGACCGCAGGCACACCATCATCACCAACTCTGCTTTTTATAAGAGTATATATATAATAGTATATAGATATATAGATATAGAGTAGAAAATAAAGATGAGAGTCGAGATAGAGAGAAGAGATTAGTCAATATTCTCTCTAGGCTACTCATAGTAGAAAGTATCATATACTAGTATCATGTGCATGATACTAGTGTATGATACGGGACTACCTTTATAGTGCCATGTATGACACAAAGTAGCATAGTATTTAACATGATACGGTATCTACCTATGTTACTCTAACCCCCCCTCTCTTCTTTAATTCTTTGCCACATCAGTATGTTTGCTATTCCAGTATGTTTGCCACATCAGTACCACATTACCACCAATATGGCTTGCCTTAATTATCGCATGCAATAATTTAGTGCACCTTGAAATCTGAATGCCTTCTTGACTCTCCTTCTCCCTTCGGTAGTCCCACCACTCCACCCCGTGTGGAAAAAATCTGCATGCATGACTCTCCTCCCCCCGCGCTCATCCAATCCGTTGTGACCAGCAATATTTCCACCCCTTCCCTCCCCCGTAATTTACTCCAACAAATATTCCCACATAGCTATTACGTTAATCACACAACATATCTTACGGAACGCTTGTTTAGTTGCTTAACTGCAGGTGCATTGGGTCACTGACATGTGGGCCTAATAGGCATGTGGCCCACATGTCAGTGACGCAACTGGACCTGCAGTTAAGTCAATGAAGTTCATTCCATATCTTACGTAGGTGTGCCATTGCTCGCTATAAATGTTGCGCCTCCCACGGCATTCGGAAGAACGCTCACGTTCATCACTATCTCCTCCCCCTCCCTCTCACGTCAACCACCATGGCATCGCCCCTACCAAGCCCTAGGCGCCCCTCGCTGCACCGCGCGGACGGTCATGCGTCGTTGTTCCGTTCCGCATCGCCACTAGTCGAGGAGGACGCGTCGGCGTTGCGCTCCATGCCGTGACGCATCGAGGTGGAGGCATCGGCGTTCCCAATGTCGCCGGCACGCGTGTTAGAGGACGCTCGGCTCCCCACTATGAGGAGAATGTCGCGTCGCCCGCCGAGCCCCCCATCCATGAGGAGCTTTGGAAAGAAATGCATGTTGCCTTGTGGGAGGTGATAATCCCCAAGTGCAGGGAATCATCATAGAAATTTTGGTGGAAGTGATAAGATGGAGTGTCGAACCCACAAGGAGCTAAAGGTAAGATCAATATTCTCTCAAGCCCTATCTTCCACTGATACGACTCTACGTACACCGAACGTTGCTTCCAACTAGAAATACGAAATAAAACTATGTTGTGGGTATGAAGGGGATAACTTTGCATGATATCGGAGAGATAAAACATAAAATTAGGTGATGTTATCATAAAGTTAGAATATATTACTAAATATTATAAATAGCGAGTGTGGAATAATGGTGGATCGGTGTGCGAAATTGTCTTAGGCAATTGTTAACAAGACCGGTAGTCGCCATTGCAATTTCATATGAGGGAGAGGCATAAGCTAACATACTTTCTCTTCTTGGATCATATGAACTTATGACTGGAACTCTAGCAAGCATCCGCAACTACTAAAGATCATTAAGGTAAAACCCAACCATAGCATTAAAGCATCAAGTCCCCTTTATCCCATACGCAACAATCCCCTTACTCGGGTTTATGCTTCTGTCACTCAAGCAACCCACTATAAGCGAATCATGAACGTATTGCAACACCCTACAAAGGGAATCCCTCACGCCTGCGTGACACTGAGGGCAAAATAGGACAACACCAAAATAAAACATATAACTCATACCAATCTAGATCATCAATCAACCCAAAGACAAAGGATATCTACTCAAAACATCATAGGATGGCAACACATCATTGGATCATATTATGTGGCATAAAGAACCATGTTCAAGTAGGGATTACAGCGGGGTGCGGGAGAGTGGACCACGTAAAAGAGATGATGATGGTGATGATGATGGTGATGTTGATGAAGACGATCACCGCGGCAATGATTTCCCTCCCGATGGCACTCCGGTGCCACCGAGAGAGAGGAGGAGAGGTTCTCCCCCTTTTGCTTCCTCCTCCATGGCCTCCCCCTGGTTGGGGAGAGGTTCTCCCTCTGGTCCTTGGCCTTCATGGTGATGATGGCCCCTCCGGGATCCTCCTCCAAAGACTCCGTTGATGATGTCCCCCTCCTGCAGGGTGCTAGAGAGGGCCTAGATTGATTTCTTGTGGCTACAAAGACTTGCGGTGGCGGAACTTCCGATCTAAGTTAATTTCTGGAGGTTTGGGTATTTATAGGAGAGGTTGGCATCGAGAACAAGTCAGGGGCCCCATGGGTAGTCCACGAGGCATAGGGGTGCGCCCCCACCCTCGTGGGGCCCACGGGACTCCCCTCCGGTAGATTTTTGTTGCAGTATTTTTTATATTTTCCAGAAAAATTCTCTGTTGATTTTCATCGCATTCCGAGAACTTTTATTTCTGCACAGAGACAACACCATGGTAGTTATGCTGAAAACAGCGCCAGTCCGAGTTAGTTCTAATCAAATCATACCAAAATCATATAAAACTATTGTAAACATGGCATGAATACTTCATAAATTATAGATACGTTGGAGACGTATCGACATCCCCAAGCTTAATTCCTACTTATCCTCGAGTAGGTAAATGATAAAATAAATAATTTATGAAGTGTGAATGCTAGCAAGTGCTTTAATTTTGATCAATGATAGTTTCAATCACTTTTTATAGCATCATTATATACCGTAACAGTAGCTCAACTCATAAAACTTCTCATGATCAAGTAACAAGCTATTCACATGTTAAAGTATAGATCATAAACTTTCTTAAAAACTAACAAAACATGCTCTTAGTCATCAAACAATTGCAATTCATCTTATTTTTGGGAAGGGTCTATGTAAGAGCTTTGATTCAGAAAACTCCACATACTCAACTATCATTTAATATCTCACAATTGCTAACACTCATGTGATATTTATGGGTTCAAAGTTTTAATCGTACACAGAGAAAGTTAGGGGCTTATAGTTTCGCCTCCCAACCGTTTACCTCAAGGGTAATGTCAACAATAATAATTTATGAAAACCTACATCCAAGTGATATATATATATATATCCGGATCGCTCCAACACAAAGTGCTTGCCAAAGGAAAAAGTGTAAAAAGGGAAAGGTGATGATAACCATGACTTCTGTATAAGGGTAGAAGATAAAAGTAAAAGATAGGCCCTTCGCAGAGGGAAGCAGAGGTTTTCATGCGCTTTTATGGTTGGATGCACAAAGTCTTAATGCAAAAGAACGTCACTTTATATTGCCGCTTTCGATAAAGACCTTTATTATGCAGTCCATCGCTTTTATTTCTTCCCTATCACAAGTTTGTATAAAGCTTATTTTCTTCGCACTAATAGATCATACATATTTAGAGAGAAATTTTTATTGCATGCACCGATGACAACTTACTTGAAGGATCTTACCCAATCCATAGGTAGTTATGGTGGACTCTCATGACAAAACTGGTTTAAGAAATGTTTGGAAGCACAAGTAGTATCTCTACTTGGTGCAAAGAATTTGGCTAGCATGAGAGGGAAAGGCAAGCTCAACATGTTGGATGATCCAAGACAATATAATGTTTCAGATATAGGAAAACATAAACCATTAAGTTGTCTTCCTTTTCCAACATCAAACTTTTAGCATGTCATATTTTAATGAGTGATCACAATTGCAAAAGATGTCCAATATAGTATATATATATGAAGTCTCTCTTCCTTCAATATTCTTTCATGAATTATTCAAGTGACCAATTCTGTGTTTGCTAACTTCCAATAAGTCTACTACCTATACTTATTATGTGTGAAGTCATTTCTCCCCATGTTGTAAGCATATGAAACGTATATAAATTCAAATTTATGATATTCAATTCATTCAACCTTTTACTCATAGGATATATGTGAAGCACGTGAGTATATGACAAACTACTCCAAAAAGATATAGATGAAGAATACTGAGTAGTCAAATAATTAAATAGCCATGGGAGGATTCTTCTTCATTCAAGATTTCATATCCAATGATTTTATTCAAACAGGAAGTAAAATTGAAAATATGCTCAAAGCAAGGCACATATCATGTGACGAACAAAAATATAGCTCCGAGTAAGGTATACCGATAGTTTTGAAGACGAAAGAGGGGATGCCTTTCGGGGCATCCCCAAGCTTAGGCGCTTGAGTCTTCCTTGAATATTACCTTGGGGTGCCTTGGGCATCCCCAAGCTTAGGGTCTTTCGTCTCCTTATTCTCATCATATCGATATCTCACCCAAAGCTTGAAAACTTCAATCACACAAAACTTAATGGAACTTCATGAGATAGATTAGAATGATAAAGAGTAAACCATTCACTTTGGTACTGTCAAAGACAAGGTTCATAATTCTTATCACACAATGCTTACTGTACCATATCATTTCTACAATTTATATTGAGAGATATAAGCCATAGAAACTAGAAAACAAGCAAACTATGCAATGAAAACAGAATCTGTCAGAAACAGAACAATCTATAATGATCTGAACACCAACCATACTTGATAAATTTGTCTATAAATCTTCTGAAAAAAGAATCAACTCAATCGCACTCTTCTGTAAAAAAAATGACAACTAATCTTGTGAGCACAAAGTTTCTGTTTTTTACAGCAAGATTACATTAACTTTCACCCAAGTCTTCCCAAAGGTCTTACTTGGCACTTTATTGAAACAAAAGCTATAATACATGATTAATACAGTATCTTAATCATGAGAACACAAAAAAATAGTAAGGGTAAATATTGGGTTGTCTCCCAACAACCGCTTTTCTTTAATGCCTTTTAGCTAGGCATGATGGTTTCAATGATGCTCACATAAAAGATAAGAATTGAAACATAAAGAGAGCATCATGAAGTATGAATAGCACATTTAAACCTAAACCACTTCCTATGCCTAGGGATTTTGTGAGCATAGAATTTATGGAAACAAGAATCAACTAGCACAGGAAGGCAAAGCTAGTATAACTTCGAAACTTTAAGCACATACAGAGTTAACTTGATATTACTGTAACTCCTACAAGCATGTATTCCTCCCTCATAATAATTTTCAGTAGGATCATGAATGAGTTCAACAGTATAACCAGCACATAAAGCATTATGTTCATGATCTACAAGCATACAAATTTTACTAGTCTTCACATAAGCAAAAAAATTCTCATTCGGAATAGTGGGAGCAAATTTCTTCTAAATCCACTTTAGATCATAGTATTATTCATACTCCACAAGATATAAGTGAAGTTAATGGAGCATTCCACAATTAATTTATACTAACCATTATCCAAGCTCAAAATATATAAGTGAAGCAACAAAGCATACTATAAAGCCATAATCAAAAGATTTAAGTGAAGGACAAAGAGCAATTCTATAAGATCATACTTAAAAGATATAAGTGAGGCACATGAAGTATTCTATAAATAAATAAAGGGATATATCATTTTATCATGGTTCTTAAAGGAAAAACAAAAACACAAAGGACACAAACTATGTGAACAAAACAAAAACTGAGGTATACCGATAATTGTTGAAGAAGAAAGATGGGATGCCAACCGGGGCATCCCCAAGCTTAGATGCTTGAGTATCCTTAGAATATTTACTTGGGGTGCCTTGGGCATCCCCAAGCTTGAGCTCTTGCCTCTCTTAATTCTTCTCACATCAGTAACTCATCGTTCTTTGAACACTTCACCCACACAAAACTTTAACAAAAACTTTGTGAGATCCGTTAGTACAATAAAGCAAATCACTAACTTTAGGTACTGTTGCAAACTCATTGAAATTTCATATTAGAACTATATATACTGTATTTGTGGGGACCCCGACTCATAAGTCGTGATCACCGAATGCACGTGTACAGTGATCCCAGAGATCAATGCTCACTGAACACATAGAGGCTGAATAACAAGAGTCTTACATCCATACATATCGTCTTACACAAATTATGACCATTTTGGTCAAGTCGTACATAGATAAAGCCACAAGGGCTGAATACCAAATAAACTTAAGCAGCGGAAATCTTCGTCGATAAGTAGAACCCATAACATCTGTCTTAACCCTACAGGCATTCTGACTAGGAAACGTCCTAGTTCGCATGTTCGTATTCAAAGAACTCTTCTTTGAACTCATGTTCTTCCATGCCTGGCCAATTAAATAACTAGTGGCAAGCCAATGAGTACTTTGAATGTACTCGCAAGCAACCCATGTTTTGGTTCAAGGTACAACAATGCATGACATAGGTAAATCTTTGCGGAAAGCTAGTTTTGAGTGTAATGACATGTTCAACAACTTGCAAGACATGCAAAAGGAGAATTCAAGTAACCATGAGGGCAGGTTACAGATATCAACATAAATAGAGTGGGCATCAACCCAACTCAGTCATGTCAAGTCCCTTGACTTGACCCAAGTAGCTCTTCCCACTTATCCAAACACACACACTGGTTTGCAAACATGTGGACGTAGTTTAAGCAGCACCGCCCAACTGTCCTTGACCGTGGACACGGCTATTCGAATAGTTTTACACTCTGCAGAGGTTGCACACTTTACCCACAAGATCCGGGGAGCTTCCGTGTCATCCACGACCCGCGGTACCTCAAGTACCCGGGGTAAGCACCCGATCACTATCTTTCCCTAGACGACACTAACATGGAGTCCACTCGATTGGTAGTAACCCCCGTGCCCAACATTTCACAACTTTAAAAATGGTGGAGCCTCGCTCCCATATTCATCACATACCACTGGCACGGGGTACCAACGGTGTGTCCGGTGCCCCATAAAAATGTTCTTGGCCGCCCTACCTGGCACGGCCCCGTCCCGAGAGAGCGCGCCAACAACTCTCCCGTCACTAGTAATGCGGGCTCCAAGCTAGTATCGGCCTAGGTAATCAATAATGCCCTTTCCCATACAAGGGTAGAGTGGTTGCGCATGTAAGGTTGGGACAGTCGACAAATCTTAAATCTAATCCGCTTTTGAAAACAACACACACACTTGCCTCGGTATACCACTTCGTCATCAAGTGGTTACCCATCTCATTATCTCCCTCGGGCATAAGTGGCACCCGACGGGGTTTTGAAAAGTCTTTTGAAAATACCTTGTCTCCATCACCATGCACATTCCCGTCCCTTTTTGCGTAGCAACTACTTTAGCATCCTATCTACTCCCACCGGCATAACCCTCATAAGAAGGTAGGGTCATGCACAATGCAAGTATCAACAAGGAGGAAATGGAGGCAACCCACCAAAGTGGCTACCATCTCATCATGATTCCGATGCAACAATAATAAAGTGCTATATGAAATGCATAAAAAGGGTTTCATAGGCATGGTCAAAGGGCTGCTTGCCTGGCTCAACAAAGTCTTCTGGGTCTTCAAAGTCTTCTGGTCCAACTCCTTCGTCAGCAACGCAATCTATCGTCGCAAAATAATAACGAGAAAATAAGGCAATAATAAAATAGAAAAACCAAAGTGCTCAGAAAAATGTCAACTCATTTTTATTAAATACTAGGTTGAAAACTAAGAAGGGGAAAATTCCTAGTTTTGGATTTGGAGTAGCAGAATAGGAGAAATGGGTTTTCAAAGGTTTATTTAAATGCTTAAAATCACATTTAAATATTTACAGTGAAGAAAAGGTTGTTGGATTTGAATGAAAGTTGCACCATAAATAGGTGGGATTATTACAAGAATTTAGGAGTTGGAATTATTGCATTTGGATAAATAAATAATTCTGTGGAATTTTTGGAAAAGCCACGGAAAAGAAAAAGAAAAAGGGCACTATGCCTGCCGGGCCAGAACAGCCGCAGGGCAGCAGGCCCAGCCAGCGGGCCGACCCAGCCGAGCCAGCGCACAGTGCGCACGCCCGCCCATTTCAAATCTGTCGGCCAGGGCCCGCAGGACAGAGAGAGAGAGGGGCGTGGGAACGAGGGAGAGGATGACAGGCGGGGCCCGCCTGTCATCACTAACCCATGGACAGGGGGGTCGCGGTGCTCACCGGCGACGATGCAGGCCACGGCGAGCTCCAGCGAGTGCGGGGATGGCTTCAGGGCTGCCGCACGTCGGTGGGTGGTGGACTTGGCCGGCGGGGGTGCCTGGTTCGCCGGCGACGACGAGCTGCGGCGGAGGAGCTTCGGGAGGCAGTGACTCCGGCCGTTTCCGGCAGCTACACAGAGGGAGACAAGGGGGGAAATGATCAGTATGGCACGGTGGCTCCAGATCGGGGCAGAGGAGGAGTGGGGGAGGCCTATACCTCGCGAACTCCGGCGAGTCGAGGCGGCGGAGCTCAAGCGGCTCTGGGGACAAATGGGTGGTGCAGGAGGTGGATTAGGAGTGTGGGGGAGCGACAGGGAGTGATAGAGAGGCTCGGGGTCGCCTTTTATAGGCTGGCCGAGGTCCACCGTAGGCGCGGCCTACGGGTGTCCGCGGGATCGGCTCGGGTGTCCGTTAGAGAGGGAATGCAGGGCTCGGGGGTGTTCGTGAGAGTGGTCTAGGGTGCCAGGGAGAGAGAGGAGGAGTGGGGCGAACTGCAGGCGGGCCATAGGAGCGGCGCGAGTATTGGCCGAACGGGGCAGCGTTCTGGCGCGAGCTGTAGGAGAGAGAGGAAGGCGTGGGAGCAAACGGGTGGCCTGCTGGCGTGGAGCGGACGTCGAGGGGCATCGACTGGCGCGCGGGGGAGGCTCGAGGTGGCCGGGAGGCGCGGCGTCAACGGTCGGGTGCCCTGCCAGGCGCTCCAGAGCATGACTTTGGCCCGCATCCGCGGCTTTCCCGCGTCTGCGCGTGTCCACTTGCGTCTGGCAGCCGAAGGGGGCATGGGCAAAAGCTGGGGAGTGCCTTGGATGCTCTGAAAGGCTGAGACGAGAGAGGGAGGCTGAGAGAGAGAGAGGAATCCACTGTCCAGAGAAGAAAAATGGGGTTCTCCCCCCTACATCATTGCTTCCTCGGGCAGCAAATCTCACATGTGCTAGAGGGGGACTAGGAGGGGTCGTGGTAGAAAGTTGAGCCTACAGAGATTAGTGGAAGAGGCCAAAAATGGGATTTTTGTAAAGTGGCAGAAGGTGTTTGATGCTGGTTTGGGCAACTAGATGGTTTCCGTTTGCCATGAGACTCCACAGGGTGGAATGACACATATAATTAGGGTCTTCCACCAATTTTGAGCTTATTTGGGCAAAGTTGCCAATGCAACTTTTGTAAACCCTAGAAATTAGCAGAAATGAACTTGTGCAGATCTAGTTGATCAAATCATTTCTCCTTGATGCACCACTTGGTGTAGTGGCCTCATTTGGTCATATGAACATGATCACAAAAGTTGGGGTCAAGGAGAGAAAGTTGGTAGTACAAAGTTGTTCAAATTTGATTCTGGTCAGAGAGGGTTTTGGTGCATTTTGGTGAACCAAACTGACCTTAATTGAGATGAGGATTTGCAAGGTGACCACAATATGCATTTGTGACTTGCTGGATTTTCCTTGGATTTTTATGAAAATATTTCCTGTAGAAATATTTCAAATCCTTGAAATGGGCAGAAATAGTTTTGGGAGGTTTTGTCCAATATTCTGAACATGACCATGTGTTGAAACTCCTATATATGGAAAATATATGTCCACTGAGTTTCCCTGATTTTTGTCAAATATTTTTGAAACATTAAAATAATTTTTCCCTATTAAAGACCATTTCTGGCCTTAAGAAAAAGCTTTTAAATAAAATAGGAAAATAACTGTTAAAATTATATTTTTGTGGTTTATGGGAATCCTATATCTAATAGGTTTCAAATATACTCTTTGAAATATTTTTCATACCCCAAATCAAGTACTTGTAGTGCAAACCTCAACTCAGGGGTTTTTGGAAAACTAAATTTTGAAAATACTATTTGGCCAAATTATTTTTGTAGGAAAATACTATACTGTACTATACACATGGCATGATCATTAGGCAGAAGTTTGGGGCAAGGAGATGAAGTACAGAAGGTGGATTAGTTGACTTTAAAGAGCACTTGAAAAAAATCACTCAGAGAAAACCAACTCCAAAATAAAAGCCAAATAATGCAAAAGTTTTTGTTGGTCCAATTTTTTCATGTTTTAATAATGAAAATGACATGTTACAAAATGCAGGGTGTGACAGACCTACCCCCCTTACAAGAATCTCGTCCCCGAGATTCCTAAACTAGGCTTTAAGGAGATACGGAAACTCGGATCTAAGGTAGTCGTCACGTTCCCAGGTTGCTTCTGCTTCAGTGTGGTTGCTCCACTGGACCTTGAAGTACTTGATGGTGCGGCTTCGAGTGCGTCGTTCAGCCTCGTCCAAAATACAGATGGGTCTCTCGCGGTAGGTCAAATCGGGCTGAAGGTCAATGGCTTGGTGATCGACGTCCTTGTAAAGATCAGGTTTGTCTGGAACTTGGAGACACTTCCGGAGTTGTGACACGTGGAATACGTTGTGCACATCGGATAGTTCAGGTGGCAGTTCCAACTGGTAAGCCACTTCTCCGCGTCATGCGGTGATCTCGAAGGGGCCGATAAACCTTGGTGCGAGCTTTCCCTTAACGTGGAAACGCTTGGTTCCCTTAAGAGGAGTTACTCGCAGGTATACATGGTCTCCGACTTGGAAGTCTACTTGTCGGCGACGAGTGTCAGCATAGCTCTTCTGCCTCGACTTGGCGGTCTTCAGTTGCTCTCTGACTAGCTGAACTTGCTCTTCTGCTTCACGGAGGATATCGGGCCCAAATACTAGTCCTTCTCCGGTTTCTGACCAATTGAGGGGTGTGCGGCACTTCCGTCCGTATAACACCTCAAATGGTGCCATCTGAAGGCTTGACTGATAACTGTTGTTGTAGGAGAACTCGGCAAAAGGGAGGCAATCTTCCCACTTAGCTCCATATGCTAAGACACAGGCTCGGAGCATGTCTTCGAGTATCTGATTCACTCGTTCTGTCTGACCTCCGGTCTGTGGGTGGAAGGCAGTGCTGAAGGACAACTTGGTCCCCATGGCCTCTTGGAACTTCTTCCAGAACCTTGAGGTAAACTGGGTTCCTCGATCTGACACAATCTCCTTGGGAATACCATGAAGACTTACGATTCTGTTGATGTATAGAGTCGCTAGCTGGTTGCCATCATAGGTAGTCTTCACAGGAATGAAATGGGCTACTTTAGTCAAATGATCGACTATGACCCAGATGGAGTCATGTCCCTTGTTTGACCTAGGTAGTCCAGTGATGAAATCCATTCCGACTTTATCCCATTTCCACTCGGGTACCTTGAGTGGTTGGAGCAATCCAGCAGGTCGCTGATATTCAGCTTTGACCCTTTGGCATACATCACACTTTGCAACATAGGTGGCAATCTCCCTTTTCATCCCGTGCCACCAAAATCTTTCCTTCAGGTCTTGATACATCTTGGTCCCTCCAGGATGGATGGAATACGGGGTGTCATGAGCTTCTTGCAAGATCAATTTCTTGAGCTCAATCTTATTGGGTACGCAAATGCGATTCCCAAACCACACAATTCCTTGCTCATCCTCTGAGAATCCTGGGGCCTTGCCTGCCTTGATCTTCCTCTTGATGCCTTCAATACTTTCGTGTCCCTTCTGAGCTTCCTTAATATCATCCATCAGGGTAGGCTTGACTTCAAGGTTGGCTAAGAATCCTGGTGCAACCAGTTCCAACCCGAAGCTTTCAAGTTCTACATACAAGGCGGGTAGCCTGTCCTTAAGCATAGCATTCAGGGAACAAGCCTTCCTGCTTAATGCATCTGCTACCACATTAGCCTTTCCAGGGTGGTATTGAACACTAAGGTCATAATCCTTGATCAACTCTAGCCATCTTCTTTGCCTCATGTTCAATTCCTTCTGAGTGAAAATATACTTCAGACTTTTGTGATCCGTGTATATCTCACACCGCTTCCCTAGGAGGTAATGTCGCCATGTTTTCAGGGCATGAACTACAGCTGCCAACTCGAGGTCATGAGTAGCATAGTTCTCTTCATGAGGCCGTAGTTGCCTTGAAAGGTAAGCTACGACTCTGCCCTCTTGCATCAGAACACCTCCCAGTCCGGTTCTTGACGCATCACAATATATCACAAACTCCTTGTGTATATCTGGTGTGGCCAGCACTGGGGCGGTGGTCAGTCTCTTCTTCAGCTCCTGGAAGCTCTTCGCACTTCGGCGTCCATTCAAACTTCTTGTCCTTCTTCAAGAGCTGAGTCATGGGTCGGGCAATGCTTGAGAATCCTTCAACGAACTTGCGGTAATATCCTGCAAGTCCAAGGAAGCTTCTGACTTCCTTCACATTGCTTGGGGATTGCCATTCAGTTACGGCTTCAATCTTAGCGGGATCGACCGACAATCCTTCTTCGGTCAAAACATGACCCAAGAATCCAACTTCACGCAGCCAAAATTCGCACTTGCTGAACTTGGCATACAGTCGGTGCTCTCGAAGCTTGTCTAGGACCATCCTCAAGTGTTGCTCGTGCTCTTCTTCCGTCTTCGAGAAGACAAGAATGTCATCAATGAAGACAACGACAAACTTGTCCAAATATTCCATGAAGACCTTATTCATGAGATACATGAAGTAAGCTGGGGCATTGGTCAATCCAAAGGACATGACCGTGCACTCATATAGGCCATATCTGGTTACAAATGCCGTCTTCGGAATATCTTGGGGTCTGATTTTCAGCTGGTAGTACCCAGATCTGAGGTCAATCTTGGAGAACACCTTGGCCCCATTGAGTTGATCAAACAGATCTTCAATCTTGGGAAGTGGATACTTGTTCTTGATTGTAACTTCATTGAGGGAGCGGTAGTCAATGCATAAGCGGATGGTACCGTCCTTCTTTGCCACAAACAGAACAGGTGATCCCCAAGGGGAGGCACTAGGGCGGATAAATCCCTTCCTCAACTGCTCTTCCAGTTGCTTCTTCAACTCTGCTAACTCTTCCGATCCCATTCTATAAGGCTTCTTATAGATGGGTCCAGCTCCGGGTATGAGCTCGATGATGAACTCAATGTCTCGGTCTGGAGGCATTCCCGGTAGCTCATCAGGAAAGACATCGGGGTATTCGCATACCACCGGCACTTGCTCCAATCCGACTTCAGTCAGACAGTTGACTTGGTTGGCTTGAGCAGAGGAGCGGTTGGAGGCAAATTTAACTTCGACTCCTTGGTCATTGGTTACAGTGACGGTCCGGTTGGCGCAATCTAACAAGCCTTGGTGCTTGATGAGCCAATTCATTCCTAAGATCACATCCAAGCCTTGTGATCTTAAGACGATAAGGTCTGCTAGGAAGTCTACCCCATTAATGACAATCCCAACTCCTTTACATCCTATCTTGGCTCTCATCTCTGCTCCGGGGGTTTGTACCACCATAGGGTTATTCAGGGGTGTAGGGGTCATGCCACTCTTTAATGCAAACTCATGGGTGACAAATGAATGCGTGGCTCCAGAATCAAACAAGACAGTTGCAGGTGCTGAGTTGACAAGGAACGTACCCAGCACGACGTCCGGGTCTTCCTGGGCTTCTTCTGCAGTGACATGATTCACACGACCCTTGCCATTGTTGGGCGGGTTGCGAGGAGCTTGGTTCCTTGGTGGCATTCCACGGCCTTGCCCTGGGTTCTGCGCATTGGGGCGCGGGGCGTCAGGCTTCTTGTTGGGGCAATACTTGGAGTAGTGTCCTGCCTGACCACATCTGAAGCAAGTGACTTGATTGGGGTTGCTGCCCTTGCTGGCATTGTTATTGGGGTTGTTGAAGGCTGGCCTGGGGTTGGCATACTGTTGAGGCTGATAGTTGGTGCAGGGTGTAGGGGCTCTTGGCTGCTGATAGGTTGGCTTGGCCGGGGCTGGCTGCCACGGGCGAGGTTTCTGGTTGCTGGAGCTACCCTTGCTGATCATCTTGCACTTACGGGTATCATCCAAAGCACGTCGCTTGTCCTCAAGCATGAGTGCCTTGTTAACCAGATCAGGAAAGGTTGGGCAGTCACACACAACAAGCGAGTACTGTAGAGTCTGGTTAAGGCCTTCCATGAAGCGCTCTCTTTTGGCAGCATCAGTGCTGACATCCTCAGGAGCATACCTAGACAGAACACTGAATTTCTGCATGTACTCCTTCATAGTGCTACTTCCTTGCTTCAGGGCTCGGAACTCACGCTTCTTGATGGCCATGATTCCGGAAGGAATATGGGCCTTGCGGAATTCTGTCTTGAAGTCATTCCAAGTGATGTTTTTCCCAGCATGCATGACCTTGAATCCATCCCACCAAGCTCTGGCAGTTCCCCCGAGACAGTGGGCAGCATATGTCACCCTCTCACGGTCTTCAGTGCAGCCGACTAGTTCCAACAGATCCTCAATGGTGCGGACCCAGTCATCTGCATCCAGGGGTTCAGCAGTCTCGATGAAGGTGGGTGGTGCATGCTTCTTGAACTCTGCCAACATGGAACGTCCATTGCCGTTCCCCGCCGGCTGGCGGTTGACAGCCTGGGCAATCATCTGGAGGGCTGCAGTGTTGGCTTGGCGTTCCTCTCGGAAGGCTTGGAGAAGCTGAGCCATGTCCATGTTTGGAGGTGGTGGCGGTGGTGGAGCCTGCCCTTGGGTTTGGTCCCGACTAGCTCCTGCTCCGGCTTCTTGCTGCTGAGTAGAGGCACCAGTACGTGTTACAACAGGCATCCTGTTGGAGCGGTCAAGGTCTCATGATTGGGAAAGATGAGGGAAAGCAGTATAGATGGAATGCCTAGTGAGGGGGTGGGCGTGACACAATTTTAAGTTAAGCAAGGGCCAGAAGGGCCAAACTCATGCATTAAGACCAAATGGGTGATGTAGTCGTTTACAAGTTCCCGAAGGAAAGCACGTCTTCCATCAAAACAAGTTGAAAGCAAACATAACACAACATGGTTTCATTTGAACCATTACATGGACTCGACTTCGCACAAGGGGTACACGACCTATCCTACCTTAAGGGTTGCGGACTGGCCCATCCTAGTCCCGAACGGTGTCTAAGTGGTGGAATGCTCGGTCGCGTAGTCCGGCTCCTCTGGGTCTTCCTCCTCATCTTCATCTGTCTCAGTATCTTCGTCACTTGAGGGAATGGGGGAGTGGAGGAGCTGAACACGGCGCTGCTTCGCCGGTGGCACCATGAAGAGGTTGCGATATTCCTTCGCCGTCATACGGCGTGGCCGAGATGATCCCTTGGCATGCGTAGCCTGTGGGGGTCGCCCGCCTCGATAGGCAACAACGGGCTGTCCAGGGGGTGCACCATCCTTCTTGATCCTGTCCGCCTTTGTCTGAGCTAGGCGGAGGAGTTCCTTGGTCTCATGGAGTTCCCTCCGAAGCTCCATCGACTCCGAGGCCAAGTGTTGTGCCAGACTATCAGCACACAAGCTGAAGTAGGTCTGGAAACGGAGGGGAAGCCCCTCGTCCATGGGTGGAGCTGGTGCGCTGCTCTCGTCATCACCCTCCTTACGATAAGGTAGGTAACGAGTGGCTGGCTCACTTGCCATCCCTGGCAGAAGATCTCGAAGGCGAGTCAGCGCCTTGAGTGCAGCAATCTCAACGGCGAGGAGCAGGGTCGCCATCTGTGGTCCTTCAAAGAACCAGCTTGTCGGAGAGTCGTTCGCCCTCACGACTACCTCCACGTGATACTCCTTCGTGGTGCTGTCGATCCAGTGCTCGTGATAGGAGAAGGTGGGGGCTCGAGTGAACTGGCACTTCTTGAGGCTGTCCTCAAGGAGCACGGGAAATCCAGTGGTCAGGAGGTCCTCGGGTACGACGGCCATCTACAAAAGTGGAAAGGGAAGGGTCAATAGAGGAGATACGACCCATGTTTGGGATATTACTAGAATGCGTAGGTATATAGGTAATTTTGGAGATAGTCTCACTCTAACTAACGTCCATGCTAACTAAGGTTTCCTACAGTCAGGATGGCTCTGATACCAGCTCTGTGGGGACCCCGACTCATAAGTCGTGATCACCGAATGCACGTGTACAGTGATCCCAGAGATCAATGCTCACTGAACACACAGAGGCTGAATAACAAGAGTCTTACATCCATACATATCGTCTTACACAAATTATGACCATTTTGGTCAAGTCTTACATAGATAAAGCCACAAGGGCTGAATACCAAATAAACTTAAGCAGCGGAAATCTTCGTCGATAAGTAGAACCCATGCCATCTGCCTTAACCCTACAGGCATTCTGACTGGGAAACGTCCTAGTTCGCATGTTCGTCTTCAAAGAACTCTTCTTCGAACTCCTGTTCTTCCATGCCTGGCCAATTAAATAACCAGTGGCAAGCCAATGAGTACTTTGAATGTACTCGCAAGCAACCCATGTTTTGGTTCAAGGTACAACAATGCATGATATAGGTAAATCTTTGCGGAAAGCTAGTTTTGAGTGTAATGACATGTTCAACAACTTGCAAGACATGCAAAAGGAGAATTCAAGTAACCATGAGGGCAGGTTACAGATATCAACATAAATAGAGTGGGCATCAACCCAACTCAGTCATGTCAAGTCCCTTGACTTGACCCAAGTAGCTCTTCCCACTTATCCAAACACACACACTGGTTTGCAAACATGTGGACGTAGTTTAAGCAGCACCGCCCAACTGTCCTTGACCGTGGACACGGCTATTCGAATAGTTTTACACTCTGCAGAGGTTGCACACTTTATCCACAAGATCAGGGGAGCTTCCGTGTCATCCACGACCCGCGGTACCTCAAGTACCCGGGGTAAGCACCCAATCACTATCTTTCCCTAGACGACACTAACATGGAGTCCACTCGA